>NW_025767025.1:600000-1130809 GCF_003918875.1 Haliotis rubra | reverse complement strand
TAATACGAGACCTGTGTGACGTCGGCACCGCGCGAGCCTCCAGCATTTGGTCACGGTAGTATACACAGTGACACGTCCGTGTATAACATGTCATGGTGTTCCCAAACCACACCATCACCGAGCCACCCCAAAACGATTACTCTATCTATTTTCATTACTATTTTCTCGTATCTTCTTTCTATGTTATTTCCCTCCACTTTGGTTGTGGGTCATCCCTGATCGCCATTATGTCTGCCTACAGCCAGGACAGGTGACATGTCTCCCAATACCTTGTCCCCAGTGTCAACATCACCCATGATGCAAACACAGCATAGATATGTTCAGTAGAAATATACACTGGGTTAGAATTTGTGTGCGTTTTCTAGTTCAGGAACGCCTTTAAATTCAATCTTGTGAGTGTAGGTGAAAACAAGTGTATATATATGTATCTATGTCTGTGAGGTATACCCTGGCCCTATTTGCCTCTAGAGCCTTGTTTCGGGAGCCATCACAAGACCCGTCTGTCTAATTTCTGAACAGGTCAATCGAGTTGAGTAGGAAGGGTTCGATACGATTGTTGAGCACCTTCCTTCTACTGGTGTTTAAGACACCAACCCAGGATACAACACGTTCAGTTGTCTGGTGCCGAAATCCCAGATTTGCCTCGAGTGGAGATCCGGGTTAGAATTGATCTTCAGTAACCCATGCTTATGGTAAGAGGCGACTAACGGGATCGGGTGGTCAGGCTCGCTGACTTAGTTGACACGTGTCATCGTATCCCAGCTGTGTACATCGATGCTCATGCTGTTGATCACTGGGTTGTCTGCTCCAGACTTATGTACAGACAGCCGCCATATAACTGGGATATTGCTGAGTGTAGGGTTAACCAAACCAATTACCATACCCGTGTCAATTACTGCATCAGTTTATCACTTTCACACAATGATGACTAACGCTAACACTCAAACCGGTGTCCCAAAGCGGCTTACATCAAATCACTCACTCATGCACATTAAGACTACACCACATATTTTGAAGTGAACTATATATGAATAACACTCAAGTTTGGCTTTATAAGTTTATTACAATGTTTCACTGTTACATGTTTATAACAGGCGCGATACACATCAACTGGAGAGATACTCTTGGACTACGGATGTTCGGTGATCTGTTACGAGACGAGGCGACACTTATCTTCTACCTGTGGATAGAAGGAAATATCATTGTTAGAAATCTCAAAGAAGAGCAAAGTTCATTATACCATTCAGATTATATCCAATGCATGTGTTTCAGATTCACTATCAGGTGACACGGATGATCTCTCTAAACAAACTGTGGAATTAGTAAGGACATGCGCCATTGCTACTGCATGATGTCAGTTAAACATACTTTAGACGCAGGGCAAAAGAATTACCTGACATGGACAAAACTACTGACACATTAATGAGGTGGTGCATGAAAGTGAAATAGAGATTGTGTATGTTATGTGTGGAAAGTTTGATAAAACTGGTCTAGAGAACAGCTAACTCAGTCAAAATGAATGGTGTGGAAAGAACAACAGGAAACCCCATGACACACCCCACTCGAAACCGTTGGGCAGACATGATCTGACGTCACTTGTAGTTGTTGATGCAGTCAACTACTGGTCCAGACTCAAGTATTTACTGACAGAAAGCTGGAACACAGCTGCACAACATTAACATAAATTCAGTGTGGTTACACAACACTCACTCACTCACTCGTCCGGGACTAAATGAACCATACATCATGGGGTATGGTATTTCTGCACCTGGTGTTCAAGATGGCTGACAATAGAAACAGATGTCGTGTGCTATGTAACAAAAGATAACACAAACGGCTAGGAAATTAAGATACGTTTAATCAGTACAGATTAAAGTAAAAACTGAGGTTGAATCTTGTCTGAAAAGCCAAAGATGTTCAAGTAAAACCCACAAAATGTCCGAAAGGTCCGAAAAGTATAAATAGTGTTCAAAAGGTCCAAAAATGCAAAAAGTCACCAAATATTTCAATGTAAATAATTATCATATGACACAATGTCCAAAAGGTGAAAGATGTCACTGCAAGCGTCCATCTTGACACAGAACAGTCTCCTCAAGAATCCAACAGGTATGAAGATGTCACTATGAGCGTCCATCTTGGCAAGAACAATTTCCCTAAGAATCCAAGAAGTATCAAGATGTCACTCTAAGCGTCCATCTTGACACGGAACAATCTCCTTAAGAATCAAGAGATGTAGCAAGATGTCTAAGCGTCCATCTTGACAGGAACACTCTCCTCAAGAATCGACACACGTGACAGGAAGATTCGAACTGGGGACTGGGTCGTGTCGTCATCATCGAGATTGATATCGACGAAGTGAGGGGCATCACGGAGGACGGGGGTAGAGAGGGGCAGGGAGGGAGGTGGGAGGGACGGGCAGCTCAGATAGGGGGCTCAAGGATGGTCATGTATCTCATCTCCCAGTAGGACGCTGAGAGGGAGGGAGAGAGAAGGACATGTACAGAGTGAAAGAAGATAGAAGTGGAGCAAGAGGAGGAAAGTTCTTAGATGGATTTGCTAAAAATATACTCATGATTTGAGAAAGAATGTTATCGTTTTACATATGTGATTATTACTGCTCATTAGTGTTCAAAATATTGGTGAGAGTTATGGTTGTAACAGATAAAGTGTATACATTCATGAATACAAAACACACAATTTCAGGGTTACACAATAACTGATTCCCTAAGACACCCACTTGGCGAGGAGGGGCCCAGATGTCAAAAGTTCAAAGGGAACCTGATCACGAGGTCAAGAGCTGTCGGAAAGAAGGAATGAAAGTTATGTAAATATACAAGAAACTGGACCGAACTGTATTAAAACTAACGTCTTCATTAAACCCAAAGTCTTCATTAGTTGACGACACCACCAAAATGAGTAAGTTGTAATAAAAAAAATAGAATTTTCAAAACGTGTCATTAAATTAGGATTTTCCACCATAATTTAGCAATACTAACTTTTTATGAAGGCAAGCTGTCATTGAAAGTTTGGCACTCCAAATATAATGTCACTTATGTGACAGCCTTACTTATCGTTGTGCTATGTTTTTTCGGACACCTAAGAACATGCTTTGATGTCTCGGTTATCGCATAAACAATTGTAAAACATGCCACAAACTTATAAAAGATAACTTTTATCATTGACACAAGCCATCTTTCAAGAGTTCAAAATGTCTCTGCGAGGCAACACCCCTCCATACAGCCCGAGTAGCACGGCCGTCAGAAGACATATGACGTCCGAAAATCCTGTGATCCGACAACATTATATGTTTGTCGGAAAAAGAATTGGTTTGAAAACATTGTTTGTCCAGTTTAGATCAGAACAACTGGGTTATAACGGGATTTTAAAAGGGCTAGTAAAGTATCATCATTGATATGGCCTGAACAGTTTGGGGTGACAAACGAATATCTAAGAATTTAGGTTTTGACCAGCTGCACTGCTGGCATTTGTTGGTTAAACATAGTGCCCTTCAAAGCTATTCACTGAATCCTAAATCTATATCAGAAGGTAATCCCACACTACTTGACATTCACATCTGAAACCATTGTCAGCTTTAGACACTGATTGACTAGTAAATTTCATAGAGTGTAGGTGCTGAATCCAATATAGCCTACCGTTAACTCGTGAATGCGTTGTTTTTCCCTGTTTCGTTTATTAACAGTTTGGAAGCTTGAAAGGCCTCAGTTAACGTGAAAACATATTAGCAATTCACAAATAGTAATCCTTGATGACACCAGCCGGCCACAGTTTCCTACTTCATGTTGAATGAAGTAAATACGTCATAACAGAAAGCGAAGGGACAGCACTAACTGAAGTAGAAATAACGAACTACCTTGAGTGTACGAAGTCATGGTGATAGTATCTGGAGATGAGCGAACTGTGAGAGGCAAACGTTGAAGAAAACTGACAGTATGACGGCAATGTGTGATAGCGACAAAATGGCGGTATCAATAGTGAAACTGTCGTCATAGCGACGTCATAAATCTCGCGAGATCGTCATAGCCTCGCGTGACGTTAACGCCATGACTGGTTTTCTTCGTGCTCTTCGCAAGTCAGGATCCCAGTCATGTTTCGATGTCGCGAGGTTAAAAATGGCTGATCGGCTTTGTATATAGAATGTCTTCATGCCAAACAAACAACAAAAACAAACAGACGATGCAGCATCAGTGTCCATCTGCAAATAGTCACTACTCAAAATACCGATATGATGTTAAAATTTAACTCACTCATTCACTACTCTAAATATTATTATATAAACCTGTTTGTACCACACCAATTCGATTTGAAACAGTCACTTGAGTATGTAAGCTAAAACACTCCACCTTCGTATAACATGCTATCTATTAACAGTCAAGAGGAAATGACTTGGTTCAAAAAGTAATAAGCGTCTCCCGAAGTAAAATGCAGACACGATATTTCTCAGACAATGTAACTCAAACTCATAAATGTTTCTCAATACGTGGACAAAGACAAACTAACTGGACTTGACTGAAAGTAGGTAAATTACTTAGAACCTAACTCAAATGTTTCGTAATACGGTGATAACACGAGGCAACCTGGCAGTCATTGTACAAACAACATTAGGGGCGGTGAGGTAGCCTAGTGGTTAAAGCGTTGGCTCGTCACGCCGAAGACCTGGGTTCGATTCCCAACATGGGTACAATGTGTGAAGCCCATTTCTTGTGTCATCGCCATGATATTTCTGGAATATTGCGAAATGTGGCGTAAAAAATCTTACTCACTACACAAATAACCGACTACGACTTTAGTCAATAATAAGGCATGGGAGTTATGGTCACATCACCACTAAACTCGCTCTGTATAACGGCACTCTGGGTTTTTACATTCTGGAATTATGTTTTTGTACCTTTGCATAAATACATTACTGAAGGTAGTGTATTTTGCCTTATGTCAAACAGTTAAATATATTTTGCTCCCTCGCTTTGTCGTAGTAGGCGACTGACGGAATGGGATGACCAGGCTGACTCGATGCCCATGTTGTCAATCACTGGATTTCTCGTTCTATTTAAATATTTGCAGACCGCCGTTATAAAGCTGGAACACCGGGAGAGCGGCGTTAACTGTAATCTGTTTGACTAATTTAACAGATTTTACTGGCGCTTCAGAGGCCTGACACAAGAAATTGTGGGCGAGTTGGGTTAAATTACGCCACTTTTAGCAATATTCCAGCAATATCACGACGGAGGACACCAGAAATGGGCGTCACACAGTGTACCCATGTGGGGAATCGAACCCGGGTCTTCGGCGTGATGGGCAAATGATTTAACCACTAGGCTACCCCCACCGCCACTGAGAAATGTCAAGAACGAATTATACAGGGGCGCTTATCTCAACTGTTCCATTCTGGCGATGATATTTGACCCGGGTCCAGATGACACGCTGTGATATACTGACGTCATGTTGAAAGAAGTGATAAACAAAACTCACTCACTCGAACCACTTAGAATCACCCCAAGACAAACTAATTTCCTACAAAGCGAATGGAGGTTAGCTCCCTTTGTGAATGAACGTCAGTTTATCGTTTTCAAATGTTGACAAGAATACACCTAGATATGGATAAACCTTTGTCGCCTACAGCCTTTTATTTCTCTATCTTTCCATCAGAAGGCTGCTTCTCCACTGTCTGATATAGGGAGTTGTACATGCTACCCGTATTTGGCTCACCACCAAAAGCACGGGCTTCTACACCTGTCACGTATGACAATTTGAATTCACATTCAATTGTCATCCGTCAGCCATCACACATGCATGGCTGACACAATATCTTACTAATGTTGTATAATTCACAGGTAAGCACCCTCTCTATATCCTTTCTCTATTTCATAATGCTACATATCTAATTATTATCAGTTAAGTGCCTTAAATTAGTAAACATATTGTTACCGATCGCGCATAAAGTAAACATATCTATCTTCTAATTTCAAAATCCTTCTTCTTCTTTCAAATGGATACCCTGTTCTTTGAAGGTTTTGGTCATGATCATTAAAGTTAATGTCAGTGTTCATGAAGCTGTAAAACATGTTTCACTTATTATTACTCATATATGATGCAAGGTATTCCTTATTTTCATGTCTGGTTATAATTACTGCCATGTTTAATGTTAGTGCTATGTCAACATTCAAGGTGACATTCGAGGTGATTGTGAGTGTGTATGGTTTTACACCACTTTTAGCAATATTCCAGCAATATCACGACGGGGGACACCAGAAATGGGCTGTACCTATGTGGGGAATCAAAACAGGGTCTTCGGGGTGATGAGCGAACATTTTAACCACTAGCTATAGGCTAAACCACCACCCCACCCCCCACCCTCCCCCGAGATGATTGTGAAATGTGACTGTAATACTTGTATTTATATCATAGACTTGGTTATTGTTGGATTTTAATCAGTTGTATGGTTTTAAATTATTCTTGTAACACTTGAAAATACTTTAAGGAATGGGGTGTAGGGGATGCTTCTGTTTATGAAAATATTTTCAAATAGTTACCTTGGTTTGTTTACTAGATTATATTTTCACAAATATGATGGATGTAATATTCAATGCCATATACATGTAACCTCCACGTATTACACATTTCACGTTGATGAGCCAATGACATTACTTCAATTGTTTGTAAGAGTCTTTTCAACAGACATAAAGATATGTGTGTGAACCAACTTAATGAGTTCGGTACTACATATAATTACATTTCATAGTATTCTTCTAGCCTGTCCCATTTCAAGACAGGCTGCTCTGTATTTTAGTAATAAAACATCTTTATCAAAACTCATTTCTTTTTGTCATTTTATGGGAAATCTGACAATGGTCAGTTTTTATCTGGTCAGCTGATGCTCTACAACATTTCTGAATACACAAACAACTAACACCAGGATTTGATGGATGTCTATACTTGGACAGAAAATGTCCACTGCGACATGTTCACCTTGCACATGCTTGTCTATGTTCAGCTGCATAAACTTATGTGACGCCACATGCATTGGTTTGACTCCCTACCCCAATGCAAATATATAAAGTTGATGCCCTTGATTGGGATGTGACTGGTATGATACTGATAGAGGCATCATAACCAACTATCTCTCATTTCACACTATTTCAACATAGTAAACATATTGTTACCGATCGCGCATAAAGTAAACATATCTATCGCGTATCACTTACTTACTTAAGCACTAGCACGTAAGACAGTTTGTGAAAGTATAATTATAATATATTTTATAAACCTTTTATTATCAACACCAACTGTCTATATTTTTAGCAATAATATGATGCATCACCTGTATGTGACGTCATCATGTAAACATCAACATTAATCAATTGTTATCATCATTATAACGTATGCCACTGTGCTATTTGATTATCAATTAAATAATTAATATGCCTGATTGATTCACATTCAATTGTAATCCGTCAGCCATCACACATGCATGGCTGACACACCATGTTACTAATGTTGTATAATTAACAGTCAATAAACGAGATGTTTTACACCAAAGAGGGTCTCCGTCCGTTATTTTGTCTGCTTGGCAAAGAATAAAGCCTGAACCCGCGACGCCTTTTTAAAAATATTTTCAATACAAACGGAGAGACAAAGTGTTTTCGTAAAATATTCATTACAAGAATCGATATGCAAATAAAAAAAAAGATTAACATCACGATTACTCTATCTATTTTCATTACTATTTTCTCGTATCTTCTTTCTATGTTATTTCCCTCCACTTTGGTTGTGGGTCATCCCTGATCGCCATTATGTCTGCCTACAGCCAGGACAGGTGACATGTCTCCCAATACCTTGTCCCCAGTGTCAACATCACCCATGATGCAAACACAGCATAGATGTGTTCAGTAGAAATATACACTGGGTTAGAATTTGTGTGCGTTTTCTAGTTCAGGAACGCCTTTAAATTCAATCTTGTGAGTGTAGGTGAAAACAAGTGTATATATATGTATCTATGTCTATGAGAGTATACCCTGGCCCTATTTGCCTCTAGAGCCTTGTTTCGGGAGCCATCACAAGACCCGTCTGTCTAATTTCTGAACAGGTCAATCGAGTTGAGTAGGAAGGGTTCGAAACGATTGTTGAGCACCTTCCTTCTACTGGTGTTTAAGACACCAACCCAGGATACAACACGTTCAGTTGTCTGGTGCCGAAATCCCAGATTTGCCTCGAGTGGAGATCCGGGTTAGAATTGATCTTCAGTAACCCATGCTTATGGTAAGAGGCGACTAACGGGATCGGGTGGTCAGGCTCGCTGACTTAGTTGACACGTGTCATCGTATCCCAGCTGTGTACATCGATGCTCATGCTGTTGATCACTGGATTGTCTGGTCCAGACTTATGTTCAGACAGCCGCCATATAACTGGGATATTGCTGAGTGTGGGGTTAACCAAACCAGTACCATACCCGTGTCAATTACTGCATCAGTTTATCACTTTCACACAATGATGACTAACACTAACACTCAAGCCGGTGTCGAAAGCGGCTTACATCCAAATCACTCACTCATGCACATTAAGACTACACCACATATTTTGAAGTGAACTATATATGAATAACACTCAAGTTTGGCTTTATAAGTTTATTACAATGTTTCACTGTTACATGTTTATAACAGGCGCGATACACATCAACTGGAGAGATACTCTTGGACTACGGATGTTCGGTGATCTGTTACGAGACGGGCGACACTTATCTTCTACCTGTGGACAGAAGGAAAAATCATTGTTAGAAATCTCAAAGAAGAGCAAAGTTCATTATACCATTCAGATTATATCCAATGCATGTGTTTCAGATTCACTATCAGGTGACACGGATGATCTCTCTAAACAAACTGTGGAATTATTAAGGACATGCGCCATTGCTACTGCATGATGTCAGTTAAACATACTTTAGACGCAGGGCAAAAGAATTACCTGACATGGACAAAACTACTGACACATTAATGAGGTGGTGCATGAAAGTGAAATAGAGATTGTGTATGTTATGTGTGGAAAGTTTGATAAAACTGGTCTCGAGAACAGCTAACTCAGTCAAAATGAATGGTGTGGAAAGAACAACAGGAAACCCCATGACACACCCCACTCGAAACCGTTGGGCAGACATGATCTGACGTCACTTGTAGTTGTTGATGCAGTCAACTACTGGTCCAGACTCAAGTATTTACTGACAGAAAGCTGGAACACAGCTGCACAACATTAACATAAATTCAGTGTGGTTACACAACACTCACTCACTCACTCGTCCGGGACTAAATGAACCATACATCATGGGGTATGGTATTTCTGCACCTGGTGTTCAAGATGGCTGACAATAAACAGATGTCGTGTGCTATGTAACAAAAGATAACACAAACGGCTAGGAAATTAAGATACGTTTAATCAGTACAGATTAAAGTAAAAACTGAGGTTGAATCTTGTCTGAAAAAGCCAAAATGTTCAAGTAAAAACCCACAAAATGTCCGAAAGGTCCGAAAAGTATAAATAGTGTTCAAAAGGGCCAAAAATGCAAAAAGTCACCAAATATTTCAATGTAAATAATTATCATATGACACAATGTCCAAAAGGTGAAAGATGTCACTGCAAGCGTCCATCTTGACACAGAACAGTCTCCTCAAGAATCCAACAGGTATGAAGATGTCACTATGAGCGTCCATCTTGGCAAGAACAATTTCCCTAAGAATCCAAGAAGTATCAAGATGTCACTCTAAGCGTCTAATCTTGACAAGGAACAGTCTCCTTAAGAATCAAAGATGTAGCAAGATGTCTAAGCGTCCATCTTGACACGGAACACTCTCCTCAAGAATCCAGACACACGTGACAGGAAGATTCGAACTGGGGACTGGGTCGGGGTGTCGTCATCATCGAGGTTGATATCGACGAAGTGAGGGGCATCACGGAGGACGGGGGTAGAGAGAGGGGCAGGGAGGGAGGTGGGAGGGACGGGCAGCTCAGATAGGGGCTCAAGGATGGTCATGTATCTCCCAGTAGGACGCTGAGAGGGAGGGAGAGAAGGACATGTACAGAGTGAAAGAAGATAGAAGTGGAGCAAGAGGAGGAAAGTTCTTAGATGGATTTGCTAAAAATATACTCATGATTTGAGAAGAATGTTATCGTTTTACATATGTGATTATTACTGCTCATTAGTGTTCAAATTATTGGTGAGAGTTATGGTTGTAACAGATAAAGTGTATACATTCATGAATACAAAACACACAATTTCAGGGTTACACAATAACTGATTCCCTAAGACACCCACTTGGCGAGGAGGGGCCCAGATGTCAAAGTTCAAAGGGAACCTGATCACGAGGTCAAGAGCTGTCGGAAAGAAGGAATGAAAGTTATGTAAATCTATATACAAGAAACTGGACCGAACTGTATTAAAACTAACGTCTTCATTAAACCCAAAGTCTTCATTAGTTGACGACACCACCAAAATGAGTAAGTTGTAATAAAAAAAAATAGAATTTTCAAAACGTGTCATTAAATTAGGATTTTCCACCATAATTTTGCAATACTAACTTTTTATGAAGGCAAGCTGTCATTGAAAGTTTGGCACTCCAAATATAATGTCACTTATGTGACAGCCTTACTTATCGTTGTGCTATGTTTTTTCGGACACCTAAGAACATGCTTTGATGTCTCGGTTATCGCATAAACAATTGTAAAACATGCCACAAACTTATAAAAGATAACTTTTATCATTGACACAAGCCATCTTTCAAGAGTTCAAAATGTCTCTGCGAGGCAACACCCCTCCATACAGCCCGAGTTAGCACGGCCGTCAGAAGACATATGACGTCCGAAAACCTGTGATCCGACAACATTATATGTTTGTCGGAAAAAAAATTGGGTTTGAAAACATTGTTTGTCCAGTTTAGATCAGAACAACTGGGTTATAACGGGATTTTAAAAGGGGCTAGTAAAGTATCATCATTGATATGGCCTGAACAGTTTGGGGTGACAAACGAATATCTAAGAATTTAGGTTTTGACCAGCTGCACTGCTGGCATTTGTTGGTTAAACATAGTGCCCTTCAAAGCTATTCACTGAATCCTAAATCTATATCAGAAGGTAATCCCACACTACTTGACATTCACATCTGAAACCATTGTCAGCTTTAGACACTGATTGACTAGTAAATTTCATAGAGTGTAGGTGCTGAATCCAATATAGCCTACCGTTAACTCGTGAATGCGTTGTTTTTCCCTGTTTCGTTTATTAACAGTTTGGAAGCTTGAAAGGCCTCAGTTAACGTGAAAACATATTAGCAATTCACAAATAGTAATCCTTGATGACACCAGCCGGCCACAGTTTCCTACTTCATGTTGAATTAAGTAAATAAGTCATAACAGAAAGCGAAGGGACAGCACTAACTGAAGTAGAAATAACGAACTACCTTGAGTGTACGAAGTCATGGTGATAGTATCTGGAGATGAGCGAACTGTGAGGCAAACGTTGAAGAAAACTGACAGTATGACGGCAATGTGTGATAGCGACAAAATGGCGGTATCAATAGTGAAACTGTCGTCATAGCGACGTCATAAATCTCGCGAGATCGTCATAGCCTCGCGTGACGTTAACGCCATGACTGGTTTTCTTCGTGCTCTTCGCAAGTCAGGATCCCAGTCATGTTTCGATGTCGCGAGGTTAAAAATGGCTGATCATGGCTTGTATATAGAATGTCTTCATGCCAAACAAACAACAAACAAACAGACGATGCAGCATCAGTGTCCATCTGCAAATAGTCACTACTCAAAATACCGATATGATGTTAAAATTTAACTCACTCATTCACTACTCTAAATATTATTATAAACCTGTTTGTACCACACCAATTCGATTTGAAACAGTCACTTGAGTATGTTAGCTAAAACACTCCACCTTCGTATAACATGCTATCTATTAACAGTCAAGAGGAAATGACTTGGTTCAAAAAGTAATAAGCGTCTCCCGAAGTAAATGCAGACACGATATTTCTCAGACAATGTAACTCAAACTCATAAATGTTTCTCAATACGTGGACAAAGACAAACTAACTGGACTTGACTGAAAGTAGGTAAATTACTTAGAACCTAACTCAAATGTTTCGTAATACGGTGATAACACGAGGCAACCTGGCAGTCATTGTACAAACAACATTAGGGGCGGTGAGGTAGCCTAGTGGTTAAAGCGTTGGCTCGTCACGCCGAAGACCTGGGTTCGATTCCCCACATGGGTACAATGTGTGAAGCCCATTTCTTGTGTCATCGCCATGATATTTCTGGAATATTGCGAAATGTGGCGTAAAATCTTACTCACTCACACAAATAACCGACTACGACTTTAGTCAATAATAAGGCATGGGAGTTATGGTCACATCACCACTAAACTCGCTCTGTATAACGGCACTCTGGGTTTTTACATTCTGGAATTATGTTTTTGTACCTTTGCATAAATACATTACTGAAGGTAGTGTATTTTGCCTTATGTCAAACAGTTAAATATATTTTGCTCCCTCGCTTTGTCGTAGTAGGCGACTGACGGAATGGGATGACCAGGCTGACTCGATGCCCATGTTGTCAATCACTGGATTTCTCGTTCTATTCAAATATTTGCAGACCGCCGTTATAAAGCTGGAACACCGGGAGAGCGGCGTTAACTGTAATCTGTTTGACTAATTTAACAGATTTTACTGGCGCTTCAGAGGCCTGACACAAGAAATTGTGAGTGCGAGTTGGGTTTTACGCCACTTTTAGCAATATTCCAGCAATATCACGACGGAGGACACCAGAAATGGGCGTCACACAGTGTACCCATGTGGGGAATCGAACCCGGGTCTTCGGCGTGATGGGCAAATGATTTAACCACTAGGCTACCCCCACCGCCACTGAGAAATGTCAAGAACGAATTATACAGGGGCGCTTATCTCAACTGTTCCATTCTGGCGATGATATTTGACCCGGGTCCAGATGACACGCTGTGATATACTGACGTCATGTTGAAAGCAGTGATAAACAAAACTCACTCACTCACTCAAACCACTTAGAATCACCCCAAGACAAACTAATTTCCTACAAAGCGAATGGAGGTTAGCTCCCTTTGTGAATGAACGTCAGTTTATCGTTTTCAAATGTTGACAAGAATACACCTAGATATGGATAAACCTTTGTCGCCGACAGCCTTTTATTTCTCTATCTTTCCATCAGAAGGCTGCTTCTCCACTGTCTGATATAGGGAGTTGTACGTGCTACCCGTATTTGGCTCACCACCAAAAGCACGGGCTTCTACACTGTGACGTATGACAATTTGAATTCACATTCAATTGTCATCCGTCAGCCATCACACATGCATGGCTGACACAATATCTTACTAATGTTGTATAATTCACAGGTAAGCACCCTCTCTATATCCTTTCTCTATTTCATAATGCTACATATCTAATTATTATCAGTTAAGTGCCTTAAATTAGTAAACATATTGTTACCGATCGCGCATAAAGTAAACATATCTATCGCGTATCACTTACTAGTTTAAGCACTAGCACGTAAGACAGTTTGTGAAAGTATAATTATAATATATTTTATAAACCTTTTATTATCAACACCAACTGTCTATATTTTTAGCAATAATATGATGCATCACCTGTATGTGACGTCATCATGTAAACAATCAACATTATTCAATTGTTTTCATAATTATAACGTATGCCACTGTGCTATTTGATTATCAATTGAATAATTAATATGCCTGATTGATTCACATTCAATTGTAATCCGTCAGCCATCACATATGCATGGCTGACACAACATGTGTCAGTACCATACCCGCAAGTGTCAATAACAGCATCAGTGTATCACTCTCACACTAACGTACACACTCAAGCCGATCGAAAGCAGCTTAGATCACTCACTCATGCAAATAAAGATGAAACCAAAGAATTTTCAACTGAACTACATATAAATACACACCAGTTCATGTTTCACAGTAAGATTTTATTACAATATTTCTCTGTTACATGTTTATAACAGCACGATACACATCAGCTGGAGAGGTTCTTTTTGACGATGATGGCTGATCGATGATTTGTAGCGAGAGGGGAGTCAGTTTATCTTCTACCTGTGGACAGAAGGAAATCATTATTAGAAATCTCTAAGAAAAACAGACCTCAATATTCTACTGACTATATCAACATCCCGTGTTTAAAGAATCATTGTGGCTCCAGATGACAGGGATGATCTCTCTAAACAAACTGTAGAAGTATAAAGGATCTACGTCATTATTAATGATATCAGTTAAACATACTTTAGACGCAGGACAAAAGAATTACCTGTCATGGGTAAAACTATTGACGCATTAATGAGCTGGTGCATGAATGAGAAATAGAGATTTTGTATATAATGCGTGGAAGGTTTGATTAAACTGGTCTCGAGAACAGCTCACTCAGTAAAATGAAATGGCGTGGAAAGAACAACAGGGAACCCCATGACAAACCCCACTCGGAAACTGTAGGACAGACATGAGCTGACGTCATTTGTCGTTGTTGATGCAGTCTCTGGTTCAAACAGAAAGCTGGAACACTGCTGCACAACATTAACATAAATTCAGTGTGGTTACACAACACTCACTCACTCACTCGTCCTCAACTAAATAAACCATCCATGATGGTGTATGGTATTTCTGCAAGATGGCTGACAATAAACAGAAGTTGTGTGCTATGTAACAAAAGAAAACACAAACGGCTAGGAAATTAAGATACTTTTAATCAGTACAGATTAAAGTAAAACTGAGGTTGAATCTTGTCCGAAAAAAAGCCAAAATGTTCCAGTAAAAACTAAAGTATAACACAGTATGACATACAGTCTACATTTAAAAAAAAGCCAAACCCACAAAATGTCCGAAAGGTCCGAAAAGTATAAATAGTGTTCAAAAGGTCCAAAAATGCAAAACGTCACCAAATATTTCAATGTGAATAATTATTATATGACACAATGTCCAAAAGGTGAAAGATGTCACTGCAAGCATCCATCTTGACACAGAACAGTCTCCTCAAGAATCCAACAGGTATCAAGATGTCACTGTAAGCGTTCATCTTGACACGGAACAATCTCCCAAGAATCCAAGAGGTATGAAGATGTCACTATAAGCGTCCATCTTGACAGGAATTTTTCCCTAAGAATCCAAGAAGTAGCAAGATGTCACTCTAAGCGTCCAATCTTGACACGGAACAGTCTCCTCAAGAATCAAAGAGAGTGCAAGATGTCACTATGAGCGTCCATCTTGGCAAGAACAATTTCCTTTAGAATCTAATTGGTAGCAAGATGTCACTCTAAGCATCCATCTTGACACGGAACACTCTCCTCAAGAATCCAGTAACACGTGACAGGAAGACTCGAACTGGGGACTGGGTCGGGGTGTCGTCATCATCGAGGTTGATATCGACGAAGTGAGGGGCATCACGGAGGACAGGGGTAGAGAGAGGGGCAGGGAGGGAGGTGGGAGGGACGGGCAGCTCAGACAGGGGCTCAAGGATGGTCATGTATCTCCCAGTAGGACGCTGAGAGGGAGGGAGAGAAGGACATGAAGAGAGTGACAGAAGATAGAAGTGGAACAAGAGGAGGAAAGTTGTTAGATGGATTTGCTAAAAATATACTCATGATTTGAGAAGAATGTTAGCGTTTTACATATCTGGTTATTACTGCTCATTAGTGTTCAAATTATTGGTGAGAGTTATGGTTGTAACAGATAAAGTGGATACATTCATGAATACAAGACACACAATTTCAGGTTTACAAAATAACTGATTCCCTAAGACACCCACTTGGCGAGGAGGGGCCCAGATGTCAAAGTTCAAAGGGAACCTGATCACGAGGTCAAGAGCTGTCGGAAAGAAGGAATGAAAGTTTTGTAAATCTATATACAAGAAACTGGACCCAACTGTATTAAAACTAACGTCTTCATTAAACCCAAAGTCTTCATTAGTTGACGACACCACCAAAATGAGTTAAGTTGTAATAAAAAAATAGAATTTTCAAAACGTGTCATTAAATTAGGATTTTCCACCATAATTTAGCAATACTAACTTTTTATGAAGGCAAGCGGTCATTGAAAGTTTGCCACTCCAAATGTAATGTCACTTATGTGACAGTTTATATGGAACGTTATTGTACACAAGTAACCTGTTAAAATGTTTGAATTAAAATATTGAAACTTATGATGTTGTCAGTTAGGTAGAACCTATGCAATCACATCATATATAGTTAGTGAATCTGCCCCTGATCGTATGTAAGAAACTTTTCGGGAGTAGGTTAGAACTAGCCACTTCAAACGATATTTCAATAAAATAATATTTTGGAATAGTATAATGGAACCATTGCAATCACCACCAACTGCGTGCTTTTTCTGAAAACAATTTATCTCTTCAACTGTGAAAACAATTAGAATTCGTATGGTAGTGGGTTAGTTAATGTTGGTTAAGTACTAGGGAACCTCAATAAGCACCAGGTGTGTACATAAACGCCTTACTTATCGTTGTGCTATGGGTTTTCGGACACCTAAGAACATGCTTTGATGTCTCGGTTATCGCATGAACAATTGTAAAACATGCCACAAACTTATAAAAGATAGCTTTTATCATTGACACAAGCCATCTTTCAAGAGTTCAAAATGTCTCTGCGAGGCAACACCCCTCCATACAGCCCGAGTTAGCACGGCCGTCAGAAGACATATGACGTCCGAAAAAATGTGATCCGACAACATATTATGTTTGTCGGATAAAGAATTGAGTTTGAAAACATTGTTTGTCCAGTTTAGTTCTGAACAACTGGGTTATAACGGGATTTTAAAAGGGGCTAGTAAAGTATCATCATTGATATGGCCTGAACAGTTTGGGGTGACAAACGAATCTCTAAGAATTTAGCTGCACTGCTGGCATTTGTTGGTCAAACATAGTGGCCTTCAAAGCTACTCCGTGAATTCTAAATCTATATCAGAAGGTAATTCCACACTACTTGACATTCACATCTGAAACCATTGTCCGCTTTAGACACTGATTGACTAGTAAATTTCATAGAGTGTAGGTGCTGAATCCAATATAGCCTACCGTTAACTCGTGAATGCGTTGTTTTTCCCTGTTTTGTTTATTAACAGTTTGGAAGCTTGAAAGGCCTCAATTAACGTGAAAAACATATTAGCAATTCACAAATAGTCATCCTTGATGACACCAGCCGGCCAGAGGGGCAGAGTTCCCTACTTCATGTTGAATGAAGCCCTACTTCACGTTGAATGAAGTAAATACGTCATAACAGAAAGCAAAGGGACAGCACTAACTTAAGTAGAAATAACGAACTACCTTGAGTGTACGAAGTCATGGTGATAGTATCTGGAGATGGGCGAACTGTGAGGCAAACGTTGAAGAAAACTGACAGTATGACGGCAATGTGTGATAGCGACAAAATGGCGGTATCAATAGTGAAACTGTCGTCATAGCGACGTCATAAATCTCGCGAGATCGTCATAGCCTCGCGTGACGTTAACGCTATGACTGGTTTTCTTCGTGCTCTTCGCAAGTCAGGATCTCAGCCATGTTTCCTGATGTCGCGAGGTTAAAAATGGCTGATCATGGCTTTTATATAGAATGTCTTCATGCCAAACAAACAACAAACAAACAGGCGATGCAGCATCAGTGTCCATCTGCAAATAGTCACTACTCAAAATACCGATATGATGTTAAAATTTAACTCACTCACTCACTACTCTAAATATGATTGTAAACGTGTTTGTACCACACCAGTTCGATTTGAATCGGTCACTTAGTCTGTTAGCTAAAACACTCCACCTCCGTATAACATGCTATCTATTAACAGTCAAGAGGAAATGACTTGGTTCAAAAAGTAATAGGCGTCTCCCGAAAAGTGGCGTAAAATCTTACTCACTCACACAAACAACCGACTACGACTTTAGTCAATAATAAGGCATGGGAGTTATGGTCACATCACCACTAAACTCGCTCTGTATAACGGCACTCTGGGTTTTTACATTGTGGAATTATGTTTTTGTACCTTTGCATAAATAATTACTGAAGGTAGTGTATTTTGCCTTATGTCAAACAGTTAAATATATCTTGCTCTCTCGCTTTGTCGTAGGAGGCGACTGACGGAATGGGATGACCAGGCTGACTCGATGGCCATGTTGTCAATCGCTGGATTTCTCGTTCGATTCAAATATTTGCAGACCGCCGTTATAAAGCTGTAACATCGGGAGAGCGGCGTTAACTGCAATCTGTTTGACTAATTTAACAGATTTTACAGGCGCTTGCCGCTTCAACTGCCTGACGAAACAAGTGTAAAGAAGGAATTATTATACAGGCGCTTAACTCCATAACTGTTCCATTCTGGCGATGACATTTGACCCGTGTCCAGCTGACACGCTATGATATACTGAAGTCATGTTGAAAGCGGCGATAAACAAAACTCACTCACTCACTCACTCGAACCACTTAAAATCACCCAAAGACAAACGAATTTCTTACAAAGCGAATGGAGGTTAGCTCCCTTTGTGAATGAACGTCGGTTTATCGTTTTCAAATTTTGACAAGAATACACCAAGATATGGATAAACCTTTTTAAAAATATTTTCAATACGAACGGAGAGACAAAGTGTTTTCGTAAAATATTCATTCTAAGAAATCGATATGCGAATAAAAACAAAATAATTAAGCAAGACTTAATACACCAATAGGTGTGCTCTTTCTATTTGTTCACCTATACCATTTAAAAAAGTAGGGGTAGTCAACGAAACTACTGATATTTAATACCTTAAAGAGATAAATGGGTGTCAGAGGGACATCTGACTGAGATTAACATTGGTCGTTAAACTTTAGTCAGATGACAATAGATTTTGTTAGATGATTGACCAAAGCACCCTGCAGTAAGTGTCTGTCATGCCATTTACTATGAAAAGTCAAACTCATTAATATCGTGTGAATCCGTCTCCATTCTCAAGACAATCCCGGATTCAACGACGCATACCCCTACTCAAACGTCCAGTGTCACCTTGGTTCCTCCCATCCCATTCTGTCTACAGAGTAGTGCCAGGTTCGTTCATATTGGTCAGTGGTTGTCGACAGTGACGTACGCGCCGTCCAAGAATACCCCGAACATGTGACAAGTCTAGTGCTGGCCATCTTTTTAAAGGAGGCTATGTTCTCCTGTTGGAGGTACTCAGTAAGAATTGGAGGCCTCTGTGCTCTCGAGTTGTCATCCTGAAACACAAACGACGTCGGCGAACATAAGACACCAACAAGACTCCAGCATTTTGTCACGGCAGTACTGCGCAGTGACACGTCTGTGTATAACATGTCATGGTGTTGTGACAGTCAAAGTGATCCCATCCACACCATCACCGAGTCACCCCAAACGATTACACTATCTATTTTCATTACTATTTTCTCGTATCTTCTTTCTATGTTATTTCCCTCCACTTTGGTTGTGGGTCATCCCTGATCGTCATTGTGTCTGCCTACAGCCAGGACGGGTGACATGTCTCCCAATACCTTGTCCCCAGTGTCAACATCACCCATGATGCAAACACAGCATAGATATGTTCAGTAGAAATATACGTTGGGTTAGAATTTGTGCGTGTGTGCGTTTTCTAGTTCAGGAACGCCTTTAAATTCAATCCTGTGAGTGTAGGTGAAAACAGATATATATAAGTATCTATTTCTATGAGAGTATACCCTGGCCCTATTTGCCTCTAGAGCTTTGTGACACGTGAAGATCCGGGGTAGAATAGGTCTTCAGCAACCCATGCTTGCCACAAAAGGCGACTATGCTTGTCGTAAGAGGCGACTAACGGGATCGGGTGGTCAGGCTCGCTGACTTGGTTGACACATGTCCTCGGTTCCCCATTGCGCAGATCGATGCTCATGCTGTTGATCACTGGATTGTCTGGTCCAGACTCGTTTATTTACAGACCGCCGCCATACAGCTGGAATATTGCTGAGTGCGGCGTAAAACTAAACTCACTCACTCACTCTAGAGCTTTGTTTCGGGAGCCATCACTAGACCCGTCTGTCTAATTTCTGAACAGGTCAATCGAGTTGAGTAGGAAGGGTTCGATACGATTGCTGAGCACCTTCCTACCACTGGTGTTTAAGACACCAACCAAGGATACAACGCGTTCAGATGTCTGGTGCCGAAATGCCAGATTTGCCTCGAGTGGAGATCCGGGTTAGAATTGATTTTCAGTAACCCATGCTTGTTGTACGAGGCGACTAACAGGATCGGGTGGTCAGGCTCGCTGACTTTGTTGACACAAGTCATCGTATCCCAATTGTGTACATCGATGCTCATGCTGTTGATCACTGGATTGTCTGGTCCAGACTTATGTTCAGACAGCCGCCATATAACTGGGATATTGCTGAGTGTGGGGTTAACCAAACCAGTACCATACCCGTGTCAATTACTGCATCAGTTTATCACTTTCACACAATGATGACTAACGCTAACACTCAAGCCGGTGTCGAAAGCGGCTTACATCCAAATCACTCACTCATGCAAATTAAGACTACACCACGTGTTTTGAAGTGAACTATATATGAATAACACTCAAGTTCGGCTTTATAATTTTATTACAATGTTTTACTGTTACATGTTTATAACAGGCGCGACACACATCAACTGGAGAGATACTCTTTGACTAAGAATGTTCGGTGATCTGTTACGAGACGGGCGACACTTATCTTCTACCTGTGGACAGAAGGAAATATCATTGTTAGAAATCTCAAAGAAGAGCAAAGTTCATTATACCATTCAGATTATATCCAATGCATGTGTTTAAGATTCACTATCAGGTGACACGGATGATCTCTCTAAACAAACTGTGGAATTATTATGGACATGCGCCATTATTACTGCATGATGTCAGTTAAACATACTTTACACGTAGGGCAAAAGAATTACCTGACATGGACAAATCTACTGACACATTAATGAGGTGGTGCATGAAAGTGAAATAGAGATTTTGTATGTTATGTGTGGAAAGTTTGATAAAACTGGTCTCGAGAACAGCTTACTCAGTAAAAATGAAATGGCGTGGAAAGAACAACAGGGAACCCCATGACACACCCCACTCGAAACCGTTGGGCAGACATGATCTGACGTCACTTGTAGTTGTTGATGCAGTCAACCACTGGTCCAGACTCAAGTATTTACTGACAGAAATCTGGAACACTGCTGAACAACATTAACATAAATTCAGTGTGGTTACACAACACTCACTCACTCACTCGTCCGGGACTAAATGAACCATACATCATGAGGTATGGTATTTCTGCACCTGGTGTGACGATGGCTGACAATAAACAGATGTCGTGTGCTATGTAACAAAAGATAACACAAACGGCTAGGAAATTAAGATACTTTTAATCAGTACAGATTAAAGTAAAAAAACTGAGATTGAATCTTGTCCGAAAAAAGCCAAAATGTTCAAGTAAAAATCCACAAAATGTCCGAAAGGTCCGAAAAGTATAAATAGTGTTCAAAAGGTCCAAAAATGCAAAAAAGTCACCAAACATTTTGTATTTATGATTCGATGTAAATAATTAATATATGACGCAATGTCCAAAAGGTGAAAGATGTCACTATGAGCGTCCATCTTGACACAGTAAAGTCTCCTCAAGAATCCAAGAGGTATCAAGATGTCACTGTAAGCGTCCATCTTGACACAGAACAGTCTCCTCAAGAATCCAAGAGTTTGCAAGATGTCACTATGAGCGTCCATCTTGACACAGAATAATTTCTTTAAGAATCAAAGATGTAGCAAGATGTCACTCTAAGCGTCCATCTTGATACGGAACAATCTCCTTTAGAATCTAATTGGTAGCAAGATGTCACTCTAAGCGTCCATCTTGACACGGAACACTCTCCTCAAGAATCCAGACACACGTGACAGGAAGACTCGAACTGGGGACTGGGTCGGGGTGTCGTCATCATCGAGGTTGATATCGACGAAGTGAGGGGCATCACGGAGGACAGGGGTAGAGAGAGGGGCAGGGAGGGAGGTGGGAGGGACGGACAGCTCAGACAGGGGCTCAAGGATGGTCATGTATCTCCCAGTAGGACGCTGAGAGGGAGGGAGAGAAGGACATGAAGAGAGTGACAGAAGATAGAAGTGAAACAAGAGGAGGAAAGTTGTTAGATTGATTTGCTAAAAATATACTCATGATTTGAGAAGAATGTTAGCGTTTTACATATGTGATTATTACTGCTCATTAGTGTTCAAATTATTGGTGAGAGTTATGTTAGTAACAGATAAAGTGGATTCATTCATGAATACAAGACACACAATTTCAGGTTTACAAAATAACTGATTCCCTAAGGCACCCACTTGGCGAGGAGGGGCCCAGATGTCAAAGTTCAAAGGGAACCTGATCACGAGGTCAAGAGCTGTCGGAAAGAAGGAATGAAAGTTATGTAAATCTATATACAAGAAACTGGACCCAACTGTATTAAAACTAACGTCTTCATTAAACCCTAACTCTTCATTAGTTGACGACACCACCAAAATGGTTAAGTTGTTTTAACAAAAATTAGCATTTTCAAAACGTGTCATTAAATTAGGATTTTCCACCATAATTTAGCAATACTAACTTTTTATGATGGCAAGCTGTTATTGAAAGTTTGCTCGCTCCAAATATAATGTGACAGTTCATATGGCACATTATTGTACACAAGTAACCTGATAAAATGTTTGAAGTGAATTATAATATTGAAACTTATGATGTTGTCAGTTAGGTAGAACCTATGCAATCACATCATATATAGTTAGTGAATCTGCTCCTGATCAAATGTTAGTGAATTTTGGTTCATATACATGTACATGTACTAGTAATTGGAACCTCAATAATCACCAATGCTGGGTCATTACTAAAGGAAAGTCAGTGTAAAAGTAGTAACTAGGTAGTTGAAGCCATATGTTAGTGAATTTTGGTTCTATAATGGAACATCAATATTCACTAATTCTGGGTGTAAGCCTCATGCTCTGTGGAAAAATAACTGATATGGGAATAGGTTAGAACTAGCCACTTCAAACTATATTTCAATAAATTTTGGAACAGTAGAATGGAACCTTTGTAATCACCAACTTAGTGCTTTTTCTGAAAACAATTTATCACTTCAACTGTGAAAAAATTAGAATTCGTAAGGTAGTGGGTTAGTTAATGTTGGTTAAGTACTAGGGAACCTCAATAAGCACCAGTTGTGTACATAAACGCCTTACTTATCGTTGTGCTATGTTTTTTCGGACACCTAAGAACATGCTTTGTTGTCTCGGTTATCGCATACACAATTGTAAAACATGCCACAAACTTATAAAAGATAGCTTTTATCACTGACACAAGTCATCTTTCAAGAGTTCAAAATGTCTCTGCGAGGCAACACCCCTCCATACAGCCCGAGTTAGCACGGCCGTCAGAAGACGCATGACGTCCGAAAACCTGTGATCCGACAACATTTTATGTTTGTCGGAAAAAGATTTGGGTTTGAAAACATTGTTTGTCCAGTTTAGATCAGAACAACTGGGTTATAACGGGATTTTAAACGGGGCTAGTAAAGTATCATCACTGATATGGCCTCAACAGTTTAGGGTGACAAACGAATCTCTAAGAATTTAGGTGTTGACCAGCTGCACTGCTGTCATTTGTTGGTCAAACATAGTGGCCTTCAAAGCTACTCTGTGAATCCTAAATCTATATCAGAAGGTAATCCCAGACTACTTGACATTCATATCTGAAACCATTGTCCGCTTTAGACACTGATTGACTAGTAAATTTCATAGAGTGTAGGTGCTTAATCCAATATACCGTTAACTCGTGAATGCGTTGTTTTTCCCGATACACTTACAGAATACCGGATACATACCAACCATATTGTTAATGTCACGTCTATCTAACTCTAACGCTATCCCTAACCCTAAACCTTGCCCTAACCCGAACCCTAAACTTTACCCTAACCCTAAACCTTACCCTAACCCGAACCCTAAACCTTACCCTAACCCTAGGAGTTAGGAAGGTATCCGGTATTCTGTAATCTTACCTTTTTCCCTGTTCACAGTTTGGAAGCTTGAAAGGCCTCAGTTAACGTGAAAAACATATTAGCAATTCACAAATAGTCATCCTTGATGACAGCAGCCGACCAGAGGGGGCAGAGTTCCCTACTTCATGTTGAATTAAGTAAATACGTCATAACAGAAAGCAAAGGGACAGCACTAACTTAAGTAGAAATAACAATCTACCTTGAGTGTACGAAGTCATGGTGATAGTATCTGGAGATGAGCGAACTGTGAGGCAAACGGTGAAGAAAACTGGCAGTATGACGGTAATGTGATAGCGACAAAATGGCGGTATCAATAGTGAAACTGTCGTCATAGCGACGTCATAAATCTCGCGAGATCGTCATAGCCTCGCGTGACGTTAACGCTATGACTGGTTTTCTTCGTGTTCTTCGCAAGTCAGGATCCCAGCCATGTTTCCTGATGTCGCGAGGTTAAAAATGGCTGATCTTGGCTTGTATATAGAATGTCTTCATGCCAAACAAACAACAAACAAACAGACGATGCAGCATCAGTGTCCATCTGCAAATAGTCACTACTCAAAATACCGATATGATGTTAAAATTTAACTCACTCACTCACTACTCTAAATATGATTGTAAACGTGTTTGTACCACACCAATTCGATTTGAAACAGTCCCTTAAGTCTGTTAGTTAAAACACTCCACCCTCGTATAACATGATATCTATTAACAGTCAAGGGAAATGACTTGGTTCAAAAAGTAATAGGCGTCTCCCGAAGTAAATGCAGACACGATATTTCTCAGACAATGTAACTCAAACTCATAAATGTTTCTCTATAAGTGGACAAAGACAAACTAACTGGACTTGATTGAAAGTAGGTAAATTACTTAGAACCTAACTCAAATGTTTCGTAATACGGTCATAACACGAGGCAACCTGTCTGTCATTGTATAAACAACCTTAGGGGCGGTGGGGTAGCCTAGTGGTTAAAGCGTTGGCTCGTCACGCCGAAGACCCGGGTTCGATTCCCAACATGGGTACAATGTGTGAAGCCCATTTCGTGTGTCATCGTCATGATATTTCTGGAATATTGCAAATAGTGGCGTAAAATCTTACTCACTCACACAAACAACCGACTACGACTTTAGTCAATAATAAGGCATGGGAGTTATGGTCACATCACCACTAAACTCGCTCTGTATAACGGCACTCTGGGTTTTTACATTCTGGAATTATGTTTTTGTACCTTTGCATAAATACATTACTGAAGGTAGTGTATTTTGCCTTATGTCAAACAGTTAAATATATTTTGCTCCCTCGCTTTGTCGTAGTAGGCGACTGACGGAATGGGATGACCAGGCTGACTCGATGCCCATGTTGTCAATCACTGGATTTCTCGTTCTATTTAAATATTTGCAGACCGCCGTTATAAAGCTGGAACATCGGGAGAGCGGCGTTAACTGTTATCTGTTTGACTAATTTTACAGATTTTACTGGCGCTTCAGAGGCCTGACACAAGAAATTGTGGGCGAGTTGGGTTTTACGCCACTTTTAGCAATATTCCAGCAATATCACGACGGAGGACACCAGAAATGGGCGTCACACAGTGTACCCATGTGGGGAATCGAACCCGGGTCTTCGGCGTGATGGGCAAATGATTTAACCACTAGGCTACCCCCACCGCCTCTGAGAAATGTCAAGAACGAATTATACAGAGGCGCTTATCTCAACTGTTCCATTTTGGCGATGATATTTGACCCGGGTCCAGATGACACGCTGTGATATACTGACGTCATGTTGAAAGCAGTGTTAAACAAAACTCACTCACTCGAACCACTTAGAATCACCCCAAGACAAACTAATTTCCTACGAATGGAGGTTAGCTCCCTTTGTGAATGAACGTCAGTTTATCGTTTTCAAATGTTGACAAGAATACACCTAGATATGGATAAACCTTTGTCGCCGACAGCCTTTTATTTCTCTATCTTTCCATCAGAAGTCTGCTTCTCCACTGTCTGATATAGGGAGTTGTACGTGCTACCCGTATTTGGCTCACCACCAAAAGCACGGGCTTCTACACCTGTGACGTATGACAATTTGAATTCACATTTAGTTGTCATCCGTCAGCCATCACACATGCATGGCTGACACAACATCTTACTAATGTTGTATAATTCACAGGTAAGCACCCTCTCTATATCCTTTCTCTATTTCATAGTGCTAAATATCTAATTATTATCAGTTAAGTACCTTAAGTTAGTAAACATATTGTTACCGATCGCGCATATAAAGTAAACGTATCTATCGCGTATCACTTACTAGCTTAAGGACTAGCACGTAAGACAGTGTGTGAAAGTATAATTATAATATATTTTATAAACCTTTTATTATCAACACCAACTGTCTATATTTATAACAATAATATGATGCATCACCTGTATGTGACGTCATCATGTAAACAATCAACATTATTCAATGGTTATCATAATTATAACGTATGAATAATTAATATGCCTGATTGATTCACATTCAATTGTAATCCGTCAGCCATCACACATGCATGGCTGACACAACATGTCACTAATGTTATATAATTAACAGTCAATAAACGAGATGTTTTACACCAACGAGGGTCTCCGTCCGTTAATTTGTCTGCTTGGCAAGACTAAGGCCTGAACCCGCGACACCTTATTAAAATATTTTCAATACAAACGGAGAGACAAAGTGTTTTCGTAAAATATTCATTACAAGAATCGATATGCAAATGAAAACAAAATAATTAAGCAAGACTAACATCACGACACACCAATAGGTGTGCTCTTTCTATTTGTTCACCTTTACCATTTAAAAAAGTAGGGGTAGTCAACGAAACTACTGATATTTAATACCTTAAAGAGATAAATAGTGTCAGAGGGACATCTTGACTGAGATTAACATTGGTCGTTAAACATCAGTCAGATGACAATAGATTTTGTTAGATGATTGACCAAAGCACCCTGCAGTAAGTGTCTGTCATGCCATTTACTATGAAAAGTCAAAATCATTAATATCGTGTGAATCCGTCTCCATTCTCAAGACAATCCCGGATTCAACGACGCATACCCCTACTCAAACGTCCAATGTTACCTTAGTTCCTCCCATCCCATTCTGTCTGCAGAGTAGTGCCAGGTTCGTTCATATTGGTCAGTGGTTGTCGACAGTGACGTACGCGCCGTCCAAGAATATTCCGAACATGTTCGACGGGTGACAAGTCTAGTGCTGGCCATCTTTTTAAAGGAGGTTATGTTCTCCAGTTGGAGGTACTCAGTAAGAATTGGAGGCCTCTGTGCTCTCGAGTTGTCATCCTGAAACACAAACGACGTCGGCGAACATAAGACACCAACGAGCCTCCTGCACTTGGTCACGGTAGTACTGCGCAGTGACACGTCTGTGTATAACATGTCATGGTGTTGTGACAGTCAAAGTGATCCCACCCACACCGTCATAGTCGTCTTACAGTCCCTGAACCACATTATTTTCCCTACTGTCTAGCCCTCTCTGCTAATGCCCAAAATAAAGCAAGTCTAGATTTCCTCAGGTTCAGGAATCTCTGGTCTCCCTAGGGCTCCTTTTCAATTTAAATCGGCTTGTTTGTTACTATCAAACTTATATATATTTAGAGACTAAGCATTAGTCTAACACCATCACCGAGCCACCATAAAACGATTACTCTATTTTCATTACTATTTTCTCGTATCTTCATTCTATGTTATTTCCCTCCACTTTGGTTGTGGGTCTTCCCTGATCGCCATTGTGTCTGCCTACAGCCAGGACGGGTGACATGTCTCCCAATACCTTGTCCCCAGTGTCTACATCACCCATGATCCACACACAGCATAGATATGTTCAGTAGAAATATACACTGGGTTAGAATTTGTGTGCATTTTCTAGTTCAGGAACGCCTTTAAATTCAATCTTGTGAGTGTAGGTGAAAACAGGTATATATAAGCATCTATGTCTATGAGAGTATACCTTGGCCCTATTTGCCTCTAGGGCTTTGTGACCCGTGAAGATCCGGGGTAGGATAGGCCTTCAGCAACCCATGCTTGCCACACAAGGCGACTATGCTTGTCGTAAGAGGTGACTAACGGGATCGGGTGGTCAGGCTCGCTGACTTGGCTGACACATGTCATCGGTTCCCCATTGCGCAGATCGATACGCATGCTGTTGATCACTGGATTGTCTGGTGCACACTCGATTATTTACAGACCGCCGCCATATAGCTGGAATATTGCTGAGTGCGGCGTAAAACTAAACCCACTGACTCTAGAGCTTTGTTTCGGGAGCCATCATAAGACCCGTCTGTCTAATTTCTGAACAGGTCAATCGAGTTGAGTAGGAAGGGTTCGAAACGATTGTTGAGCACCTTCCTTCCACTGGTGTTTTAAGACACGAACCAAGGATACAACGCGTTCAGTTGTCTGGTCCCGAAATGCCAGATTTGCTGCATCAGTTTATCACTTTCACACAGTACCATACCCGTGATGACTAACGCTAACACTCAAGCCGGTCGAAAGCGGCTTAGATCCAAATCACTCACTCATGCAAATACAGATTACACCACGTATTTTGAAGTGAACTATATATGAATAACACTCAAGTTCAGCTTTATAAGTTTATTACAATGTTTCACTGTTACATGTTTATAACAGACGCGATACACATCAGCTGGAGAGATTCTCTTTGACTATGGTTCGGTGATCTGTTACGAGACCGGCGACACTTATCTTCTACCTGTGGACAGAAGGAAAATCATAATTAGAAATCTCTGAAGAAAAGTTCATTATACTATTCTGATCATATCATAATTATGTGTTTAAGAATCACTGTCGCTGACACGGATGATCTCTCTTACCAAACTGTGGAAGTATAATGGACCTACGCCATTGTTACTGACATCAAGTTGAACACACTTTAGACGCAGGGCAGATCTACAATCTAATATGTATGAATGTGAAATTGAGATTTGGAGACCAAGTCACTAAAGTTGAAATGTCGTGGACATAGCAATAGAAAACACCAGCGACAAACCCCAACAAGAAACCGTAGGGCAGACTTGTTTTGTAGTTGTTGGTGGTGTAGTTAAACACTGGTCCAGACCCAATTCTTTACAGGCATCTTTGAGATATCTTGAATATTGCTTCACAACAATAATTAGCCAAATTCACTAACTTGTCAGCAATGGTTTGAGGAGTTTGTGAGACCATGGTGTGCAAGTGGGTTTTGTTCCCCATCAGATAGGTCAAGTGTGAAATGAGATAGAATCTACATATCTAAGATGAATCTAAATGAACCACAGATTATGGATCATGGTGTATGGTATTTCTGCACCTGGTGTTCAAGATGGCTGATAATAAACAGAAGTCGTGTGCTATGTAACAAAAGAAAACACAAACGGCTAGGAAATTAAGATAATTTTAATCAGTACAGATTAAAGTGAAAAGTTTAAATCTTGTCCGAAAAAGCCCAAATGTTCAAGTTAGAATCAAACGTTTTCAAGTGTATAACACATACAGTCCACATTTCTGAAAATCCAAAACCACAAAATATCCGAAAGGTCCGAAAAGTATTTTTGAAAGTCCAAAAGGTCCAAAAATGCAAAAAGTCACCAAACATTTTGTATTTATAATTCCATGTAAATTATTATTATATGACACAATGTCCAAATGGCGAAAAGATGTCACTGTAAGCGTCCATCTTGACACAGAACAGTCTCCTCAGGAATCCAAGAGTTTGCAAGATGTCACTTTCAGCGTCCATCTTGACACGGAACACTTTCCTAAAGAATCCAAGAAGTAGCAAGATGTCACTCTAAGCGTCCAATCTTGACACGGAACAGTCTCCTCAAGAATCCAAGAGAGTGCAAGATGTCACTATGAGCGTCCATCTTGACACAGAACAATTTCGTTAAGAATCAAAGATATAGCAATAAATAGCAAGATGTCACTCTAAGCGTCCATCTTGACACGGAACACTCTCCTCAAGAATCCAGACACACGTGACAGGAAGACTCGAACTGGGGACTGGGTCGGGGTGTCGTCATCATCGAGGTTGATATCGACGAAGTGAGGGGCATCACGGAGGACTGGGGTAGAGAGAGGGGCAGGGGAGAGGTGTGGGAGGGACGGGCAGCTCAGACAGGGGCTCAAGGATGGTCATGTATCTCCCAGTAGGACGCTGAGAGGGAGGGGAGAAGGACATGAAGGGAGTGACAGAAGATGGAAGCAAAGAAAGAGGAAGGAAGATAATCGAAATGGATTGATATAGCCATACTCATGAATTTAGACAATTGTTAGTTCATAAAATATTTGGTGACTAGTGTTAAGATTATTGGTAACTGATAACATGAAATACCAGACACACAATTTCAGATTTACAATAACTCTATAAAATTACTAAATCCCTTAGACACCCACTTGGCGAGGAGGGGCCCAGATGTCAAAGTTCAAAGGGAACCTGATCACGAGGTCAAGAGCTGTCGGAAAAACATAAAATGAAAAGTTGTATAAATTACAATACAACAAACTGGATCTGATTGATCAAAAATTCATCAACTGAAGCCTTCATCAAACCATAACAGTTCTTTAGTTGATCACGACAGTGAAATGGGAAGGCCATAATAATTAACCGTTGCATTTCATTAAATTGGGTTTTTCCACCATTATTTGGCAATACGTATGTTTTAGCAAACAAGCATGTGGCATTAGCAGTTCTGTCCACTACAAACGTTTGGAAAGTTATAATTGTCACTTTGGGAGGTTTCGATGCTTAACACCCAATATATTTTTAGTGCATTTTATCAACGTATTAGTTTTGCATTGGCATAATGCATATTTGCATTTTTGGTTGAAAAATTAACTCCAAAAGGTTAATGGTATGTTAATGAACAGATGGTGTCATTGTAAGTTTGCTACAGTGAATATTAAATGTGACACATTATTGGACTGTATTAACAGGTCAAAAACGTTTAAAAGGTTAAATGTTGAGGTATCACTACCCTTTTTTATATCAAACAAATGTACTATTACCTGAATCTGATTAATAGGAGTTTTCCCCATGTTCAAGAAATTTAAATTGTGATAATTCTTCATAAATTATCAATATCATAATAAATCTTTGCACCTCTCAAAAATATATGGAAGGTGATCCCAAATTAGAAAATATTTCGACCAACACTTTCCAAGTTATTTGTGGAACAAACTTTTCCAAATCAAAATTTGTAAACTATGAGAACTTTATTTTCTTAGAATTTATGTTACAGCATAATTTATTCACATGTAGGCTAGGCATATTGGTACACATTTAGTGAAACACCACAAATGTTAAATTGTGTCATTACAATTAATTTACTGGAAATGATAGCAAGACATTTTTCAAAACCCAGGTCCTGGGTTTTTACTAAATTTGTAAAAGTAATAGCATATATTTTTTATTCTAATCAAGTTACCAATAATTATTCATGACAACTATTAACATGATGAGATATCACATTAATATGATTTAAATGCAGGACAAGGTAACTACTGGTTTGTTTGTTGGCTCTTGCTCTTAGATATATTTCTTTTTAAATGATATATTTATTATAAAGATAGTGCTGGATGTGATTACCAGTATCATAACATATAAACCATATTTCAACAAACAGAAAATGTGTGAAAAGAAAGGCTAATGTTTTGTTACAGACTGGTCGGTTCTGGAACATTCTAAATTACATAATTCGCAGTTGTTTTTACATAACTATGATGAACATTGAAATGCATTTTACCCCAGCTTTGATGTAATTCCTTGTAGAAATCATTAACCAGATTGCTTAGGTGATTGCCTTAAGGAATTTATGGAGCATACTCAAAATGTTTTTTAATAAATCTAATGTATTCCAGGTGTACAGGTGTCTATGCCTTTTCACTTTTACAGTGGTGTGTTTTTCTCTGATATGTAAAATGAAATATATCTTAGTGTTATGGTATAGACATAAAACAAAGATTAAACATCAAGGCGGTGAAAGCTTTGAGCTTAGAAGATATTCTTTATTCCTATTTCCCATTAGTTGTTAACAGTAAAACAACTCATGACAGTTCTTTTGTATGAATGATAATATCATTTTATTTGTGTTGTATTTTACTTCAGTTAGATGCTGATTAGACAACTACACACTCTCCATCTAATAATTTAACCAGCCCAGGTTTCCACTTTTTGGAAGATGGATACACTTCTGGAGCTGACTGTCGTGGATCCTCTTAATTTGCTCCACTTCTGTGACATACCTGTACCTAAATACTAGAAGTTCATTAAGTCCAATATTCTCAAAGGTATCATGGATTTTTAGCTAAATTAAGATTCCAAACTAAGCTCCAGTGGCAAAAAGAAATTTGGAAAAAACTTATGTGCTCTCTTTCCCCCACTGCTTAGCAAGGGACTCTTAAATGTATCATGACAGGGACCACTGTCCAGGATATTGGTGGCTGTTGCCGACTTCCGACCAGTGTGACAGAAATGGGCAAATGTTCTTGGTCCATAAACCTGTTCTGGTTACATTCTCAGCAATGGAATCCCGTATACGTCAAACCTATGCTATCCATAATTGATATTATATTAAAATTATAGCATGAAGACAACAGTTTAAGAAGCTAAATAAATCACCACATTGGGTATAAACCTCAAGACAGTCAGGTTCTGGAAACAATTGCTATGGGAGTGAGGTAGAACTACACTTCAAAGTGGAAACGTTATTTTAGTTAGTTTTGGTACAGTAAAGATCGAAGCGACCTCCAACAATCACCAACTAGTGCTAGTCCAGCATATAAGTTTAACTAGACGACTTAGCACTATACCAAGGCTGGAGTTTATTTATATGAACTACAATTAGTGCTTATATTCTACAAACAGGTTATGGATACAACTGTGAGAAACTGATTGTATGGCTGTAGTAGGTTAGCCTATTTTGGATAAGTTCTGTGGATTATCAGAGCTCCAGATAAGATTTAGCTCATGTGGGTATTGTACCCACTGTATTTTTGGGGGAGTGGTTATTATGAATATTGAGTGGGTATTTCATTTTCCGTTACCCACTGCTTTCAAATATGTGCGTATTTCAGTCATTTTACTCACCTAAGTATTATGTCATTGAGTAAGTTTACTAAGCAGGTATGTCCTGCCTTATGTCATACCTAATCAAAACGAACTGAAATATAATGGAAATGATTTCATAAAAAATCACTCATCCTATACTGACAGTACAACACTTGTCCTATACTAACAGTACAACTTGATAGCAATCATGTCTTTTTTATAAATATATTCCGTACGCATTTGTTTTAAACGTTTTGCGTATCTGCTGTGGATAAATCCATTATAACGCTAACTCATGGAGGCGTTGTTGTCCTGTTTTTTTATTCACACACTGAACGGTTTAAAGGCCTCAGTTAACGTGAACAATTGGTCATATTTGATGACAGCAACCGGGAAGATGTTCAAGCGTTCCATGTTCCTACTTCAGGCCGAATTAAGTGAATAAATAAATCATTAACAGAAAGCAAAAGCGCAACAAGAACTCAAGCAGAAATAACGAACTACCTTGGGTGTACGACGTCATGGTAATAGCAGCTGGAGATGAGCGAACTGTGAGGCAAACGGTGAAGAAAACTGGCAGTATGACGGCAATATGTGATAGCGACAAAATGGCGGTATCAATAGTGAAACTGTCGTCATAGCGACGTCATAAATCTCGCGAGATCGTCATAGCCTCGCGTGACGTTAACGCTATAACTGGTTTTCTATCTGCTCAACGCAAGTCAGGATCCCAGCCTTGTTTTCTAAATAAGTTGTAGAATGTCTGCATGCCACACGGGACAAAAGAGTCGACGAAGCATCAAAGTCTAGCTGCAAATAATCACCATTATAAATATTATTATAAACATGTTTGAAACACAATCATTGCTTTACGCTACGCTGATGAGATATGGGAGTTACGATCACATCAGTACTAAGATCGCTGTGTACAACGCCACTCTCGTGGGAATTTGGGATTGGGAGAGTCTCTCAGAGTATTCTCTGTTGATTTAGGATGATTTTCACAAATATCAAGCTTTGATGTTTTTTTGCCATACGTAAGTACTTTTATCCTGCGTAGATAGTACTAGATACGTGTTAGAATCGGGTGTCAATACACTCTATACAATAGACACCCGTGAAGATCCAGGTTAGAATATTGATCTTCAGTAACCCATGTTTGCCGTAGGAGACGACTAACAGGATCGGGTGGTCAGGCTCGCTGACTTGGCTGACACATGTCATCGTATCCCAATTAGGTACATCGATGCTCATGCTGTTGATCACTGGATTGTCTGGTCCAGACTTATGTACAGACAGCCGCCATATAACTGGAGTATTGCTGAGTGTGGGGTTAACCAAACCAGTACCATACCCGTGTCAATTACTGCATCGATTGCGTAGATCGATGCTCATGTTGTCGATCACTGGATTGTCTGGTCAGACTCGATTATTTACAGACCGCCGCCATATAGCTGGAATATTGCTGAGTGCGGCGTAAAACTAAACTCATTCACTCACTATACAATAGACTGGCGGAATCGGATGACCAGGCTCTATGGTAGCGTAGGTGAATGCTCATGAGTCAATTCTCATTATTGACAGACCGCCGTCATATTATAGAGGGAACATTCCTTGATTCAATAAAAATACACAATGTACTACACTGGAGAGATGCGACAAGTTTCATATCGCCTTGTATAAATACCTGACACGATAACATGAGTGTCTGTACATTGTGAGATCGATTTGTATGGTGGTTAGATTGATGGAGTGATAAGGGGAAGATTGTTTCGATAAAGATCCATTCCAGCCCCAGAGCTACTATGTGATCTATTCATAGCAACAAGGCGATTACAAGGACGTCACACTCTCAATTATTTTATGCTTACAATAAGGAAAATCATCTATATCGTAGCTTTAGAGTTTAGAGTGCTTAATTCATCCTATTGAACCTAAAGTACTGTCGGAAATGCTAGAAAAATGCTTTTTAGCCTTGATATCTTTAGAAAGGTGATAAATGTACTTTGTTGTCAATATATCAACTCACCTATAGCGTACCTAATTTTTATTTCAATTGATTTAACATTCCCATGCATTTAAAGGGCAGTTTACAGGAGAGAATTTGGTACCAAAACATCAACTTAAGATTTTTTCTGAGTTCAACAACAGAAATCTGAAATAGTCTTTACATTTATGCTAATAATACAGGTGGTGTAAAAATATGAATTAACAATTTTCTTAAACAAATAAATGTTGAATGTTTGTGTTACTTTACTTATCGTTTCTTTATTGAAGAAATATTAATATAAATGTTAAGGCTTGATAAATAAGTTTCCCGTCATGCATGCACATCTTTATCACAGCGTCCACTAAGGCCAACTATTTGCAGTAGATTGTTGCAAATGTTTATCAGTTTTTTTGTGCTTGAAAAGACAGGTAAACCTTTCATTACTTTAGAAAGGGTTTATTACAGAACTTGTAGATCTGTTGGTATGTCTTACCAACAAGTTTACAATACTGTAAACAAATCAGACAAGACAGGGACCGTTCAAAAGCACAACCGGGACGTAAAACCATCCTTGACAACTTTGACAAGGGAGTACTTAGACACCAGTGACTTCGTGAAATCTTTGGCCAATGTTCACAACTAGATTAAACTGACCGAATTACATCCATATTTTTGCAATGAAATATACTGTTGACATGCAAAACATTTATTAAAACGTTGCACATTTCTACAATCAATGGATAAGATAACACAAGTGACAGGATTCTTTCCAATGTACATCAATTCGTATGTTTATTTCAAAACAAACACGCATACACAAATGATCCATTACATAACCAATACGTAAACAATACGTACACATATTCAACATTTTGAAGAAAACATCTATTGAGATGACCCCTCGTCCGAGCGTGCGTGCTCAGGTGTCAATTTCACCTGTCGATACCGTGCATGCTGATGACGTAACACAGGCAGTTAATGTTTGTATCAAATAACGTCCACCTACCCCTTATTTTTCTAAGTTTTTGGTATTTTCATCAGTAAAAACACATTTTAGGGCATGTCTCAAAATTTATTTCCTCGGTCTACATTAGGTAGATGTTTCTTAAAGTGATATTTGTTATTTAAGTAACTGTAATACCTCTGAATTTTAAATATGTCAAAAAGCATTTTTCTAGCATTTCCGACAGTACTTTAGTTTGCATCATCATTAGCGCCTTGATAAAGCACAGATGTGGCAGTAACTTTTCTTTGCGGAGGGTCACCTTAGAGGTGAGTAGTAGATCGGAGCCGAGTGACGTCACTCATTCATAAACGTTATGTTGTGTATTGTTGAGCCACTGCGATGAGAATAATATATTAAATTTGAATCTTTCGCTTGTTAGATACATTTGAAACAACCAGTTGTAAGATAAATTGTATCTGACAGACACCCGTGTAGTAATCTCTATGCCACAGTAATAACTTATTGTTGCAAATAATTATTTCTGTATTTTCGTTGCTTTGCTTTCACTGTTTTTGTATAAGAGGTTTTTGGGCAGGGTACATCGACTCGTACTTCTCTCAGTGGTAGAACATAATCTCGTGCGCCATTCATTTTACCATACACGAATTTTCAGCTGTGTTCTCTATTTGTTGTCCTTCCATGATATGATTTTAAGCGAATTATTTCATAGCTTTTGTTTTCCTCAAGAGCAGAGCTGTGCTATTGTTTCCACGAATTAAAAGAATTATGTCACGTGAAAAATACGAAGAAGCTAGAGTGAGTTTGGTTTTAAGCCGCTGTTAGCAATATTCCAGCAATATCACGACAGGGAACACCAGAAATGGGCTTCACACATCGTACCCATGTGGGGAATCAAACCCAGGTCTTCAACGTGACGAGCGAACGCTTTAACCACTACCCCACCGCCCCCTATCAGTGAAAAGTAAGGGCCAAGTGAATTGGTTTAACAAGAAACTGGTAAGTAAAAACAAGTACAAACATATAGGGTTGCATGATCCGATGAGCAGCCTTTTTATAAGACGAAAAATGTTAACATTGTCACAAAGTGTGGAACTGGTCTTCTGCTATATTTCTAATATTATGTAAGTTTTAGATTTTGCGTCTGAAAGGCAAAATGATTTAACTTCGTTCAAGTATTGTCAGAGCTCGTCTCCGGGATAAGGATCGCGAAGGATCCTGCCATACAGATGACGGTTAATTAATCAGTTTCCACAATTCAAATTTTACTCCGCACAAGGTCCTCTCAGTGAGTGAGTGAGATTAGTTTTACGCCGCTTTTAGCAATATTCCAACAACATCAGAAATGGAGTCCTCTTAGAGCTCAGGAAAGTAACAAAACCTTATCCTATTCCTTCTTCAAGGTTTTGTTTGGTACAGAGCTACACCTTAGTTATGTAACTGTAGAAAAATTAGGGTTGCTCTATTTCTATTTGTATCACAGTTTAGTCTTGAAACTGGAAGGTATATCAATATTGAAATAAATGAAAGACTGTTGTGTATGTGGCGAAGTATATCTGGAGGACGAGTATCACTTTCTCTTAATATAGCCAGTTACGTGAACAGTTTATTCCCACAAAATATTACTTATAGCCTTCTAAATCTAAGTTTAGCATCCCTATGCCAACCAACGATTGTACCCTAAGCATGCAACATCACTCTGTAGACATGAACTTGAATGTCAACATTTGATCGAATATTCTATTACTATAAAACTTGTGTATGACATGTACCTATTTTGCAGCAGACGCCCTATACACCAAGGGGATATAGAATTGAATTTAACTATCGAGTATACACACTTCATAGGCGGATCCAGGAATTTTGAAAGGGGTGGGGGGTTGTTTCAAAAGGGGTTCGGACACACACACACCCCACCCCACCCCCCCCACCCCACCCCTCTGGATCCGCCACTGTACTTAATCATCCATAATGCGTTTTGGTATCTTTCTTCAGGTGTTCAACCCGTGAAGATCCGGGTTAAAATTCAGCAACCCATGCTTGTTGTAAGAGGCGACTAACGGGATCGGTGGTCAGGCTCGCTGTCTTGGCTGACACGTGCCATTGTATCCCAATTGTGTAGATCGATGTTCATGCTGTTTATCACTGGGTTGTCTGCTCCAGACTTGATTATTTACAGACGGCCGCCATATAGCTGGAATATTGCTGAGTGCAGCCTTAAACAACAAGGAATCCAATCCAACTCTCAGATGTTCAAGTTTGTCTAAAACCTTGGGTCAAGACGTTTGGGTAACCTGAGAACATTCGGGTTGATTTTATTTTAAAAGACTTAAATTCTGTTTAAGGGGACTTCAAATTTGCATTTTATTATGTGCTGCCCCACTTCTGTGACATCTCGCATGCAATATATCATGTCCAAATTACAATATCGTAATATACATAATTGTATATAATTAACTGCAGTTGAATTAATGCATGTGATACAAGCATCTAATCACTAAATTAAAATCTGAGGAAATAAGGAAGCTGAAAAGGTTTCTTATACTTCCGGGGTTTGCTCAAAGGTTAGTTTATTTGTGACATATTTACATATTTATGCATGTTCATGTGTATACACAATGCCATTTAGAAAGTGGTCAAATGGAGTAAACTTTCTCAGTAAAGTACAGATTCTAGTACTTTTGTTAGGTTGAGTCCCATCTTGATTTGAACGCACACTCTGAGTCAGACCATAGCAGCTGACTGCATTAGATTGCTGACTTGGTGTGCTGCCGATTAGGGGCCTGACTCTGAGAGTGTGCCTTTAAATCATGGATGGGACTCAACTAACAAAAGTACTTGAATCAGTACATTGTACTTTCTTAAGAAAGTGTAATCCCAAATATAACACATGGTAAGTTCATGTGCAGAGTATATATGGAGTTCTGCCTCTATTATAACATGGTGACTCCTTACCACACAAGCACCATAATCCATGAACAACAAAAGACAGATATATCAATATATGATTTATTCTTCAGGATTAGTTACAAACCCTGTTTGAGTCCACCCCACCGTGGGTGGCCGCTCATCCCTGCGGTAGACTCAGCATGCTAGTCTGTAGTACCAACGACACATACATTGTACTAACCAAACACATTCCAGGAAGCAAGGCAGTCTACTGGATCATAGACTGGAGCCAGTCTAGATCAGGAAAGCAACTGATGGACAATCAAGAAAAAAAATTCCCACATAGCAAACTTGGCAGACTTGAGCCAGATAAACACTATGTGCTACTCAACTGAACAAGTCAGATCTCGACATTCTGACGTGGAGGTGATATTAATGTTATCCTCCTCCCAGAAGGGAGTTAGATGGGGATAACACTAAACTTTCAGTTACTCTAATAAACGCTATTCTATGAATAAGCTTCCAAACCTCTTGCTTAACGTTTCCACTTACCAAGCTTCAGTAGAATAAACTGGGACCCTTCATTTCTAAACGTTTTCTACTCTTATTCCAGAGAGGAGTAATTTAAACCTGACAAACACAGTGCTCAGTAGACACAGTGCTTATTATGTTGTATGTGACTACAAACCAGGTGCCGACTGAAGGCTGGCTCCTATTGGAGACTGGGTGCTTATTACAGGCAATATGATGAGCATGACTTGACAGCTGGGATATGAGCCTAAAATGATGCTGATTATCATGTTTACTATTAAAAACATCAAATAAGGGGAACCCTTTCCAAATTATTAACTCACTTGAATATATAACCTTGCCAAACTAGGCTTCAGGACAAGTTCGTGAAGGCCTTGAAACACAGTGCAATGAATTTTTCTTAATGACTGATTTAAATACTGAATTAATAACAGAAAAGCATACATCTTTTGTATCATGTTATATCATGGGTTTTACGATGTTCATACCAATGGGTGGGTCTGCCAGCACTCTATTTCTGTTTTACTTTCTTGTCAGAATCGATACTTTCCAAAACACTTTTCTTTCATTCCTGACAACTTATAAAAGAAACTTGTTTCTCTTAATATTATGAATAATAGAGCATAATTCTAGATGACATCATGTGTCGTATGTACAGCTTATTCCTCCGACATGTGTTGTAAACTTTCTAATATTGTATTGCCTAAATATGTCAACAGGATCCACACATACATTTTAACCGTACAGCCTATGAAAGTCAGTATTACTTTATGGGGAGTATATTATCACCAAATCTAAGTTTAATCTACAGAACATAATGCCGGGATACTGGTTGGGTATAATTTGGGTTCTCCTCATTATTTTGAATGGACTTGCACAACAAACATGACTCCTTAAGACCCTAAACTTAAATTACCTACAGAACTATAACTGTTCAGAAGATAATGTTTGAGCATATGTACTAGACCTCCCATAAACTAACACTGACTTACACATTCCCAGAGATAGAATCCCAAAAAGCTTTATTCCATGTGGCAAACTGATTACTTGACAAACCACTTCTGAAAGCAAACACAGGTTAGAATGTTGTTGATCACATGCTGTCCTGTTGCTACCATAGCAACAAAATGTACATAAAGATAACTAAAAACAGGGAATAAATACGTCTACATACATCTGTAACAAAGTCCAGGACATAATCTTAGTGCCAAGATTCCAATAGTTCAACACATTGTCACCAAGCCCGGTTGATACAACAGGATATGGAGCCCTTTTCTGCCCTAGTTAAAGTATGGGAGCTACATTCATAATGGCACTAAGAGAATGACTTGACAAGTATTATAAAGGTTTTGTTGTCAGTTACTGTGAGAAATTACAGTATTGCAGTGTACCCTCAACTGAGTATTCTGGAAAGCATGTGTATTTAAATACACTATCTAGCACAATATACAAGCAGGCATAAGGCTGAACATCAAACTAACCGGTTCTCATCAATAACTGCATCTCTCCTTAACCATCAATGTGAAGAAATGGATGACAAGTGAGAAACATGTCATCATTAGTTGTTAACTCACTGGGGTTGTTTTGGGTTTGTTTCTGAAAGGAGCCAAGCTTTGAAAATGGAAGCAATAAAGTAGGGAACACGTTCTCAGAACCACTAACCTGTATATAAAACACAAGTAGAACGTTCGCATGTCTCCAGAGTCCGTGAAGTTATGCTTAAACAAAGAACAAATTATCCTTACAGGGTGAGTGAGTTTGGTCTTAATGCATCTTGACTCAGTATTGTAGTTCCATGATAGCATGTGTGCTGCTTCCTGTGGATGGAAACACAGAAGTGATGTAAGCCTCCGGTAACACTTTGTTGAAACCCACAAGCTGTAAGTGATGACAGGCCAAGAAAAATATTCACTGAAAACAGGAATTCCAACCTATGACCATGAAATGCTGGAGATGCATCTCTGCACAGTGAATTTTAATTCCTTTAGATGATTTGGCAACCCCTGAAAAAATTGAAAAGAAATAACCCATAGACATGTAGTGAAGTCATGGTTGAATATAACAAACACCCATGATGCTTGGCGATGAAGAAGATGATTTGGCAACCCCTGAATAATTATTTTTGAGAAGAAATAACCCATAGACTTGTGGTTGAATATGACAAATACACATGGTGCTTTGCCATGAAGAAATTTTGCCTGTTACTTTAAAAGCAACATTTACCAAAATGTTCAGTACCCTGAACACAATCTGAAATCATCAACTCAACTTCCTGTGTCAGCCCTTTGATTTCACGGGAGGATCTTTTGATATAAGTTGTATAAAACAAATTCAAGGACACAAACTCTGCAACTCCTGTCTTGTTTCTTGAAAACACATCCTCACAGTAATTGCAACCAATTGATTAACCAACTGGAACTGCAACCATTTCAGAATAAAGATCAACCACCAGATAAAATTCATCAACTTCTCCAACTGTCTACAACTTAAATATGTGTCTTTTTGTAAGCAAGAGGTACATGTACAAATCTGTAGTAAAATACTATCACTTACTTTACAAATTTGGGCAATAATTGTCGGAAGAAAAAACCCCAACATTCATAGCGAATCAAGATGTTTCAAATGACCAAATGTCTTCACTTTGGGTGTTGCTACCATATTCACTGTAAAAAGTGCCCTTGGGATATAGAAAATTTACAAAGGGTTCAATTATTAAAACAATACATCAGTTACAATTCATCCAAGTGAACTAACTTGGTTTCAAAGTTGAAGAAACAAACTTTCTATATAAGGAAATTACTGGCAAACAAGGATAAGTTGGACTGGCGCAGAGAACGCGTTTACGAGAAGTAGGCAGTGCACAACAATAAGCAAACCCATTTGGTTTGTGAAAGGTAGAGGAGATGCAGGCTAGGGCACGTGCATTGCATGACGATGAAATTGATTCCGCGCGTAGCTGCACACGCCTTGTGCCTTGCTTCACCCATCACGCACTACACTTGATCGCGGACAACCTGAGGCCCCTTCGCTAACAATGGCAAGCGCCAGTGGGTGGCACTCATACATGCTAATACGGGTCAATTGTCAGGTCGGTGCTCAACTTATCTTTGTTTTGCCAGTATGTTCCCCTTCTTGTACCACTTTCTTACAAAACACAAGACTAACTGTTTTGTAAATGCCACAAAGGCGACATATACACATAGGTCAAGAAAATGCTGACTTATTGGAAAAGGGCTCCTTTTATGGCGTATGCAGCATGATAACCAGTAAACTATTCAGCCTTGCTCCAGACAGTGATCATAAACAATCCTAAATCCTGCACTAAAATAGTTTGTCTGTTCTTAGAAAATATTTCAATACTCTCTTGTCTGACTACATTTTGTTAACAAGTCTACTACATCCACCTTGTCCAGTGATATGCAGACATCTAGTATCTACAGCCATTATAGTTGAAAATAAAATAATTACATGTATCATGTTTTTCGGGTCAACCTTAACATATAAACAAACCATACACAGACATGCGTTCCACATACCAAACTATGTACAACAGAAAGTAAACATTATATACATATACACATTAAATTCCAACGATAAAATTGTGACTTTTAAAACTTACATATGACAATGCAAAACTCTTCTGTATGATTTTGCAAACAAAATCAACAACAGAATATTCACAATCATTTTTACCGAACAACTTCTAAGAGTTTCATTGCACTAATACCATTGAATGAAAGTCTGGATGATAGGTTCTATTTGAATTACAGACATAAGAAATGATATTCCACACCCCTACAGCTTCAGCCATTTGTCTGAAGCCTGAGTCTAGTAAAATATGGTTCATTTAGCTCAGCAACAGCCTGCAAAACACTAAAATCTACTCAAAATAATGTCAACAAACAAGCTCGGGCTGGTAGACTGAACCATACAATCAAACACTCTTCACAAAGTTAGATCTCCTTTCTAAAAATAAATACTTCTACTGAAAAGGACAAGATGCAAGTACACCTTTGGTCCCACAGACCTGAAGAAAACTTTAAGAAATTGTTCTGGAAGTTAAAAGATGGTTTCATATGGAGGCTATTTTCAAACTTCCATGTTTTGGATTTATGGTAAGAAGTTTTCAGGAAGAGTTTTTCTTGTGATAACATGAGCAAATTCTTCAACACAAACATATGTTTTAGATAAAGGTTATTTTAGACGTGCTAATATAAATTTCATAATGAAATAAGGGCTAGTTGTCTGCCATATTGTCTGATAACTTTCACAGCGGTTTCAACGTTTTCCTGTGACATTCAAGTTTGAGATTTCAACTGGGCCAAATAGGTGTCCTTTATACTGTTTTTGGTCTTACCTAGAAAATATTACAATAAACTCAAAAATATTTAAATGAACCTGAGATTGTATTTTAAAAACAGTTTCACTGCCGTGAAAATAGAAAATAATGAAATGAATTTCAATCTCTTCCTGTGACAGTTATTAAATATTCTGAAACGACCCAAGTTACTGGCTGAGTGAAAATACAGGAGTACGACACATATATTGCTCTTAAAAAGCCCCCAAACATTTGGCATTTGTCAGTATCAGCTTTTAGACACATTGATGCCAGTGTTCACCAAATACAAGCATTTAACACAGAGAATCAAACTTTGACAGGCAAACACACTAACCACTTGGCCATGTCTTGTTCAAACACAATGAGTGAGTGAACTGGGTTTAATGCCAGTATGGAACAGTATTCCAGTCATATCTTGGCATGTCAGCTAAATATTGGAGAGAGTGCGTGAGTATGGTTTTACGCTGCTTTTAGCAATATTTAAGCAATATCACGGCAGGGCGGTGAATCGAACATGGAAGTTTGGCGTGATGGGCAAACACTTTAACCATTAGGCTACCCCACCACCCCTAAATATTGGAGGAAAACCCAAAGCGATGCCCTGATAAATCCAGAAACTGAAGTGGGGCAATTCAGAAAGAATTCACGAACAGACTATGAAGAAGAGGTGTCACAATTCACCATTTTATGCTTGATGATACAACACACATTACATCTACCCATGTATCGATTCCTGATCAGTTTTTTTTGCTGTATCAATTTTCAAAAAGTAATATTTACAAAGTTTCGCAAAGGCTAAGCATTTATATATTACACTTTGCCATGTATCAAATTCTTTTATAATTTTGTATCCATTTTCATAAAGTAATATTTACAGCTTTGCGCTAGCTCAGACTGCATAAATTCAGGCAGCGTTAACTGGCTGGCTGTCATGAAGCAAATGCATAATACGATTGCATAATACTTTAGTAAAAGTCTACATTTACCATGTGAATGTAACAGAAACTGTTGACAGCAACGACCTCTTGTTACCCGTGAAGATTCGTGTTGGAACTGACCTTCAGCAATCCATGGGATCGGGTGGTCAGGCTCGTTGACTTGGTTGACACATGTCATCGTATCCCTATTGTGTAGATCGATGCTCATGATGTTAATCACTGGACTGTATGATCCAGACTCGGGTATTTAGACCATCGCTATATAGCTGGAATACTGCTGAATGCGGTGTTAAACAACAAAACAAACACTTGTCATCTAGACCAGCCAGATAGGCTGTGACACATCAGTTTGGTTTTACGCCACGTTTAGCAATATCCCACGATACATTAGAATTGTCCTACACACATTGCACCCATGTGGGGAATCAACCAAGAATCTTTGGCATGACAAGCGAGCGCTGCCCCACCGCCCCAGTCAAGGAGGAATCATACAAGCAAAACCAGTGGAAATAAACCACCATGATCGTACCATATCTTGATTTAAGTATCAGTACATGAGGTAGGCGTAAAGTGGCACCTCTACTTGGAAGAAATTTATGCATGTACAAACACAATCAGAAAGCTTAGCAGGTGACCTGAGTGCACATTCGTATTATGTCATCTTTTTTTCAGATTTTGACGAGAGGTATTACATAGCTTTGATAAGGTACAAGCAACAACGTTTTCCACAATACCAAAATAACGACAGAAAAGAAGAAAATTCACCGAATTAGTTCAGTTCCTTCTTTGACCCTTGTTTCCATTTCAAGTTTGAGATTGTCATGGCATACAGCAGTTAAGGATTGTATCACAAAATATCTTCTTGTTTACATACTGTTACCATGGTAACCTAAGAAAAAACATCCTAAAACGAAAAGATATTTTTCACAGGTTAACATTGAAAACTCCTACATCTAAGGAAGAGACTGTACAACTTATCACCAATAATTTATATCTTATGCAACTTCAACAATATAGTGCTTGCAACCATGCCACGAGTTTAACCCCAGACTATCAACATTAAAGTGTTCTGTAGAAGACGGTTTCATAGCCTCTTAGAAAATGGAGGAAAGTAACAGTCAAACATTCAAAGTTGTATTTTAGGGCCGACATTTATGTAGTTATAAGAACTGCACAACGTGGCCGGAGCTGTATCATATTCCTTCCCAACACATTTCACAATCTTTAGATTACTCAGAGGAGGCCATGAGAAACCACTATTTCATTACTTCAAAACAAGGTGTTGGAAATTATGATGTGAAATTCATCCAATTTCATCCTGCTAAAGAACAAATTAACTGGTCTGCCCTTTTTCTCTTCATCATCTGGGTAGATCTCCAAGTCCTGTAACCATGGTAACTGTGGAATGGATGTATGAGTTACTCTGTGAGGTGTAAGGCATCAAGAGGTCAGGCAGGAAGACAAGATATCAGACATCAGAGCTCAGATTCATAACATCCAGGAGAGCAAGGAACTCACATCTTGTTAGCTGGAAATACATCGTTTTGTCCCATCAACCAAAATACTACGGATTTAACTAGATATATATTTACCCACTTGCCTACAAATCTCTGTACCACAAACTCTCTACTATCAACGTACACCTTTTTACCTGCATTGTGACAGAATAAATATTGACAAGAAATATGAAATGTTTTATAGATGTCTTATTGTGCATGAACTAGATAACGAGTGGAGGACTTATTGTTTAGGTGATTTGATTTCTGCAGGTAACAATTTTGGTTACAGGATCAGCCTGCAGTGGAAGTTGTCGGATGTAAATGGAAGAGTTATCTTAACTTGGTAGCTAACCTACATGTGTGACTGTAGCAGGGGAAAAATCTGGTAACTGGGGACATTAAACTGTTATTTTCATGTCCAAAATGAAAATCCAGACAGAAATCTTTGGTATTTGTGTACATTTGGAATGAGAGGGTAAGAACAAGTGTTTACATACAGTGTGGAAATTCAGGTAGGTTTTGACATTTCCCAGAAGAGACTGAAAACAGTGTATTTCCAGCTGATATTGAACATGTTTAACAGCAAGGGCAAATGTACAGATCAACATTAATATTCTGAACCTGTGGGATACAAGTTGAATAAAATAAAAGTTATAGGAAAACAAACATAACCACTCAAGTGTCTGTTCTTTGATTTGAGTTTCTTCACTGCTAGAGTACATGCAAGGGAAAAAACTCTGGACCAGAGCTTGGTACAGGCACTAGAAGTCCTCGGTTCTTTTGAGTATGCCTCAGTGTGATTCTGCCCTACTTTCCTATACGTCATACCGAGTACAACTACGGCTATTCAAGTTCTTCTGCAATGTAACAAACTGTTCAGGTTGTACTGGTTCAGTCGTCTATCGTCTCCTGTCCATTCTTCTGCTGACCCACAGCTTATTGCATCCCTGTTGCAGAGACTCGAACATCCTTACTAGGCATGTAGCTCTCATTATCCCTGACATGGTCGTGTTCGACCCGCTTGAACAGAGTTATTGTAATGTCTGACACCATCACCCCATGCTAGACTGCCGTAGACCATGTCATGATTATGCCCTGTGTCACGACTTGTGGCTCAGATGGTTGGGGGCATCAGCAAACATGTACTTGAGCTTGAACGCTTCTGCGAGTACCTCCCCGATTTCCTTGTTACCCCAATGGTGAGTTGGAAGGTTCTGTAGAAACATCAGGATACCCTGTGGAGGACAGCACAGTGACAGTGTGAGTGGGTAGGTAAGTAGGTAGGTAGGTAGGTAGGTAGGTAGGTAGGTAAGTAGGTAGGTATGCGCTTGGAGTGAGAGAGTGGGTTGGTTGGTTGGTTTGTTGTTTACGCCGCAGTCAGCAATATTACAGCTATATGGCAGCGGTCTGTAAATAATCGAGTCTGGAGCAGACAATCCAGTGATCAACAGCACGAGAGAGTGAGTGAGTGAGTGAGTTGGGTTTAATTACTGCTTCGAGTCACATGTGAGCTTGTGGGAGGAAAGGCCGAGGTGATGCAGGTCCTTTTTCACAATGTTGTTCCAGGGGAAATGACTAATGGAGCCCAAAACTGGCCAATTATTTGTATAGATTCTGTTTCACTTTCACATATCTGCTACTACCTAAGGACCCGTGAAGATCCGGGGTAGAATAGGTCTTCAGCAACCCACGCTTGCCACAACAGGCGACTATGTTTGTCGTAAGAGGCGACAAACGGGATCGGGTGGTCAGGCTCGCTGACTTGGTTGACACATGTCATCGGTTCCCAATTGTGCAGATCGATGCTCATGCTGTTGATCACTGGATTGTCTGGTCCAGACTCGATTATGTACAGGCCGCCGCCATATAGCTGGAGTATTGCTGAGTGCGGCGTAAAACTAAACTCACTCATTCACTCACTGATACCTAAGACAGGTGCCCAGTCTAAGAGGTGTGTTATAGAATTCCAACAATATTCTAAATTAACTTTCTTTGAACACATGAAAAATACAAGACAATCTAGATAATACTTCACTACTTAAAACAAGATATGGACCATTGGAATCCTTCATATTACCGAAGTAGTTAATCTGTCATACCATATAGTACAGTTATCTTAAGGAATCTGGTGATCCAATCCTACTTATGTCATTTACATGAACCAGCCAACAACTAATTAACAAAGCTGTTTCAAACTTCAACTGAAACACACTACCACCTGAAAATCTCTCTCCCTTAAGATGTCGTGTGTAAATCTATGTAGAAACGATGCACACACATACAGATGAAAGTCTGCAAAACCATTCACTTCCGACTGAAACACAAAACAATAAAGATATATCCAAGGACATTAATCAACAAAGTTTTAAGATATTAATGAAGTTCTTAAACACCAAAGAAAAGAATTACAAATTACAACTGCAGATACAGTATTGATTGCTACGATAGCTTACCAGATAGGTATCCCACAGTCTGATGGTACAGCGGAGCGGGATCTCCCTCATCAGGAGGTTGTTCATCCACCGGAAGGAGAACTGCAGGTACTCCACGTTCTGTCCCTCCATGTGCTTGTGTAGGGGAGCTGTGGAAGAGTGAACACCAAAAATGGGCTTCACACATTGTACAGATGTGGAGAATCGAACCCGGGTCTTCAGCATGACAAGTAAACACTTAACCACTAGGCTACCCCACCACGCCGACTAACCAAGAAACTTACCAATGGGAAGTTATCATGATGGTGCATTCGAAATACCTGCCTGCCCGACCGCCTGGGACGGGTTATTTTCAACAGGGACTCCCAGATTCTCAAATTCACCTGCCTGACGGTTGGGTTAAAATTTAGACATTTATATGAAGATATTCATCATATTTCAGGATAATAAATCATTATTAATTCACTCGCAAAAATAGAGTAAATAAGTAAATCAGTTTTGTTATGGGCAGGTAAGTTTTGGTCAGGGCTGGCAAGTCTTACATCTAACCAGCCCTGTGGTTTGGCTGAAATTTTTGGGAGTTTCATAACCTGCATGATCCCAGCCAGATGTCAGAACTGTTAACTTCATCTATACACCCTACAAGAGCACCACAGCCTCCTACCATCGATCCTGTTGATGAGCTCCCGGAGCGCGCTGACCTTCAGCTGGATGCCAGGCTGTGCGAACGTGTAGTTGTCCTGGATACCGTCCAGCAGCTTGGACGTACACCAGAAACTGTCTGCCTCGATCACATCCAGCGTGGACTTTGGCAGCTCTCGCAGATCACAGTTCTCGCTTTCCACATCTACAGCAAAGATGGTTTGTTGAAAGAAAACGAGTGTCCAGTATTGTCACTCTTGCAAAAGAAACATCTTAATAAGCTGACATTGTAAGTTTAATGCCACTTTGTACATATTAACTTTTCCATACATCAAAGAACATCTATGTAAGAAATAATGTAAGAGTGAGTGAGTAAGTTTTATTTTACACTGCACTCGGCAATATTCCAGCTATATGGTGGCACGTGGTCCTGTGCGTAGAGCTCAGGTCACAAATCAGGTGTTTGGCAGTTTGACTCCTGAGAGTTTCTTGGACTTTAAAATACTCCTGCCCCACATGTGATACATGTGGTTTCACCTAAGGCAAGTGAGTTTGTTCACCATTGCCTCTTTTTACCCAGCAGAAAATGGATACCCGGTGGGATAAAAGTCATGTGACTATAACCTTCTAGTGCCTAACAGGCAGCTTGGGTTATCCGGAGTAATAATAATCAGCATGTTTGGGCACTTCGAGCATGCATTGTGCATGGAGAAATGCGCATGATAAATGAAATATTATTTTCATTATTAATCAAGTCTGGACCAGACAATCCTGTGATCAACAGCATGAGCATCGATCTACGCAACTGGAATACATTGACATGTGTTAACCAAATCAGTGAGCCTGACCACCCGATCCCGTTAGTTGCCTTTTCAACAAGCATGGGTTGCTGAAGATCAATTCTAACTCAGATCTTCACAGGTGATAGCATGATGAAAACATGATCAATATCATAATGGCTTAACATCTATTCCCAGTCTTAGTAAACTTAGGCTCAGTATTATTCGTTACACTGCTATACTGAGTCTAACAAAACAAAACGAAAATCAGGATAGAACACAGATATTTGACCTGCAGTATAAACGCTTATGGGTTTCTAATGACATGGTTACTATTTGCTTATGTTTTCGCAAGATGACATCCGCGAATATTGACAAAAACACTATTTTCAGCGACTGATTACACATTGCGTGTTTCACTCGGAAGCGATCATGCAGAAAATAGCATTTGGAATTTTTCGAGTTTTTTAGGTAACGGTTCAAACGGTATGTACGAATGTTAACTTTTGCAAATTGGTAAGCTGTGTTCTGATTGGTCAGTCCAAAAGGTTAGCTGACACGACCTTCTACTAGGTTTTGTTAGACTCAGTATAGCAGTGTAACGAATAATACTGAGACTAAGTTTACTTAGACTGCATCTATTCCTAATGTTAACCGCATCTTAGAATCAGTACGGGGTCCTGGGGTAGTGCAAAATTGTCATCTATACTTTTCAGTAATTTCTTTACATATTTTGAGACTATTTAACATTAAGTACCATCATCTGATGCCACTCACCATTATCTATATACTCGGACAAAAACACTACAAAGAAGGGAGTGACTAAATCGTTGATTCCTTGGACGTAGCCACTTGCAGGATGTCGAATGGCCCATATGTACAAAATTCTTTCAAATATCTGAAACAAAATTCACTGATTAAGAAACCTTTACCATAGATATTACTAAATTGACTATGAACATTCTTAAAATTATTTCAAGACAACATGAACTACTGTTTTAATTACTGTTGCACCACAGAAAATATTCCATCATCCTCAGGTATACTGGTCTATTGCAAATCAAATACCTTAAACCTTTAGGAGAAATATCCACGTATATGGAAAATATTATGAGTGAGTGAGTGAATCTGACAGTTTGGTTCAACACTGTCTTGGACAGTATACCAGTTATGTCACTGCTTGTCAGCTGGATGTAAGATTGGTTTGTTTGGTTGTTTAACACCGCACTCAGCAATATTCCAGCTATATGGCGGCAGTCTTTAAATAATTGAGTTTGGACCAGACAATCCAATGATCAACAGCATAAGCATCAAATCTAGCTGGATGTAGGAACAGAGCCTGCAGTGATGCAGGTTTTAATGATTTCATGAAACCAACGAGCATGGATATGGTGCTGACAAACCAAGACTGGACTTAAACCCATGATCAGAGGTTCCTGTCAAGCCAAAGGTAGGCAACTCTTCACAGCTGATGTGTGGCAACTACACATGACTGGGCAATACATGCCTCTAGTTTTTTAAAATATCAATGACTAAAATAACATAATATGAAACATAATTCAAGTTTCATTATACACATGCAGCAAATGAAACATAATGAGGAAGTAAATTGTTAGATACACAGAAGAGCATCCAAAGACAAAAAATTAATATGATACAAAATCATTCCTGAATCTAAGAACAGTATGCTAGTTTTGATTTTCTATCCAAACAGAACTTCCATGTATCTATGTGCTTGTGTAATATTATCACAGAATCATGGTCTGGAATTAAAAGCCTTTCATGTCATTATGGTTCAAGGGAATTTTGAGAGGGGTGTCTGAAAAATTCTGAACCCAACTACAGACAAAAAGGATGTACTGGACACCCTTACCAGTAGGCATGTATTGTACACTCAATATGGTTTCCTGGCTGCACTGAACCAAATGCACACCCAGAGGGCATATTTCTGCAGACTTTAAGTGACTAGGTTTTCTTACAAAATCAAGTATCAAGATGCTGTTTAGAGGTGCCCAGTGCAGTTCAAGATAATCTAAGATCAGGATCCTTCAATTGCCAGGAGTATGTTACCAAAATACATGGTATCATTATGAAAGATTGACAACATATGCCACTGCCACATCGCCAATACCAAAGGCATCTGTATTGAGAGAGTAGAGGACAGTCTGTGGAATGAAATTGTCCTGACAAGTTACAGCAAGCTGGGTTCCGCTTCTGATGCCTGAGCAGAAATGGTTCATCATCTCTCATGTGAATTCATTGAAGCATATCCACATCATTGTTTGTTCCCATTTGTTATTTGTAACAAAGAAAAAGAGTCTTGGGTTCACAACTTTCAGCCACAGACTAAACACATTCATGAAGAGGAAACATCTAATTTCTCCTTCTCCAAAGAAGGCAAAGACCAAGGTGATGACTTTGGTTTTCTGGGACTCAAGGTCACACCAAAAATGGCCACTAGAACAATGCACCTGAGCACAAGTTTGTTGTTGCCATGGTCGCAATGCATGACTGTGGCTTTGAACTCTCTGAACATCTTCCACATTCGCGATCTTCTAACATGTAAGATTTCTGCCTCTTGAAGAAAGAGCTGCCTAGCATGCATCATGCAAATAATGATGACGACATTCCTGCTGTGGAGGACTTTTTACACCACCAGGAGAAAGCCATCTTCACCTGTGGGATTCAGGCACTAAGGAACAGCATTTGCAGAACTGCGTAGACCTCAATAGATTATGAGATGGTCAGCAACCAATTACAGTCCACCATACTTGAGTGAGGGAGTGAGTGAGTTGAGTTTTACGCCGCACTCAGCAATATTCCAGCTATATGGCAGTGGTCTGTAAATAATCAAGTCTGGACCAGACAATCCAGTGATCAACAACATGAGCATCGACCTGCACAAATGGGAACCGATGACATGTGTCAACCAAGTCAGCGAGCCTGTCCACTCCGATCCCGTTAGTCGCCTCTTACGACAAGCATGGGTTACTGAGATCAATATTCTAACCCAGACCTTCACAGGTTCCACCATACTTGAACTCAGAATCTTTCAGACACCATTCATAGTTGTGCAACACCTTCTTTAACTGTGCCAGTCCACTGGAAATAAATTATAATGATTCCACAGAATTTGATTTGCTCACTAAGCAATTATTGTACAATTTTGGTCCATGAAATTGGAAAATGTACCAGTCGGCCCTGACTGATGGACAACTGTTTGCTGAGTGGCTGACAATAGACAGGTGCTTGCATTGCATTGTGGTCAGTGACACTGATGGGAATTTATATTTATACCAATCATTACATGTGAACATATCAGTTAATACCATGGTCTCTTTGTAAATTGTGTTTACTCCAAGTAGGCTATAAAACAAATTAAGAACACAATTTTCTGAAAGGGGGTAAACCAAACAGTAGAGACATTTATGCCAGTCCTCACTACAAAATAAGAGCCGACTATGTTAGTATTGTATTATACCGGTCTTTGAAACTTTCAACAGCCAAATTCTCAACTTGCTAAACCATAAAACAAATGTTAAAAAACATCATAAGAAGGTTAATTCAATTGCCAGCAACAGAATCATGAAAAAAGGGTACAGACAGATGACAGAGATTAACTACAGGCTATATTTCCTCCTGAGAGGCGGAGCAGCCTACAAGCTATGGACAACACTGACACCAGGTGCTCTGAGTGTGACTGACAAACATGTACAACACAAGCAACAGAACACACAGGAAGTAATCACACAAGACACGTAGATGCAAATAAAATTGCATGTGTACTGACACGTGAAACTGGACTGTAAAACATTTCTATCTTTTAGTGACTTACTGGTGAAACATGAAACTGGACTGTAAAACATTTCTATCTTTTAGTGACTTACTGGTGAAACATGAAACTGGACTGTAAAACATTTCTATCTTTTAGCGACTTACTGGTGACATGCGAAACTGGACTGTAAAACATTTCTATCTTTTAGTGACTTACATTGGACTGTAAAACATTTCTATCTTTTAGTGACTTACTGGTGAAACATGAAACTGGACTGTAAAACATTTCTATCTTTTAGCGACTTACTGGTGACATGCGAAACTGGACTGTAAAACATTTCTATCTTTTAGCGACTTACTGGTGAAACATGAAACTGGACTGTAAACCATTTCTATCTTTTAGCGACTTACTGGTGACATGTGAAACTGGACTATAAAATGTTTCTATGTTTTAGCTGCTGATGGCAATCATTTGACAATTGACAAAATTATCACCATACAAACTGTATTCTTAATTTATGTCAACCAAATTTGTCTTCGATGTTACAGGATGTTACAGTGCAGAATAGAACCAGGGTCATAGGCTTGATAAGCAAAGTGCTAGTTTGTGAAGTCATTGTTATTGATTTGATCCCATGAAAACAAGATGTTTGTGCTCGCTACTGCAACACAAAGACAGGAGGACATCCCATTACACATCATGTGAGAGCAACCTTTCATTAACTTTTCCCAACAAATGAAATAACAGGAAGTCAACATTAGCCAATCAGAAGGCAGTTTTCTAGAGGTTTACAGCACTAGTTTCAGAATAGTGACTACCAATCAAGACTATGCTTTGAATACATATTGACAAAGTTCCATCTTTAAAATTTTAAACTGAACAAAAGAAAACATTAGAATGTCTAACAGAAGGCCAGGAATTTCTGGCAAACCTTCCTATAGGCTATTGAAAGTCCCTTCCGTTCCACATGTATATCTGAATTGGATTCAGTCAGCTTCAGCTGTAACTATCATCCAGGATACTCTACATTAACGTTTTTAAGGGTGCATGATTAGAAAACACAGACTTTCACTTCTGACATTTGGGGAGGGACACTGTGATGGGCCAGATGAAAGGGCGCTTCGATGTGACCAGTTATAGGATGTCCTCACACACCTGTGTAGCGGTACCAAGCACTAAGGTCTTATTATGAGACTTATGGAGTCAACACTTAATTATGCTCATTATATGTTTATAATCAACTGTTCTTTGAATCTATCTTCCTAAAAAAACTGGTTTAAACACAGGTTATCTGTAAAAACGTAACTCTCAGCTGGACAGGGAAACATACTGATCAAGATGATCAATGCCTGACGTGTGTCGTAATGTACTTACTTCTTGTATGACCTTATGTTGCATCAAATGTGCAAGTGTAGTCATGCGGGGAATATCTTTTAGAATCTGCAAAACAGAGTCGGTTCTACCGTACAGCAAATCCGTTACCATAGTAACCATACACAACATTAGCGAGGACAAGAGCATAAAAGGAACATGCTGTAGACATATCTGCCTGACTATAAACTGGTTGTCAAATATAAATCATGGCGACTATTGTGAAACTGATCGTGGACAGTGGAATCAACAACAGATGAAGATACAGACGCAAAGATCACAATAAAGGACCATGTGGAGAGTCTGTGGTTTTTTATGCACTAATGTACTGAAAAAAATGATGTTCTCCCAGTTCATATTTATGGAATGATCAACCCAAGTCCTTGTAAATTATTTTCAAGACGGTCACCGAAAAGACAAAATGGGAAAGAACTTTATATTGTATCAGGAAATGTCCATATTTTTCATGATGCTCCCCAAACATACATTCTATCTTTTATGATCTTAAACATATTTTGGCAACTCCCCCCCCCACCAACCAATTCCCACTGGCCCCTTCTTAATTAATGACCGGTCCCTAACAAGAATTTTTATAAGATTAAAAATTCAAATTCTTCAGGCAATTTTGTGATTCTTCAAGATGCACAGTATGGTTAAATGTCTGGCTGACGCCATTAGACAACGTGAAATGCAGAATTTCTTTAAGATCACGTTTCACAGCTTTTCTTTTAAAGGTACAATCAGTGAATATTGGTTGACAGGCAAATAGTGTCCGTGCACGTTCCTTTAACACTCTCCACATACAAGAACAAGAAACATGTTCAGAATACCTGCCACAGAGTCCTTCACAACAAATACCATGCTGACAAATTTGATCAACCTTAGTGTCAAGATTCTACCCAAGTTCTGCTATTTCTATATGATTTGATGCAATATGTAAAGGATCTGTAGCAGGTATCCTGACCTCCCCCGGGCCTGTCTGTCACCAGTCTCCTGACTGGGTCTACTCACTTCTTGTACTAGGATTTGTTGGAATATAGGAATTAGGGGGTTCATTCGGGGGATGTCTATATGAATCTGAAACATATTGGTCAGTGAATGTTTGGCAATTAACAAAACGGTACGTTGAAAAAGGATTCCACCTTTTGGGAAGGCAGGAATTTCTTGTACAGAATGCACAAGTAGCCATTCTCTTGGAGTGAGATGGTTGACTAACCAGCCCATTTTACATTTTCACATGTTGTCAGCAATATTCCAGCTACATCATGTACGTGAATGAGACTGGCTGAGTGATTGAGTTTGGGTTATCTCTTTAAGCATTATTCCAGGCATATCATGGCAGGGGACAACAGACATGGGCTTCACACACTATAACCATGTTGGGAATTGAACCCAGATCCTTAGTGTGACAAGTGCGTGCATTAACCACGAGGCCACTGCCCCACCAGTGGTTAAGAATGCTCCATGCTGAGAGGTCACAATGACATACAATCAACCAGGTCACACAATGTTCAGATCCTTGTCTTTCTGAAGGGCAAGCATGGGGTACAGGGGATCTATTTCTGTCCCATAATCCCCAAGGTAAATATTTTAACAACTGTATCAGCAAATCAGTTGGAGAAAGGTGCAAAAAAATAGTTCTGTTACTATTTTGTTTTCGAACACAAAATATATGACTTCACAATTTATGGGTTGAGAAATGATTTATCCTTTTGCCTCTTCAAATGTGAGAATATCTTTAAGCTAAGGCTGAATAAATACCATCATATACAAATATATTACAACAAAACATAAATAACTATCTACATCAATAAATATTTCTGTTGTAAAATCATTTGGATTTATGAGAATGGTTACAAATGCAATATTTTCTATTTCTTGACATCAGACAATTGACTCATGTAAAGAGAAGTACTTGCTCCATACCTGTCTAAAAGTATCTTGGTGCATATCATGGTGTCTTGTTTCATAATACTGGTCTATAAACCCAAAGTACTCTTTCCTCTTCCTCTCCAGTGTTGCCTGTCTGCGATCTGCTAATGGTGGCAGGTAACCCTGAAATAACATACCGTATATTACTTTAGTAAGCCGAATTTTGAGGACCAAAAAAAGCAGTCTGTAGAAGGGTGAGATATAATTTCACGAAAGTACTTTTTCAGTTCGTCAGTGCCCTGTCAGGACGATCTTACAGGTTAAGCGGTACACCTGCCTGGAACAGCACTGGAAGTTTATGATGATTACAGCCACTTTGTTATAAATGATCAATATATACCTTGACAAACAGTCAACAACACCATTACATAGCGATATAAGAGAAGCAGGTAAATAACAGAATATGATTGAGCTCAAAATGTGATTGATACTACAACATGTATGTATGATACTGTATATGGTACAATAACGACCAATCAACAAGTCACCAAGCCTGAACACCCAATCAGTATTCAGATTGATTTCAAGCCCCAGTGTGAGAAATACTTTCCAAATTTGGCTAGTCAGTCGGGCTAGCTATGCCTGAAAGTTACTAGCCCACAAAATAATTCACTAGCCCAGAAGTTGAATGTAAAAACTAAGCAAAAGATTACAAAAATAGATGAGAATAAGATATTGTCGGCATGACGGGGTTCTTCATTAAGCTGATAACATGATGAACATTTTTATCAGGTCATAATCTTGCATGATTTAAAAGTATATTTAAGAAATACAGTTTGCTCTACCACCATGTATAGTGTAAGAAAGCACACTTTTGCCCTGAACTATTATAGTGAAAGTACAAGGACGCTCACAATGAACTATTATAAAGTTAAAGCACTCGGACGCAAGCGTCCTCGCACTTTAACTATAATAGTTCAGGGCAAAAGTGTGCTTTATTACACTATACATGGTGGTAGAGCGAACTGTATTTCTTTTCTAAGATGCCAAATGTAATACTTTCTAAGGATAACTACGATTAATATAAGGCAGAAAACAAACGACGGTGTCAGTGACCTAAATTAAGAATGCTCGCACAGGGTTAACTGGCGTGCTTTTCTATTGATGTGTCTGCCCCCCTACGTTAAGACGAACATTACCAGAAAAAAATCAAATGATAACAGTTTGATGACGGTTTACGTTCGGATTAAATATCTCCTCTGAATTATTTTAATTACATCTGTCATTAACGTAAACCATATGGGGCAATATCAACGTCGCATTTCTACTACCAACGTAAGTTTAGATCAGTACATCCAGATGAAGCTGAGTAGTCAAGCGACATTCCACGATTGCATTGTGGGAATGTAAACATTGCGAATGTTACCGTCGCTGAAAACTTGTGAGTCGAGATTGACACATGTTAACCGTCGTGAAACATAACGTAATGTTTCCACCAGTGTTGTTAGCTGCGTTGAAGCAACTGCAAACGTAAATGGGATGCACCAGTGTTGTTGTATGCTGACAACTGACATGCATCGAAGCAACTGCAAAATGGTTCAATTGTCATTAGAATGGCAGTGACAGGATAACGCCAAACCAATTGTCTTTCAATTGTTACGTCATCAAAAAACTATACCTTTATTGTCTGATAATGTATTTATTTTTCGATTGTTCTAACCGCTAGGCATATTAGAATGTAACTTAACAAGTCGGAGAGAGTAATATATTACAAAATGACCCCATGAAAATTCACTAGCCAGTCAGGAAAGTGACTGTGGAGATTTACTGGCCCGACTGGATTTTTACTTGTGTAAATAGAGTACCAATAATATTGACTAGCCTTGGAAATATTCACATAGCCTTCTGCTAAATTTACCAGTGTATATCTTAAATATGTACACCTATGTTGATACAGAGAATGACAAGTTGAAATTAATCCGAGTAAAAGCCTGATGATAATTTTCAAGTTGTTTACAGGTTGCTATAAAAACATTGACAAATAAACAACATAGATATAGTAGGAGCAAATGGACAGAATTTCATAGTTAAACAAGCTTAAAGTCTGATTTATTATGGACAACATAGGAGAATTATTTCATGAAGCAGGTGCTTCAATAATCTTGAACGGTACATTTAATTCAAATTATATATAACTGAAAATACAAAAAATCTGTCAGTGATACATTTTCCATGAGAGCAGTCATCCTTGTTTTACATACTCATTGTCTTGAAGACAAATGACTGGATCAGTAAAAACAGTCAGGTTAATTATCATTTCCACACTAGTTTGCTCAGCAAATAATAAACTTAATAAACATACAATGCTCTGTTTTCTTGGGTAAATGAATGAACAAATTCATTTCCTGTTATTTGCTTCCAATATTGGATAAAACCTAAGGCTAGTTTAATTAACAAATCACCATCTGTCCTCAACAGGTGCAACAGCCTGACTGACAAGGAATAAACCAATGTCAAGTCATGAACCCTACAACCAGGCCTGGGTGCTGTTGTATGAAACGATCTTAGGGTCAAGGTGATTATAACTCCCATTCCATAACAAGACTTACGATAGTCATGTCTCAAAGGTTGTTATGTACAACGACACCCTGGGTTGTTACACTCTTCCAGATTTACATGGCCCCACTGCACCAATGTCAGGCCATACATGTTGCTGGCTATTAAACCAGGATGGTAAAATGTTCTCTTCTGTTTTGGCAAGCATGGGGTGGGCATGAAGTTAAATGTGAACAAATCTTACTGCCAGTATTTTCCATGTTGTCGGCCTTACAGCCTTGGGGATACCAGACCAGCTGGCTTTCCATGTTGTCGGCCTTACAGCCTTGGGGATACCAGACCAGCTGGCTTTCCGTAAGTCATCTGAAAACACAGCAAGACAGTGTACTGAAACTATTCTGGATAATACATCATTATCATAATTCATAGATCCACAAGATATCAAAGCTTGGATTCAGCAACATGAGTTTAGTCAGTTTAGTTCTACGCCACACTCAGCAATATAATGGTAAATTAAATACATATGTACTGATGTGGAATAATTGTAGTGCAAAGTTGAAGATAATTGAGTCCTTTAATCATTCATGAAAACAGTTACAGAATAGACAGGCGCCGCCTACCCAGATCTATGTTTGGCTCTGCCAGCAGTGACTTAAACTTCTCCAGCTTTGCTGCTAGTGATGTTTAATTGCAAATTTGACATCTCTACTGACGTAGTGGGGTCGGTTGAATCGGATGGGGGTTTTGAATCGATGGGGGGCTTTGTTTCGGGGGCTGCCAGCTGTTGTTGAGTCTCACCCCCACCCCAGGGCCTCCATGGGAACCCCCTCCCATGTTACTGCCAGGGTCTGCAACAATAACAGCAAGTGGAACATGAATGAAGTATTAAGTAGGCAGGGGTGGAAATAACTTTAAAATTGCTAGTGTACTCCGGTACAGTGGCACATGTAAAATCACTTGCCCTGATAATTTTTCCACTATACCGGCCGTTTTCTTGTTGATTTTTAAAATAAACAACATTATTAACATTGGAAAATCAACTGGACACCGGTACAGCGTGATATACAAATTTGCTTGCCCGACAGAAAAAAACACTGGACTCGGAACGTCCGGGCACGGACTATTTCCACCCCTGGTAGGGCTGGGACGGGTCAGAATTTTCTACCTGGGTACCCCACCCCCGATTACCCTAAAACTACCCGGATAACTGAAATGTTAATTCTTGCCATCAGATTTGTAAGAAATGGCTATATGTTCTTCAGCTCGGAAGCTAAAATTTTGAGTTTTTCAATATTCTAATCACGTATTACATTCAAAACAGGTGGCTGTAAATAATGTCTAAATCTTCAAAGACAATACAACCTTCAAATCATGAAAGAATAACATAATATATTGTTGAATCTATTAGTCACATGATCATAACGGGTCCAGGTATTGATCATTACCCAGCCGGGTCCAACTCCCAGCCCTCGTTATTACTAACCCAAGGAACTAGAGAGAGTGAGTGAATGAGATTAGTTTTACCGCTTTTAGCAATATCCCAACAATATCACGGGGGGGACCTGAAATGGGCTTCACATTGTTCCCATGTGGGGAATTGATTCAAGTATTCGTAATCTTTAACCACTAGGCTACCCCACCGCCTCGAACTAGAGAGAGATGAACAAACACAGGATCTAAAATTATTGGACACTCTGTGGCAGATTTTTGGAAAGGTGAAAATAATATTTTTGAAATAAAGGGTTGCACCAATCCCTGTTTCCTAATGTATTCCTCTAGGATTTGAACACAGAGAAAACTGAAACCTTAAACATCAGGGCTGTGACAAGGAACCCTGGACTTTAGGTCATTACTTCAAATACAGTATCATAAATTAGAAATGAAAACTAACCGGCTATCGTTCTGGAGTTTTGCTGCTTGCTGTGGTTGACGAGCACCGCTCTGGCCGAGGATTGCACATCCTTTAAGGACATCTGGACACTGGCCATCTGTAGCAGGTCATCGTCACCATCATCCCACGCATCCGATGTCTTACTCTCAAAGTCTTGAAATGCATCACGCTTGTAATTCTTCAGCTTATCTTCCTTTTTGGGAGAACCACTAAAAATGGAAAACAAATGTTTAAGCGTTGGTTTTGCTTCCACTTTGGGAATGATTGAGCCACTAACAGCTTTTTTTTCCAGCCTCATCACAGCAACAATGCTGTTCACAATTTCCACTTTTGTCAGATGAATGACTGACTATTCTGTTAACCCTTTAAACGGAGTAATTGGGTTTATTTGAAAATACCCATGAAGATCCTGGTTAGAATTGGTCTTCAGCAACCCATGCTTGTCGTTAGAGGCAACTAATGGGATTGGGTGGTCAGGCTCGCTGACTTGGTAGATCGATGCTCAGGATGTCAGTCATTCGATTATCTGGTCCAGATTCGATTATTTACAGACCGCTGCCATATAGATATCATATCTTAATTGTGTAGGTCAATGCTCATGCTTCCCATTAATATGTCCGACTTGCATCTGATACTTTTAATTGACACACAAGTTTTTTTAAACATGTTTAGCATTTAAGAATGTCATCATTCCAGATCTGTTTTGAATAGATAATACTTCACTATGAAAAATTAAAAAACATAAATTTGGTTAAACATTCACACAAACAGCTTGACAGCGGCACCAGTGCCATTGACGTCAGTGACAGTTCCCACTGGGTGTTGTGGTGTCATAAAGTAAAGACACTCACCTTATCAGTTTCTGCTGCATGGGTGGGTGCTGTGCTCCATATACAGGTTTAATGCTGGAAACAAGGAGAACAAACATCACAACCAAAACTACAAAATACATCAAGGTGTTCGTGATAATGTCATACGTATAAAGAATTAAATCTGGATCTCCTCAGAGGGTCATTGTCATTCAGTGTAAGAAAAACAGGTTATGAGAGTTGGCCTGCATGTCTGCAAAAGTAATTCATATAATCTAGTTCTAATTAGAATCCTAATCGCACGTGGCACGCAGCTGCATGGCCTTAGACAATAGGCTTCCAGATCATGCATTCTTTATGAAGAAGATTTTCAATTTTCACCAAGCATGCAAAGGACAACTGCACAATAAATGTTAGACTGTCTCACAGTCCCTGAACCGCATTATTTTCCCTTCCACCTAGCCCTTTCTCCAAAGCTAATGAAGCAAGTCTAGGTTTCCCCAGGTTCAGATTCTGAATCTCTCACCTCACTGGTGTTCCTTTTCAATCAATTATTTGTTTCCTTCAAAATTATGAGTGGGTGAGTTTGGTTTTACGCCACTTTTTGCAAAATTCCAGCAATATCATGGCAGGGGGACACCAGAAATGGGCTTCACACATTGTACTCATGTGGGGGATCAAACCCGGGTCTTTGGCATCACGAACGGATGCTTTAACAGCTAGGCTACCCCACCGCCCCTCAAAATTATGCATACTCAGAGACTATGCGTTAGTCTACCTGAACGTTTGAATCAATTTGTGTGAAACATGACAAGAACCATGAGTGGATCATGCTGACAATCAACAAACTTGTTTTCAATAAAGCTGTCAGCTTGAACCTTTGTACTTCCCTCTCCACAGGAAATGAATCATGACTCAGTTAGATTAAACACAAATAGAATTATATTTATGAGATACTTTACAAGTGTTAGCTGCGTAACCTCATTAGTAGGGTTGCCATGGACACTGGAGTCTATACAGAAACTCCTTGTCAAGATAGCAATGTCCCTCAAGTGGAGTTGGAAAACCACAAACAAAGATTATAACAATGGGATGAAGTTTGCTACAAGTTCAAATTCAATTAAAAATTCAAAACAGTCTACCGAAAAAAATTCACTTCCTGTAGGAATACTTAGTTATTTCAGCAACGGCATTTGTGTATTTTATTACACATACACAAATCAAACAATTAGCATATTGATGTTAGTAGTTATCGGACAAAATAAAAAAACAAAAACGAGACAAGGAAGTCGAAGGGTCTGTATAATATCGAAAGTTGAAGATTGAGGGGGTTCCTTCATTCAACTGATATTTTAGCATACCTGAAGAATTTGTTTCTTTTGTTACCTTTTAACAACATTCCACCTATCTAATTCTGTAAATAGCCGTGAACTTGGAGCTGCCAGGGTTCGACACAACTTGCAAGAACAGAGAGTGGTGATAGCTGACTAACAACAAGTCCAATCTGAATGTTGCTTGTCATATTTGCTCTATTTTCAATAACTCACTTATTTTTAAAGAAAGTTAATTATGAAATCACACAATTATCAATCCCATTTTGCTTGTTGTTTATTGCTGCTCTCAGTAGTATTCCAGCAATATGACAGCAGTCAAATTCAGCTCTGTACCAGACAATCCACTAACTTGTGAGCAAGAATTAAAGCTCTGAGGGTAGGACGACAAACAATCACCAAGTCGGACCACCCGATCGATTACTCTGCATCGGTTGCTGGGGACATCATCAAACTTTAAACCTTGACAGGGCCTTATCTCTTTCTATATCAGAGTTCATTCAAGACATCTTGTACCAATGACACATTAACATTTTACGTGGCCTCCTATGATTTTAAGAGCTGGCTGTCTCAGCACAGGTACATTTTTGACATTGTCATTAAATGTCAACCTAGTTGTTCAAACATCTCTCTTAAGTTGTTTACACACATATCTTGAGTTGTTTACGTATAACTTTTATGCTTTTAACACACATCTGATACGTTTTAATGTTTACACACCTGTTAAGTTGTTTACACAATAACTTTTATGCTGTTTACTCATATCTTTGAATTGTTTATACATATCTCTTAAGTTGTTTACACATGTCTATAAAGTAGTAAGTGGGATGACTTAGCTACCACTAATGTACTTTTGCAAAGAGGGAGTGAATGAGTGAGTGAGTAAGTGAGTTTGGTTTTACGCTGCTTTTAGCAATATTCCAGCAACATCATGGCAGGGGACACCAGAAATGAGGGAGTGAATGAGTGAGTATGGTTTTATCCCGCTTTTAGCAATATCCCAGAATCATATTATTCTCTAGAGGGGGCTGCACATTATGTATGGGTGCACAATATACTCAAGAAAATATGGAATTTCGAATGCTCACTTGTATGCTGATTGTTGCATCCTGGGAAAATGAGTATAAAATATATAGAAATATATTGTTGGTTATCCATACCAAACCTTAACACAAAAGACATGGTTGAAGAGTGGCCTGTACTTCCAGTGTCATGAGCACATGATGTACATGGCTCTAACTTCAATAGCCGCAATATAGCTGGAATATTGCTGAGTACTGATCCATTTTTAAGAGGGTCTGGGTGTTAAACTGTATCACTCCATACAGGAATAATATGTGTCAATGGAGCCCCTGATGTTGTTTTCAATGCTCATGGGTGCGGTCCAAACTCGTCCCTGAATTGTTATGATATACCCAGTTGGGGCCCAACATCAAAATAATACTGAGGATTATATGGCATATTCAATGACTTGGCCCGATCCACATTTATGATGACAGATGAACCTGAACGGCTACAGTACTGCAGGTATGATCTGTGTGATCCCTGGAGCATGAAAGAAGATGACGACAGTTTCACGAATCACAACATGGACACAGAGAAAGATATAAGTGAGAAGCCAGTTTCTTACATGTCCAGTAGAGCATGTACACACCTCTTCTAAACATAGCTAATTCAACCAATATGAAATTAGATTTGAGTGAGTGGGTATGGTTTTACGAAATGGGGATCACACTTTGTATACATTAAATCAGGGGTTCAAAATTTTATTAAAAAGTCACTTGTCATAGGGCAAGTGACTTTAAAAAAGTAACTTGTCCTGACTAATTTTCCACTTGCCCTGATTTTATGAAATAATCATGATGATGTAATTATGAAAGAATAAATCAACATGGTATTTGATGTTAATGTTTACTGGACTATTTATTGAAAAGTGATAAATAGCAAAGAAAGATAACTCTACTTTATTATCATTGCGAAATTTAATTGCTACATTTTGAGCAGATATGAAATTAAATCCAAGTATATTTGGAGTTTGAAACCATAAGTGGAAATTATCTAGTAGCCCACAGACAAGTAAGATACCATTATTTGATTGCCCGAAATGAAAACTGACTTGTCCCGGGCGTCGGCGACGGGATTTTTGAACCCCTGTAAATACGAAAATCTTGACACTGGTAGGATATTAACCATGTTCACAGAGGATTCCAATATACCAATAGATAACATGAGTCATTGGGACATTCAAACAAAAACTCCAACACATCTAAGCAAAGTTTACTTCTTAAGTGTATCATTTCCCATAACCTGTGATTAGAAGTTTTGAAGCATGTAAGACAAATATGTTGGTCATTTGAGATGACGGGTCATAATTGAGGGATAATTACATGTCAATGACTTAATCAGATATAATGAGTGTCGCGTGTGTCACTGACAGATTGCATCCCCCTGTTGCACTTAGCTGTGACATTACTGACCAATGATGCGGAACAGTCCATAACAACTACATAACACTTCCTGTCAAACAAATTCAGTGGAAATGGTGAATGAGTTTAGTTTTATGCCGCTTTTGGCAATATTCCAACAATATGACGGCGGGGGACACCAGAAATGGGCTTCACACATTGAATCCATGTGGGGAATCGAACCCGGGCCTTCAGCGTGATGAGCGAATGCTTTAATCACTAGGCTACCCCACCGCCCCGTGAAAATAGTGCAACAGCTTCAGAAAACATATCATTATTCACTATTGTCCATTTAACTTCAGTGGGAACTTACAGTGAGTGAGCCAGTTGTGTGAATGTTGTTTTATGCTAAGTGAGCTATGGGGGGGAAATAGCATACCACGATATTAGAAGAACCGTGGTATTTTGCCTTCGGTGTAGTATACCGTAACGCAATCCTAAAATACGGTATTTTTGGTTTTTGTACCATCATTTTTATCTAGTCATAATAACATTCAAAATAACAAAGATTATGGTTATTGTTTCCCATATTATTAAACAATGTAAGGTTTGTCTCTTGTCAATTTTCTGCATGATGATCAACACCAAACCAAAACGGACCAACCGAAGACCTTGTACCGCAATACGTACCGTACCGTGGTAAGAGTGTACCGTTTCACCACTAGTGAGGGAGTGAGTTTAGTTTAAGGCACATTTAGCAACATTCCAGCAATCCACTTCTTAAAAAAAAAAGTTCTAAGTATTCCTTTGTTTAGATACAATGTGTAATTTCAGACAAACACTCATATATATTATGAATATAGCAGCAGACATCATCTTGAAAGTATTTTGGAATCTTATGATGGCAGCTGTAGCACAAGACTGTCTCACAGTCCCTGAACCACATTGATGACATTATTTTCTATTCCATTCAGCTCTAAAATGCTAGTTTTCCTCAGGTTCAGGTTCTGAATCTCCAATCTCACTAGGGCTCCTTTTCAATTTACAAGGACCGCCTCCGTGGTGTAGTGGTTAGAGCGCCGCAAGACAGAGAGCGGAAGGTCGCGGGTTCGATCCCCAGCCGCGTCATACCAAAAGACGTTAAAATATGGTACTTGTTGGTCCCTGCCTGGCGCTCGGCGTTAATGGTTACAACAATGACTGGTCGGATCGGAGTCAGTATAATGTGTCTGAGTGGGGTATTCATGCTTCACTGCGGCATGGTATCTCAGTGGGCTAGCACTATAAAACCAGCTTCAGTCTGGGCTAGTACAAGCAGCAGCACATACACATACACATACACATACACATACACATACACACACATGCACGTCGTCATATGAGCGAAATATTCTCAAGCACGACGTTAAACCCAATTTCACCTCACCTCACCTTCAATTTACAAGGAGTTAATTGTTTCTATCAAAATTATATATATTCAGACACGAAATGTCAATCTGCTGAAATATGAACCTTCTGACCTGAGGTCAAACACCTTGTCCACATGACAACAGAGGTTAGCCTTGTCAGAAAGTGGACAAGGTGACACTGCCATCTGTAGGTTAACTGGAAGCCATGATCCATGGTCAACAGAAGACACATCCCAGGATACATAGTAGGGTACTGAGACTTATTTTGCTCAAATCTAATATCAACAAGCTCAGTTCAATATTGGGTGCTGATTCAGCAGCATAAAATCTCCGAGTCCTGTCTTAGGATTCAAACCATAAACCTTCTGATGTGAGGTTGGACACAATGCAATGCAAAGATGAAATTACACAAATGTCAACATGAATTCTAAGTGTGTATGTGAGAGGTATTTGCAAGTGACGAAAACTATATTTGGCCAATCTATGTTACATTGTTCCACAATCATTTTACAGAAAATGATCATACCACACAGAAATATCATTTGTCCTCAACCACTACATTTCTTACAATAAGAGCTACATCAGTTCATTTGATATGGTTGTAGATATCACCAAACCAGATGAAATAGTGCAGGGGCTTATGTAGCAAAAATGCTTTCCGTGGGAAAAAAACATGGTCCCACAAACGAGTTATTGTGCTGGGATGAATGCTGAAGGTCCTCGCCACGACACTCTTGGATTTGCCAGCTTGTAATCTTCCAATGGCAATATTTCGGTGGGCACCATTGAGACGTCCCATTTTCTCATCCAGTATTTGCAAGTGTTTTAGATGAATTTGTGAGATGCATTTGGGTCTTTTATAGTCATAGGTTGCACGTGGAAAGCAATAATTGGAGCTTTTGGTTGTGTTCCATACCAGTCAAGCTCCTCTTGAGAATCATGATCAATAAAACCATTCAAAATCGTTTATGGTTGTATTCGCTCACGCATGTTCTTCTAAACCATACCAACAACAATATTCAACCCTCAAAACATACTTATTTTGACATTTGCATACAAAGTTTCATTTTTTCAAATTTTATTTTGCGTTTCTTTTTTTTGGGGGGGGAAGAGTGTATGTTAAAGTACATGTACCCAGAGGTACTTTGAGAAGTTCGCAATGTTAAATAAATGGAGAATATGAATAATATCTCAGAAAGTTATGGATGGATTTCAATGAATCTTGGTGGTTATGTTAGGTATGACACAAAGGCCATCTGCGTACGGTTTGGTGAAAGTACATTAAAGCACAAGTACACAGTAGTACTTTAAAAATGTAATAGTGAAAGGAAATTGCTGTGCAAGGCGGAGGCATGTTCTCTAACGAGGCCCCTTCTAGTTTCCAAATTAAGTAAAACAAGAATTCATGCTTGTGCTTGTATGACAAATAATGTCGAAGCTTGTATTTCAACAGCATATTTTGTTCTTGCAGGTTAATGACGGGTTGATTGACTATGCAAGTTACTTAACAATGTGAAAGTTAAAATATATATACTAGTGCACATTATATATTGCACTTGCATACCCCACTTGTAATATGTAGTTATCTGTTTACTGTGATATAATTTGTCACTCTGTATTAATACATTCCGTTTGTATTGACTGCAGATTTGGCTTTATGTCATTTGTCATTTAATTACCTAGACACGAATGTCAGTGTGTTAATTCTGACTGTACTGGTAGGCCTGATGTTACACTTGTACACGACTATATTATCCTTATCTGGGTACTATTATTACTATGTACATAGGTGTGTCATGGTAGTATATATTATGAAATGAGAGAATACACAAATTGAATAAATGGTTTCCATTAATATAGGCCAATACTTAAAATGTTGGTGTCCGATGAAGGAAAGACAATATTTGATTAATTTATATGATTGAACCAAATTGAAATTAGAAGCATATTATGTGGTTATCTCTATGTCATACATCATAAGCTGCCTTTGTATGTTGTGATAGGTTTATGAAAACATGTTTTTTTCTCGAAATGGTGTCGCAAGCAATTTTGGGAACTCATATTCAATCACCCCACAATGACAGTTATAGCAAACAGAAAATATGGAACCATGTTTTTCCTGAATCCATACACAACAGTGATTACAATTAGTATTGGTTCCAAAAATTAACATGTATACTGGGACTCTCTATTATCGCGGCAAGCAAAAACATCGGGGAAAGCAGAAACACCACGACCCGCATCGGCTGTTTACATATGCAAATTACGTAAAATATATTCATCGCTCTTGAAAAAGTCATTTATTTCATTGGAATGTTATGTGTAATCGGAGAAATATTAAAGCATTCATCTTTTCAATAAGTTCTAGAACATTTTGAAACTAGTATGACCCCTACTGCCCTTACATCTAGCATGAATCAAAACTTACTTCATCAAGAGCAATCCTGCGATAACTATAAGGTCATTTGCATATTTTCCGTGCTAAAAATATAACAGGAAGTGACGTATTATGCAACTTCACTCTGCACAAGGCAGCGACTTGTTATGGTGCGTTTTAAGCCGGAAAAACAATATTTTGTAACGTTATTGTTACCTTGTATCCAAATGAATAGAAGTTTCTGATGTTTGGGTTAAAAGCATGATGATATTACTAATGTGAATGAAATTCCTAAATATTTTGTAATGATCAAACTATTTAGATTCGTTACTTGTCTTAGTAAACGTTTCACAGTGTCATCTGCTTGTACCGCGTGCCATAGTAAGAAAGTAGCAATACCGCGATAATAGAGAGTTGCTTCAATTTCTGGGTCAAACGAGACAATCGGAATTGCCGCAATGGTATTAAACGAGTTGCGAACATGTGTCACATTATTTGTGACAGAAATGAAGATTAAAGATCAGTCAACTGAAAATATATATAAAATGCTAAATGTCAGTAGCCGTTCATAATCCCGATGGCGACAACATTAACTACCGCGATAATGATGATAATAAGCTCATCGAATTACACAAGCTCCTGCACTAAAAAAAAGAACACAGAGGTATCTAATGTACATATAGGGCACTGAAATGAAAACCTTTAACCCAATATCTATAATCTGAGTGAGATAAAATTGATATTCTGCCATTTCTGGAAAGCATTAGACATTTAGCAGAAATAATGTTGAGAAGTAATCTTGAGATAAACAACCATAAACACCTTGGAGAAAGTGTCATGATTACCAACGATTAGGGGCACTTCACCTTGTTTACTGTACATTAACATGTCAATCGTGAGCGATGAGCAATATTAACGCAGGAAATGTTCGTTGATTTTAAAAAGAAAAACGTTTAAAAATTAAAAAATATTAATTGATGTTTTAGTCATGACAATGATACCAAATATCCACTACGGTGTGTATTCTAAACCGCGATCATCAATGTTTTCAACTAATTATCAAAATGTATCCCCTGTCTTAAACTGACGTTAAAATTTATTTACGAATTGTAACTTTCACGGGAAATGTGTGGCACTTCCGTCTGTGAGCGTGACAGCAGAAGGGGCACACCTACCTGCCGGGAACACTGGCACCCGCTTTCCAAAACCCAGGTTTTGCTTCCCTGGATGACGAATTAGGGCCATATGTTGACATTGTGGTCTTTCTGCCCGTGCTAGACCTTTAAAGACGTCGATCTAGCGTGCATCTTGACACTACAATCCAACATACACGAAATCTTTACACATTTGTTGTCAACATGGCTGAAAGCCAATACGCATGCGCTAACTTACACCGGTTAAATGGTCAAACTTTGGAGGAAAGAAAAAACGGAAAGATATTCTAACATGGTGTAGTAGCGTCATTTGGTGTGTTAAAACACATGTATTACATATAAACAGCTTCTAGCTTTTGTGTCTGCAATACCTTTTTACACAAGAACGAAAGTGTTTTAGAGTGAAAATGTTCACTTGTTGCATTTGAACCGACACTGGATCTGTGTTTACTATTTGTATAAATTAATAATTCCGCCATTTTTTCCAACCATGATGACCAGAATCATAATTACTCTACTACCAGCTGATGAGACTGTGGTTAATTCGTCCACATTCTCCTCATTCACTTACCGTGACATTGCTAGGTTAATGCTAAACGGGCGTAAGTTTCCACCCCCTGCTATGACGGGGAGATCAAAGGAGACACTTTACACAACACCGATTAGGAGACCCTGTTTACTTTAGAGATAACTTGTGAACTACCTGAATGGACACTTATTAAAGCAATAAAATTATATGAATTTAAATGTTTATTTAAATAATGCCACGAGTATTATCGTTTTATATTTTATGTTAGATAAGGAGTATTTTACGTATGCACGAGAAGAAATCATTATAGGACGGTATTGATATTAATGAGTGAGTATGGTTTTACGCCACTTTTAGAAATATTGCAGCAAAATCACGGCAGGGAACACCAGAAATGGCCTTCACACATTGTACCCATGTGAGGAATCGAACCAGGGACCTTGGCTTGACGAGCGAACGCTTTAACCACAAGGCTACCCCACCGACCCTGATATGTATGAGTAACTGTTCAATATACATTATGTAATAAAAAGGCAGAAAAAAAAATACAAGACATTATGCATGAACCGATTGATAGGTACAAGGTGCGGAGCCCATATCTGGTATCCCAAGCTGTGGTAGTTTTGGAATATTGTTAAAAGCTAAAGCGGTGCAAATCTTAACTCACTGACTTTAACTGGAGAGAAAAATGGACACACACCAGGGAAAATTATTAGGGGTGGGGTGGGTGGGGTGGGGTGTGTGCGCACCCCTTCAAAACACACCACCCCATCCCTCCCCACCCCGCTGGAGCCACCCCTGCACACGTTTCTTGAACAGCTTTCAAAAGATTTCAGAAAATACCTCCTCAGCTGCCAACAAAGTGCTTGATATTATTCGAAATGGATAGATTTCTGAAGTGTTGCTTTATTTTACAGACGGTTTGGGCTTAATGAGTAATCCATGACTGTTATGATTACATGACCACAATTGAAACGTCGTAAGACATTTTCCGAGTGTGTTTCGTCTTCAAACACAAGACCCGTGAAGATCCGGGGTAGAATCGGTCTTCAGTAACCCATGCTTGTCGTAAAATGGGAATAAAACTGGATCGGGTGGTCAGGCTCGCTTACTTGGTTCACTCGTGTCATCGTATCTCAATTGCACGAATGTTCATGATGTTGACCACTGGGTTGTCTGGTCCAGAATCGGTTATTTACAGACCGCCGCAATATTGCTGGGATGTTGCTGACTGTGATATTTAACAACAAACAAAAATCTTCACACAATTAAATGTTTGTTATTAATACTTGAAGCACCAATAAAATATTATTTCTTCCGCCACGAATACTAAATTCAGTAAGCTCGATCAGTTTGTGCAGCAATCGCATATTAAAGCTCAATGTTGAAAGAACTGTTCATCATTTAACCTTTGGCACACTCCTATATCTCTAGAAAACAATATATACTTCCTGTATTGTGGCTAACCATTTCTGATGGGTTCTTTGAGAGACATTTTAGAAGTTGTGAAGATGAAGGAAAACCAAGTTCTATCGATAGTGAACTTCTTTAATGCACTGAGTGCGACGTTTCGGTGTAGGTGCTAGCACCGTCATCAAGCACGTTTCGGCTTATATAGGTACTAACGGTGTTAGTACCTGCGCCGAAACGTCGCACTCATTGCAATAAAGAAGTTGACTATCTATAGAATTTGGTTTTCCTTCATTTCTGATAGGTATTTAAACGGCTGTAACACGTAGTAATTCCTTTTGTGATGCACTGTACCTCTCGGATAAAAATGACATTTTTTATCTCAAGGAACAAAGTACAGATCAATCATATTTTTTCACCTCCTGCCCTTAGTCTCTCTTACAGATGTTAGAGCACAGAGCACAGAGCATATATTTAATAAAACGTTCGCCCCCGTTTCACTCCCATCTTATTCTCAGCTCCAGCAGCTTCGTTTCCAGTGTTCAGCTCTGGACAAGACTTCCCCTGCAGTCGAGCATCCCTTTATATACTTATTTTCATTTAACCGTATGCACATAACTACATTTCGTTGACTATGTGTTAATGATTTCCAGTACTATGCAACTGCACACTTTTGTGGGCTGTCGGTGAGGCGACAAAGGGAGGATACTCTTCGAGGTTTGGTTACTAGTGATCCCCATTAAACTAAAAAGTACCAGAAAACTGTTTGAAAATATGTTTTGCGGATATTGTTCAAAAACAAATTTCATTATACTTCCTGGTCACGAAGAAGCGTTTATCTAAGTGTCATCATTTAGTTAAAAAATAACATTTCCGTTTTAACTTCTTGTTTTGCGTACAGGAAATATTTTTACTACCTTGTCATATCACGGACACTTCGGTCATCAACGTCATGCTCATTACGTCATAAAATACACAAACGAAAAAAAACGAAATACAATGTGACGCAAGATAATTTCTAAACTGATATAACTGATGAGCTATCTTCACGCACAGACATCCTTAATGACATGATGTAGGATGTGTGATATTTATATGTACTGATTAGATTCAGCAAGTGCATTGGGTCCAAACTCTCAGGACTAATGTGTTATTTGCGTGGCCCAGCGTGCGGTTCGTCAATCACATTAACTGCGAAATACGAAGTCAACTGCATGTATTACCAGTTGAGAAGATAATAGGATGCGATGCACCATTCCCATTTTGCTTTCGTGATAACATACAATGTGTAAATGTTGTCAAAAGTCTTACACTAACGCTTTAATTATGTTCGAGAGTGAGTATGGGTTTTTCACGACTTTTAGAGATATTTGAGTAGCATCACGGGAGGGGACAATGGAAAGAGGCTTGACGCGATGTACCCATGTTGGGGATCGAACCTGGGTGTTCAGCCTGGCAAACCCACACAATTGTACCACGAGGCGACCATGCACCCTTCTAACCGACAGTAAAGTGTGTGAGTGTGGTTTTATGCCGCTTTTAGGATTATCCTATCTGCCTGGTGAGGTACACCAGAAATTGGCTTCACTCATTGTACCTAAGTGGAGGATCGAACCCGGGTCTTCAACCTGGCACCAATGCAACTTAACCAGGAGGCGACCCCGCCATCCCTTCTAACCCACAGTAAAATGCCTGAGTACGGTTTTATGCCGCTTTTAGCCATATCACGACGGGGGACACCAGAAATTTGCTTCACACATTGTGCTGTAGGGAATCCATCACAGGTCTCCATCGTGTCGAGAAAACGCTTTAGCCACTTGCCCGACAGTTAAGGATTAATGACATATAATTGTATAATTCCCATAAAAAAATAATTGTGCTGAAATAAAAAAAATAAAAAAGAATAATGCAGTTTTATTTGTGTGTAATATTTTATCAGACATATTATTATAGTTAAAAATATGTTTTGTGTGAATAATAATAAGTCTGTGCCATTTTGCCGAATTAAAAAGTCTCATATATATCCTAAATGAATGGGAATTTAAAATACCATATTTTCTCTTCTGGTTTTTCTGGAACAGCCAAACATACAAGCCGTCTAATACATCCAGTACGGTATTCCGTTTCCGCAGTTGATTTCCCGTCAACGTTAGCTACGATAGCAGGTGCCCGTTCATCCGGGTCACTCGTTCAAATCGGAATCAGTCGCTCGGCTCGTAAATAGGGACTCAGTACACAGCGTCTTCGGATGTGGATTCGTCAGTGATTTTAGTGATTTAGAGGGGTGTGAATATCTGTGGGATTAATGTATCTATTCAGTAATTTCAGGACTTCATTCTGATTCTTTTGGATTATAATTTGTGTGTTATTTGGAGTATATCGGCCGATTGTAAGCACCACCAAACAGAAACATGGGGTGTGTTACCAGTCAAGAAGACAAAGCCGCGATTGAGAGATCGAAAATGATCGACAAAACTCTCCGAGCTGATGGCGAAAAGGCAGCGAGAGAAGTTAAACTCCTATTGTTAGGTAAGAATGAATTAAGTATTTCATAAAGACCTGGTTTTGTCGTCGAGACGATAAGCCACCACACACTGAAGCCGGCATTTTGTCTGCTTGATGCTTTATACAGGCGGTGCTCATAGTCATGTTCTTTCTCTCGTTGAAATCATTAATCAACAACCTATAGCTTTTTATACAGATACATTTGTGGAGTCGTGAATCTTATTTATGCTTTACGAAAATAATAAGAATTATTTAAATAGATGTGTGTTAAAAAAACCCAGACTTATCAGTATGGTCAGGCCGCACATTCAAGATATTGCGGTTCTAATGATGCATTACGTATTAAATGTATTATTTCAATCTTGAACACATTGGCTGTGTCCACTCTTCAGTTTACACCGTGTATTCTAGTTTGAATATAGACCCAAATGACTCATTGGTCCAGGGTATATCATCCGGTATGCATGGGTACGGATTTAGGTCATGGTTTAAATTTTCCAGTGGATTGAAAACGTTGTTAGTATGGTAAAGGACACCTCCAAATAATGCTTTTTCCTTATCAGAAGTTCTCGGTTTATGCATAAATATGTGATGCCAGGAGAATAATGTAAAGAAGTAGCTATGAATGAACCTGTTGGTCGTTGTGGTTAGTGGTTTTGGATGGCCTCATTTTTTTTAAACACTGGCCTGTGTGATTTGAATAACTGCATGATGTCAATCATTATCACATGAATTGTATTTTAGACTTTCATAGAAATCCACTTAACAATATCCTCAACACTGATGTATGCCTTTTCAGGTGGTGTATTTTAGATGTGGGGTTTGTTGACATGATGATATCGATATATACTTGTTACATTTTTGTAAATGCTGTTTATGTTGAAATACATTTACATGTGTTGTTTAATGACATTAAACAATACAGTGTGATACATATCATTTTCCATTAAAGCACTAAATGTTTTAGTGAAACTCATGCATATTCATAGACCAAAACACACTTTGGCCTGCCAGGGTTTGGTACATGAATATGCATAAATTTCACTGAAATGAAACTGTTATTTAAAGTTGAATAGGGTGGTGAAACTGAAAGAGTTAAATATAAGTAACAAATTGTGTGACATTTGACTATTGGGATTGGGTGTACTGTTATTTCGTTGTAGACAGGTTGAGTAGGCAACACAGGTGTAGGTGGGCCTAGACACTAAAGTAATAATTAATAGTTTAAATGATAATTTATAAAAAATTTTGTAAAGAACACATTGTCCCCCTAAAACAGACTGGTGTACTGTACTGTCCACTCATCTAGACTTGCCTCTGTAAAGGATAGAATTACTATGCAACCATGGGCAAGCTTGGACTAAGTGTAGGGTGGGTTGTCAGTGGGAACCAGGTGCCCCTCTACAACTATTCAGACCAGTGGTTAGTTATGTAATTTATTGATTGTGTAATGACAGTTCCAGGTCATACTACAATTCACTTAGTTCGCATTTCTTTCTGATTGTGTTCTAATTCCATCTGACTTTCATATGTTTGAAGAAAGATAAAACTTCAGTCAGCTTCACTGTGTACATTATCAGATCATATTACAGGTTTATCTCAATACTGTTCCAGGGATCTAGAAAAACAATTTCCCGATAAGAAATTTGTACTCAGTTCTCGAGGTGAGGTGAAATTGGGTTTAACGTCGTGCTTGATAATATTTCGCTCATATGACGATGGCATGCGTGTGTATGTGTATGTGCAGCTGCTTGTACTAGCCCAGACTGAAGCTGGTTTTATAGTGCTAGCTCACTGAGATACCATGCCGCAGTGAAGCATGAATACCCCACTCAGACACAGTATACTGACTCCGAGCCGACCAGTCCTTCTTGTACCCATTATTGCCGAGCGCCAGGCAGGGACCAACAAGTACCATATTGTAATGCTTTTGGTATGACGCGGTCGTGGGTTCAAACCCGCGACCTTCCGCTCTCCGGGCGGACACTCTAACCACTACACCACGGAGGCGGTCTCAATTCTTGAGACCAGCAGCAGGTACCTACATAGGGTTGCTTAGGATCTGATACTAGTACATTTTGCCTAATGCTGGTGTGATTGTGAGAAGTAATCCAGTTAATATTTGAGCAGTATATTGGGGTTTTTTCTTTACTATTATCTTCAATGGTCAGAGAGTTTCTCATGCTTACATATCTTAATGGCTATGATCTGATGAGACTCACCTGTGGGGATCCGGGTAGAATTGATCTTCAGTAACCCATGCTTGTCGTAGGAGGCTACTAACAGGATCGGGTGGCCATGCTCCCTGACTTGGTTGACACATGTCATCGGTTCCCAATTGCACAGATCAATGCTCATGCTGTTGATCACTGGATTGTTTGGTCCAGACTTGATTATTTACAGACTGCCACCATATAGCTGGAATATTGCTGAGTGCGGCGTAAAACAAAACTCACTCACTTACTCACTCTGATGATTCTGATCTTTCACTATTTTCATATTGTGGAAACAAGCTTTTTTCATCAAATTTGTGGCCAAAATTCAGTTTGATGTAACAGTCAACATTTATTATCCTGTCTGGTGTTTGTTATGTAAAGTTATTCTTTTCCTTGTTGAAATATCATCTAAAATTACACCACCACCATTTCTTATTCATCCAGGTCATGAAGGAAGCCCTTCTACATTGGGTTGGTTGAACACAGTGATAATCACCTTTCAGGCAAGGTTTATGAATGACGGAATGACTTTTTCGCTTTCTCATTAGCATTATCAGCATATCTATGCAAAGAATTTGGTATGTGAGTAACAAGGGATTCATGTAGGATACCAAACTGTTCCTGGCAAGCAAATTCTGACCAAATCGTGATAATGTTCACAATTTGATAATATTGATGTTATTTTTGTAAAGACAAATGTGGAGTTATTAATGCATATTGAGAATTTAAATATTTTTTTTTCTGCAAGCATGAGGATGAATATTAGTCTCTTCATACATTGTACCCATGTGGGGAATTGAACGGGGGTCTTTGGGGTGACGCGAAACACCTTAACCACTAGGGCCTAAAAAAAATATGTTGTGGTTCCGATTACCCGATAGACCCTTGAATTCTGGTGCCGACCCTATTTTTTTAGTGGTATGAATAAAATAAGCTTTCAGATACCATTGTTTTTTCCTGGCACCGACGGACATCGGTCATTCTGAAAGAGAAAGTCGACATGATGGCCGCAAGCTTGATTAAATAAGTAATGACACATTGATAAATGTGTTATTAGTTTGTACATTACTTCTAAAAAAAAAATGGAAAAAAAAAATTCCAACCTACCTAACCTTAATTTTAAAGAGCTGTAATAGGAACAATGACATTTTTTTATTTGGCCTAGGCTACTCCACCACTCCAAAGCATGTTTAGTTTATCATTTATCATTGCAAAATGAAATGTTAACATTCAATAATGGTTGGTGAAAATAAGAAGTTATGACAAAACAAACTTTGAACAAAACACAGTTATCCACATTTGCTGTTGACTTTTAGTTTTGTAATCCAAGATAAATACCTTAATATTACAGATTTATCTTTGTAGGGACTAAATATGTTTGATCTATGAAGTGGAAGTGCTTGCTTACAGCAACAGTCAACAGTATTCAAGCTGCATGATGATTGATAGCCTGTCAATATTCAAGTCTGGACCAGACAAACCAGTGATTAATATTATGAGCAAATTTCCATGGCATTGGGATACAGTGACACAATCAACCAAGCCAGACAAATGTCCATTTTATGTTTGAAATCATGTCTTACAAAAAACAAAACGGTTACAGATTCATTTGTTGCTATGTTTTTACATAATTTAGTCCTGATTTATGTCTTAATCATGTTGCAAAAATCAGTGATCTGCCATTTTCATAACTCAATAATAAAACAACATTTTACAGAAATCCTAATTAAACTTCTAGTCTCTCGACAAGTCATCAATATATGCTATGAATCTTGACACCTCAAGGCTTTCGGACCAAACTGTCATAATTTAACAGATCACTCACACCTCAATGGTGATTTTTCAAACTTAAATGCTGTTTTTCTTCATCGCTAACCAGGAGATTATTTAATATTTACTTACAATTTTGAAACAGTGCCTGAACGTCATAGAGAAATTGGGAGTGGAGGATCGTGCAACTAGTCATTGTTTATGACATGTATAAGGTAAAACTTTTTAATAATAAAACCTAAGCAACAGTGCATCCTGTTATTGGATTTAGCTAACACATGGAGGTCAGTCAACTAAGCATGATAAGTGTCCTGCCAACATGATATGCAAAGGATGAAATGGAAATGTATTTAATTGTTATAATGAAATTTCATTTTGTGTGTTTCATTGTAGTTGCCATACTCTGAATCATTAAGCCTTGCTGAAGAATATTGTGGAAGCCTGTGGAAGTTGAACAGCTGTTTATGAACCTGTGATTGAGTCACGATGTAGCTGAAATACTGCCAATGCAAGGGATGGTGGGGTAGCCTAGTGGTTAAAGCGTTCGCTCGTCACGCCGAAGCCCCAGGTTCGATTTCATCATATGGGTACAATGTGTGAAGCCCATTTCTGGTGTCCCCCGCCGTGATATTGCTGGAATATTGCTAAAAGTGGCGTAAAATTAAACTCACTCACTCACTCACTGCCAATGCAAGGATTTACAGGACGCGAATTCCTGCGTCCTACACGCATAAAAATTGACAACGGACACAACAAAATTTATTAGCACATCTACAGGGAGGCAGAAAAAGTCCAAATACTTTTTGTAAAAATTCCATTCAAGTAACAATAAGTTATCACAGAGTTTGCTACTAGCCGGGTTATGGTATTATTTGCAATTCAATTACTGTAGCAACTAGGGGTTGATGTAGATATGTATAAACCAGAATCTCCTCAGCTCTTTTCATTTTACCCATAATATTTGCAGACATAGCAGCAGATGTCATGAAAACAATGCATATATATAAACAAAGAACTTAGTTAAACACTCCTAGTGAGTCACACAGACCCTGAAACATATATATCCAAGAAAGCCCATGCAAGTCTAGAATGTGTGGCAAGTCTAGATAGCCATAGTTTCATGAAATGAAGTCTCAGAATTTTGATTATATTTTCTGCTTTGAACTGTTTTATCTGTAAAATATGTTAATTTCAGAGACTAGTTGGTAGTCCAACCCCCTGACATCTCTCACTATTGAATGAGCCCCGATCTTGACCCTTTGGAGAATACCTTGGACATGATCTTGATTATTGGTCGTCCTGTACAACAGAGGGATCTTCCTCTGAAAATAATGCATATATATTTAGGGCAGAGGTGGGAGTGTTATGTTAGCAAGCAAAGATACAGTAAATAGGACTAGACGAACGCTTAGTTTCTAATGCATATGATTTTGATTGTAACAAATAATACCATTTAAATGGAAACGGACCCCTAGTGAGATAGGAGATTCAGGCCTGAACTTGAGGAAATCTAGACTTGCTTCATTAAGAAGGGCAGGGGAGGAAGGCAAAATAATGTTGTTCAGGCCTAATCTTAAAATGACCAGTCCGAAACCATGAGCAGGCCCTTGAAGAAATATGGATTTAATCTGAGACTTATTTTAAACATGAAAACTAATACAGTTCAAGTATTGTTTATTCACAGAGGCCACCAGTAGTTTGTAAATACCTGATACACACTGCAAACATAATGTCTAGACTGCTGCATGCCATAACTTACCACTATGTACTACCCAGTATCTCAAGTAGGAAGCACACATATGGGACCTACTAGACACTACCTGAAAGAGTGTTATATTTGTTCTTTTATTCTTACTTGGTATTTGGGCCCGATGGGGTGGCCTAGTGGTTACAGCGTTTGCTCATCACGCCTAAGGCTAGGGTTCAATTCCCCACTTGGGTACAATGTGTGAAGCCCATTTCTGGTGTCCCCAGCAGTGATATATCTGGAATATTGCTCAATGCGGCATTAAAGCCCAACTCACTCATTTTACTTACTTAAATTACTTACATGGTATTTAATTTACAATCCCAGATGGCATGCTGATTAGGGTGTTGTACCTCAAACCTTGTTTGCTTGTTTGTTTATTGTTTAACGCCACAATTAACAATATTCCAGCTATATGATGGCAGTCTGTAAATAATTGTGTCTGGACGAGGGAATCCAGTGATCAACAGCATGAGCATTGATCTACGCAATTAGGATACAGTGACATGCATCAAGCAAGTCAGCAAGCCTGACAGCCCGATCCCATAAGTCGCCTTTTACAAGCCTGGGTTGATGAAGATCAGTTCTAACGCGAATCTTCATGGGTATCTAAGGCTTTTGAAAGTTCTTTAATCAGTGGTCAGGTGTTTTGATTGTAACAAATAATCCTTTTCAAATTGAAAAGGGCCCTTAGTGAGATTGGAGACTCAGGCCTGAACCTATTCAGTGGTATATTTCAACATATCAATCTGTAGCTTGGATAACAATGGCAAATACATTTACATGGCATACACACTTAAGGCCTAAAAAAAAAAATGTTGTGGTTCCGATTACCTGACCGACCCTTGAATTCTGGTGCTGACCCTTTATTTTTTTAAGCAGTATGATTAAAAGAAGCTTTCAGATACCATTGTTATTTCCCGGCACCGACAGACATCGGTAATTCTGATAAAGTCGACATGATGGCCGCAAGCTTGATTAAATAAACAATTACACATTGATAAATGTGTACTTTAAGTCTAAATAAAAATGATTAATAAAAAACTTCCTACCTACCTACCCTTAATTTTAAAGAGGTGTAATCGAACCACAACATTTTTTTGATTTGGCCTAACTACTGAATTGTTATAGTTCTAAGTGTACAGGCAACGAGAGAGGTGGGCCCTGCTCCACAAAGCACACCTTAATAACACTATAATTTGTAAAGTTTTGTTAAAGAGTCAGAGTTGTGATCATCTAGCACTAAGATATCTTTGTGAAGCCAGGCTCAGGCCATGTATTTGTATGGAGATTCAGGAAGAAGTTAGATCAGAAATAGCATTGAATACTTAATGTGCTTAAATAGCAACTGTCTAATGTTTTATAGTTTTTTTAATTATCAACTTGTTTTCTTTCACAGTATATTATGTATTATTAAATACGTAACCAAGGTAACAGAAATAGGATAAATTCACACAAAATCATGTGTCTGAGAACTATGCCTCCAACAGTGTTGATAAAGAGGGTTCAATTAAGTAAATGTTGGATTCAGCTGAATCACCAGATTCTTCAACTAGTTTGCTCAGCTGTATTCAGGGATGTTTTCTGAGGGCTAGATTCAGAGATTCATGACTGAGTCTTTAAAATAAAGCATTATTTATAAAGTCAAGGGGTCCTAGCCCTGATGTTAAACACTGGGACAAAGTCAGCTGATCAAGCTCTTCAGGGACAAGCACCTGTTTCTCACTAGTGGCCCTCTACTGCAGTGAAACCGGTGTAAATTTTTATCTGCGAAAGAAGTTTACGCAGTCTGCAGCTGTGAGTTATCCTTGACTTGACAAAGTTTCACAGTTTACCCATTTCGTGTTGTTTTTCAAATAGTGAGAATAGAGTGTGTTGAGAGAAAATGAAGCCGTTTCCCATGTCATAGCTCTGAGATTGCAGTGTCTGGGTTTAGGTGTAGGAGCTTTGACAGTTTTACCACTTTGAGTGAAATATGTTTCAGCTGAAGTGTTCAAGGTATATGTCAGTGTTGCCATTCTTTTGTTTAGGTGGTCACATTTAACAAACACTGTATTAAAAAAACCTGATGAAGGAAGAAGAGTATTCTCTGAAAAATATGGTTCCTCAAAATAAAGAAGTTGACATCCATAAATTCTCACCTTTATGTATATCACTTCTAAATGCCATTCAAAGACTATTATTAAACCATATCAATATGCTACTTGCCACTGATTAGGAATGGGTATTGCAGAGAATATTCATATTGCAATATATTGCGATGCGAAAGCATGTATTGCGATGCGAAAGCATGTATTGCGATATGCATTGCAATATATTGCATGAAGTATTTTTAAACAAAAAACTACTTATAATCGAGTTACTGCTTGATTTATAGAGCAAAAACACAACAAAATCACTATGCTTGATTAAGCTTTAATAACAAATTTTAATCATGATAAAATAAAAATGTGAATAATATTTGGCACAAATGAAACAAGGAAATATCCGAAGATTTTCGAGTGTTACGAACTTTTCCGAATGCATGTCAAAATACTGGTTTTCGATCAGCATATCGCAATACGTATCGTTTTCATGTCTGAACCGGTAAATACCGGTAAACCGGTTATATTGCGCAGCCCTACCACTGATGGGTCAAATCATGTTTATTTCGGGGTACAATGTATGAAGCCTATATCTGTTGTCCCCCACCGTGGTATTGCTGGAATATTGCTAAAAGCGGCGTAAAACCAAACTCACTCGTCACACATATTTATTTTGGTGTTTAGTCCATCAGCTCTTGTACAATTGGATGAATCTATTACAACCTATTCACTAATGCAAAAGCATAGCACACATTCGTAAGACATACATTGCATTACTGAACACTGACAGGTGATATAAGTAATTCCAGGCTTCCTTCATCTATCTTGAACAATTTTCTAATTGTTATTTACAATTGCAGTATAATAGCTTTGAATATGAGATATATTTGAACCATTTTCAAAGATGGGTATTTTAACACGTAATGAAATATATGTTTTACATTCACACATGAAATGGAATTAATCTTCAATGTGTTTGTGTCACATATTTCTCATATACCGCTTGATGGTGTCAAGTTGTTGCTTATGTCATTACATCGCAGTGGCAGAGCATGTAATCTGAGTAGACATATATATCTTCTGATCTTTTTATATGAATGTTAGATGTATGATGTTCATCATCTAACAGCCAATTAATCTGTTTGTATTGTACAAAATATAGAGAATCCATAATATTTCCCAACACTGGCTGTTTATTACAATCCGCTTATCTTTGCTAGAGCAGACAGATAACATGTTCAACATCGCCAACATCCTGGGTTATAGGAAAGCCCAAATTAACACAAGCATATATCGATGCAATGCATCAAACACTCCTAGCCCAATAATCACATATACAAAATATGTGAAAGCAAAGCAATGTTAACATGAGTTGTTAAAAGTTTTAACTATTTTTTTATATAGAAACACTAAACACAAAAAAATGGACTTCACACAGTGTACCCTTGTGGGGAATCGAACCCAGGTCTTCGGCGTGGCGAGTGAATGATTTAAGTTTTTAACCACTAGGCTACCCCACTGCCCCTTAGAGTATACATTTTTTTATTGTTGGTAATAAAGATAGTTACAGAAATACACGGTTGGTAATATAAAAGTACGAAACTAAATCTTGGCATCAACATTTTGTCGATAATAAGTTAAACATATCCAAAAAAACTAAAACATAAAGAGATTCAGTATTCGAGATGACCACTTCTAGTTTGTTACAGGGGCGGTGGGGTAGCCTAGTGGTTAAAGCATTCGCTCGTCACTGAAGACCTGAGTTTGATTCCCCACATGGGTACAATGTGTGAAGACCATTTCTGGTGTCCCCGTCATGATATTGCTGGAATATTGCTAAAAGCGGCTCAAAACTAAGCTCACTCATTCACTCTAGTTTGTTACATATTTAGCAATGTTTTGATGTAGTCTCGTATGGCATTGTCATGCTGGCATTCAGCCTACCTTAAAATTCAGTTTTACAAACACATCACAATACCCTATGACATAATTTGTGAAATTTTATTGCAAAACACTCTGGCCAAACAACTGTGAGGCCAGCCTGTTGCTGAGATTGTGTGTATAAGTTCATTTCACTGATCTATCATCTCTTCATAAAGTGTGACTACTATTTGAAAAATACTTTATGTTTCAGTTTGTTCTTAATTCTTGAGCATACAAAGATTATATATGAGATTATCATTTGTAGACCAATAACACATCTAATACACAAGTATCAACAAATACATAGGCATGCGGCCATTGATTGGAAATTGATGTATTGATCACTAATAAACTAATTATTCTGAATTTTGTAGATACAATATTACCTATGTAGAAATGCAGTTGATCAATTAAAAGCTAGAAATGAACAAGGTTTATCCACATAATATTGAATTTTCTGCCTTTTTAAATTTTTCTCATTGTAATGACACGGTAGTGTATAATATTAAAGTTCAAAATCAAAATCTGGCAATGAATTTTTTATTTGAATTGATATTCGTAAATTTGTATGAGTAAAGTATCCACATGAAGGATGTATCAATACATTGAACAGGGTTTTGTTTGTTTTATATGAAGGGACTGCAGAAAATAATAGGGACACACAATTGTTTTCATTTTACAAAATTCTTGACAAGAAAATTCTTGTTATTAAAGTAATTATTTAATCCTACAATACAGGCAGCAATTTCATTACTTTACATGGTGCTTATCTGTCCAGCAGGGTCCTTGAAATTAGTAATTGGGGGTCTTCTGGACACCCAGTTTTGTACAGATCAGTGTAAAACCATGCTTGAGGATCTGAGTTAGAATTGGTCTATAGCGATCCATGCTTGTTGTAGGGGGCATCTTACAGGTTTGAGCGGTCAGGCTGAAGGAATTAGTTGGTGCATGTCATGGTGTCCCAGTTGTGTAGATCGATGGATTGTGTGGTCCAGACTAGATTATTTTTAGACTGTTCTCGTATATCTGGAATATTGCTGAGTGTGGTGTTTAAGAACAAACAAACAAACGATGCATCAGTATTGATGACGTGCATCTCCTCCTCATTTTTCAACCTGTTGATGCGAGGATGTCAATATTAGGTGACCGAGTCAGATGGGTAAAGACACATGAAGATCCTGTAAGAATTGGTCTTTGGACCCATGCTTGTCATAAGAGGCAGCCAACAGGATTGGGTGGTCAGGTTCACTGATTTGGTTGACACATGTGTTGACATTTGTGTAAACCAATGCTCATGATGTCAGTCACTGGATTGTCGGTTCGGTCTCGCATATTTACAGACCGCTGTCATATAGCTGGAATTTTGCGGAGTGGGATGTTAAAAAACAGACAGAGTGAGATTCATAGATACAGATTGGCATCAACCACTGCGTGGTGGTGCTACTTCACTCACATATCTGCCGATGGCAATAAAATTACTTCTTTATGCCAGACCAATTTTGTTTCTTGTTTTACAGATTTTTGTCCTCAGAAAACTTAAAGGCAGGAGGGAAAAAATATAAATCACCAGTCAAATTAATATTCCTTTTAAATACTGAAAGTATTTTACTTTTGGCAATTTATGAAGTGTGTATGCGGCAAAAAAACAATCTAAAAACATTTTCTTGCACATTAACATTTTTGGCCAATAGAAATATTAAAATTATATTTTTTGATCGGGGAAAATTAATGTTTATTGTTTTTCTTATTCTTGAAGAAATATGACTAGTGGATCCGTAAAACAAGAAATAGAATTGTTCTGGACTTAGAATGATTTTTCAATGTGGGGCAATTCTTTCTATAAAAAAAAATCATCTCACCTCTCTTATTCTTACTGTCTGTCTCTACTAAACCCTTCTGACCCGGTCATCTAATATTGATACCCTGAGTACAGAACAGGAGTATAGGCGTCTTTCTTCTGAAGACAAAGCCAGATCTAATCCATTATGGATCCTTGAATAAGGGTAATCTGTGATATTGTACTTTGTGAATAGACATCGATCTGTGCATGACGGGGAACATGATTAATTAATGCCTCAAGGGATGACAACTGATTGTGCTTGAACAAGGTCGTGTGATAATGTGATGATATTCCCTGATATCTATATGTTACGTTCAGTGATGGGGAACCATTGGTAGATGTTGGCGAATGGTAATAGTTATACATGCTGGAATAAGAGGAAGAGGAGAAGTCTGACAGAGTATATTGATTTGGGGTTGTTTGTTTTGTTTTAAAGAACTCTTTCAGTTGTGTTTGATTGACAGCATGATATGTTCATTAATGCCCGATGGATCCAGTGGTCCAGACATCTATGGCACTGATTTGCTTAGTCTGTCTCACAGTCCCTGAACCACATTAATTTCCCTACTGCCAAGCCCTCTCTGCATTGCTAAAGCCCTAAATAAAGCAAGTCTAGATTCCAACATCCTCACCAGTTGTCTGGAATCTTGCCTCACATTTTCATCTGTCAACTCTTAATTAACAAGCACATTGGGTGACATGAAGCTATAGTGGAGGCCTTGTGCACAGTTTCTGGTCTTGAAGAGACAAATCAACAAAGTCTTGGGAAAGGTTCCTCCTGAATGTAATGTTGTAAAAGTATTGTTTCATTGTCCCACTTTGGGTCCACATAGCAGCCCAATTGTAAATGCGGTTAAGGATTTAATTGTAATTAAAACAAGGGTTATTTTTCTTATTCCTGATATAAGATTTTTTGCTCAACAGTAAAACATATGGCAGGGACCTAGCACTCATGAAGAGTGAGTGAGTGAGTGAGTTTTGGTTTACACGGCATTCAGTAATGTTCCATAAATGGCGGTCTGTAAATAGGGCCGAGTCTGGACCAGATCAATCCAGTGGTCAACAGCATGAGCATCTACAGCTAAATTGGGATAATCGATGATGTGTCAACCAAGTCAGCAAGCCCGACCAACCCGACCCGTTAATTAAGCCTTCTCATGAAGAACCAAATTCAAAAGGCACAGCATCTACGAATTTAAATCTGTTTACCTTCATTATTGATGTGATTGAGGCATGCAAGGTGAAATCTAGTGAGGATGAAGTAGTATCTAGAAATACCCAGAACATCTTCAAGCATAAGACAGACGCTGGCCCCATTGAACAGCTTTGTTTAAAAAGGTAAGTTATCTATATCCTCTTAGCGATATATACAAATGGAAACTTTTGAAGTTGGAGATAAGTTCAAATTCATAAATAATTTTGTTGGTGTTCCTCACACAAATCTTGAACTTGGTCATCTAGTGTCCAAGTGACATTGTGGGCTGCAAGCTTCCCAACAGTAAAATGTTAAGCAGTAGGGTACTTGACCAGCCCACATGAGGTGATGACAGCATGGAGATAGGACAGGGCTTAACGGGAGGGCCAATAAATATGCCTTTCACTTATAGTGTTATCTGATGGTTGTATGATGTGACTTCTAATTGGTAATGACCCCAGCACGTGTAGCCCCAATGCAGATGTTCTTAGTCTCTGAATCTCTGGTCTCCCTAGGGCTCCTTTTCAATATAAATGGGCTTGTTTGTTACTATCAAAATTATATATATTCAGAGACTAAGCCTTAGTCTATGATTTGCTGTGCAGAGTTATGTCCCTTGGTCATGCTAGACACCTCAGATTCTATGGGGGATACAAGTATGCCCTGATTATGTTTGTAGATTAGTAAGGATCATACTTGTTGGTTTGAGCAAAGTGTAAAACATCTAAGGCTGGCCACATCCGCCCATATCAAGTTGACATAAATGGCATACTGTTCCAAATAACATTGATCGGTGAAGGTCTGGGTGAGAATTGGTCTTCATCAACCCATGCTTGTCGTAAGAGGTGATAAACGGGATTGAGTGGTCATGCTCACATGACTTGGCTGGGTCATCATCCTATCCCAATTGCGTAGATCAATGCTCATGCTGTTGATCACTGGATTGTCTGGTTCAGACTTGATTATTAGCAGATTAAGATACCATATAGCTGGAATATTGCTGAGTGTGGCATTAAATAACAAACCAACCAACCAACCAATCAAAAGTGAGTTAAACTCAACTCATTCAGGCACTGCAGCTCAGTTGACATCTTTCGATTTTGATGAATGAGCTAATGGCTAAAAGATTGTCATTGGCGAAGTCCCTGGGTTTATTTCCCACATGGGTTCATTTCTGATGTCCGTCGCCATTATATTGATGGATAGTTGGTAAAACCAAAAGAATACCCGACTCCTTCACTCTTTTTGTCAACTCACTGGCCATTGATCATCTGTGTGTTACACATGCACTCAATTATTGCCATGACATATTCCATTAACCCCAAGCCTCCAGTGTAGGATTTTTATCAGGAATAATTTTTTTTACCCATCTTTTTAGATTGGTTTGCTTTTGGAAATCTGGTTTGTTTTTTTCCTCCACCAAAGGTCAAGTTCACCAGATTTCACAATGTCAGGAGTCATTGAAACACCTGTGGCAATTGAAAGTATTGATATGTAAAAAGACTGAGATTGTGATTTGAGTGATTGAGCTATCAGATTTTAATGAATACTGCCATTATCACGGTTTCTGAAAATGTTTCTGCTATGAGAGTTTTTCCAGCTTGATGGAAATGAAGCAGGAATTTGTGCTTGGTGAAGTGTGATGGCATCATTTCAGTATTTTCATACTGATTTTAATTAAAAGGCATTGAGCAAGTTTAATGTCTAATTATCAAATAAGTTTTTATTGATTTGGTTCCATATAAACTTTACATAATGAAAACTGTCACCATGGTAACAGAAGTACTTCTGAAAATCAGATTGGAAGCTATCACCCTTGTACCATATTATTCAGTCAGTTCCTTAACAGATGGGGACGGTGGGGTAGCCTAGTGGTTAATGCATTCACTTGTCATGCAAGACCAGGGTTCGATTCAACACATGGGTACAATGTGTGAAGCCACTTTCTGGTGTTGCTGGAATATTGCTAAATGTGGTGTAAAAATAAACACAGTCACTCCTTAACCCATGTCTTCAATTACCCAAAGTCTGTGTGTGTGTGTGTGTGAGTGAGTGATTGAGTAGTGTCTGTAGACAGCTGTATCACTGCAGTCCATAAATTAAGCTCAGGCCAGACAAACTGGTTCTTATACAACTTTCTATGCTGCTCTGGCATGATGACATGCATCAACCAAGTTGACCTGTTTTCCATGCTCCGACAACCCGTGAAGATCCGGCTTAGAATATTGATCTTCAGTAACCCATGCTTGTCGTAAGAGGCGACTAACAGGATCGGGTGGTCAGGCTCGCTGACTTGGTTGACATATGTCATCGGTTCCCAATTGTGCAGATCGATGCTCATGTTGTTGATCACTGGATTGTCTGGTCCAGATTCAGTTATTTACAGACCGCCGCCATATAGCTGGAATATTGCTGAGTGCGGCGTAAAACTAAACTCACTCACTCCATCATCCATGCTTTGACTATTTTTGCTTGCCATTTCTGTTTTGTCCGACCACAGCAGCGATAGAAACTAATGTTGTTTTGTTCGTAAACACTATAAAACCAGCTTCAGTCTGGGCTAGTACAAGCAGCCGCACTTACACATACACACACATGCACGTTGTCATATGAGCGGAATATTCTCAAGCGTGACGTTAAACCCAATTTCACCTCACCTCTTAAACACATATCATGATAACACATTCCATAACCTATTAAAATGGCCAATTTCTATGACTTTGGGCTCATGTCAGTGTCCATCTTGGCATAGTCTTAATCACACCCACCCTTAGTCCGTCATACAGACCCTGAAAGAGACCACTGTCCGCAGTAAATTAGTGTAATACTGTAAATTACCGTAGATAAGCCAAGATAAGATGTTGTTTTCTTACCCCCTGCCAAAAAGTAGGATGAAAGTGTAACCTGTAGATAACGGACCCCTTTCAAATTTTTGGGGACCTCAAAATTTGGCTTATCTATGGTAATATACGGTAGTCAAAATTACTGGAGTTTCAGTGAAATAAGGAAAGTCTCTTAGCTTCTCTATTTTCAGAAATATGTTCATTTCAGAGACTAGATGTTTGTCTAATCCCTCTTAGTGACCCATAACACACTGGTTGATATCTGTATAGATATTCAGTACGGTCTGATCTTGATAAAGCCTGCCACACTCCTCAGAGCCAATGTGTCAGGTTGTGGATCTACCTGTTGTTGTAAACACACTGGGATAGATCCACCATTGCACTTCACGGAGTCACACTTGGATATTATTCCGTTTATCGGTAGAACAATTCAACATTTGCCATGTCAGCCATATCAGCAGGTCTCTAGATTTTAGGTCGAACCAAAGATTATTTGCTCACAACTTATTCACATTTGGTGTTGAGGGTTTTCTGTGAGTACCCAGATAGGCGAAACACCTACTGTGACATTTTAGATTTGAGGTAGTCTCACTAAAGACTAGAGACTTCTTATCTTGATTTGGAATTTTATTGAATGAGGGTTGGTTACAGCGATTTGATACCTGATTGAGGCCAAAAAAGATATATGTCCGTTTCCTATTACATACTTTTTAAAAATAGGGTCGGTGGGTCGGTTTTATCTTCTTTTATTTAACTTGTTTGTTTTTTTGTTTAGTAGCACCAGGTGGGCACCTGAGAATGTCTTCAAGGATACCATATCATGTTGTGACAATGCCTTGTGAGGAAACAGAAAGATTTCTATATCAAATCATTATTCATGTTATTTATTTGCAGGTTTTGTCAGTGAGAGCCGATTATGCCAATGCCACATGAAAATATCATACCGAGGTTAAAAAAAATGTCATTTTTGACTTGGGATTTAGAGTCGGGTGGGTTAGGATAGGTCGGTCGGGTTACCGGAAATGGTCATTTATCTTTTTGGCCTGACCTACAAGAATTGAGTCATTTCTCAATTTAAGGTAGAATATATTTTTGTTCCCTATGACTTATGACTAATGAGATCTTTGACTTGATTGAGTGAGTGAGTAAGTTTAGTTTTATGCCGCACTCAGCAATATTCCAGCTACATGGCGGCGGTCTGTAAATAATCGAGTCTGGACCAGACAATCCAGTGATCAACAGCATGAGCATCGATCTACGCAATTTGGTGACATGTGTCAACCAAGCCAGCGAGCCTGACCACCCAATCCCATTAGTCGCCTCTTATGATAAGCATGGGTTACTGAAGATCAATATTCTAACCCGGATCTTCCCGGGTAGACTGATAACTACTCTCTGAAATGAGATCAGTGCTAATGATTGTTTGGCCTAGACTCAACTATTTACAGACCGCCGGCAAATAGCTGAAACATTGTTGAGGGAGGCGTTGAACAACAAATAAACAAACTAACTAGCAAACTTTGGTCCAGGCTGTCAGGTATTTTTACACAATAGAAAGTTATAATCCTGCTTAAATGCTATTTCAGATGATTCCTAGTTTATATCTGATGGTGTGCTGCCCAAAAAAGGTGTGAAGATGTTGGATAAACTCAATCAGTTATATACATGTCTATCTGTAAGCAAGATGTAGCTTATTGTTTTGGGCATTATCTATAGCATTGGAAAATTTCCTGTATATTGGAGGACAGGCAATTGGGTAGCCTGGTGGTTAATGCATTCGCTTGCCATGCGAAAGACCAGGGTTCGATTCCCCACAGGGGTACAGTTTATGAACCCCTTTTCTTGTGCACCCTGCCATGATATAGCTGGAATATTGCTAAAAACTGTGTAAAACCATACTCGATAAACAAAATGATATCTTAATGCTCAGTTTTACAATTTTGCATTGGATGCCATGTTAAAATTGAATGATGAAATACCTCAGACAAAAAAAAGGAAGAACCTTTAAAAATCCTGATTTTGAATAGAAAACTCTGTTTTTCCCCTATTTGACTGTTAGAGGTATGGGAATTTCAGACAAATGCTTTCTGAACTGGCAATGGAGGTGCTACTATTGGAAGATACATACTAGGGATGATACAAAAGTTTCATGAATCAATACGTATCACGATACCCATGTCACGATTTGATAAGTATCACGATACCTATTTTTGCGGCATTATTGCATAAATTTAGTTACATTTGGAACATTAATATTTCATATTTTATAATTGTCCATGAAAAGATCAACATTTTTTAGTCTCAGAGATTAAAAGTTCTAATTTCCCATCTTGGTGCATGAAAAATAATCATTTATAACTCTCATAACATCAAAACACATGATACAATTGCAAAATGTTAACGATACATAAACATTTTAACCGATTCTTTCAAAACTAAATATCTATACAGTTTTGAATAAATCGATAATTGTATCATCTTAGAAAAAGTATCGGTGCATCGATGTATCGATGTATCGTGGCATCCCTAATACATACCTTGTCACTTTCAACAGACTGCTTCGATCAAACATTTGCTTCAAATAATCACTTCAACGGCGGCGTGGGCTGGAGGACAAATACGATTGTGACACTGGTTCTGAAAAATTGAAGATTGGACAGAATCCAATGAAATTGTGATACTGATTCCAGATAATTATAGATCATTGAACCCCCATTTTGTGTATCTTGCTGCTGTTGATATATCCCAAAATACAACTGTCAGCTGTCTTATTTTGTACCTGCTTCTTGCCAATGCAACACAAGAAATATGATACAAAATTTAATTTGTAATTGACAGGTTGGTGGCAGTGAATGTCCTGTTACCATGACTACTGAGTGCAGGTCAAGCCCCTGATCACAATCTTAATTTTAGCAGAATTACAACCTCTAGTATGTCCAAAATGGATTCAGTGGTCAGGTTCAGTGACCTTTCTGATTCCACTGGTTACATGTCATTATGACCCAATGGTAGGGAGTTCTTAAAATTTATTTATTTTCTTTTTAATTTTTTTATTTTATTAAGACTCTCAAAATCGCTGATATACTGAATGAAGAAAGTAAGGAAACTGATACAGAATATCTGTTTTTCATGCAACATGGAATATTTTGGCAATCATACTAAATATTAAGTTTTAACTGTGTGCTGTTGACATAAAACACATCCAGCACACAACAAGAAGTACTATTAGTGAGTCTCTGGTCACCAAATACTTCTAGGTCCAGTGACCAATTATTGTGAAACTGTTGAGCCAAATCTCAGATTTATTGGGCCCGGGGGCCAATATAATTGGAAAGTCCTTGTTTTTGACGAATAATGGCAGGCCCATGGGAACTTGAAGCATTGTGCAGAGCTACAGATAACTTTTTGGGTCATTGAGTTATGTACCCGCTTGTCTTCATCTCAATTGGGTATCCTAATTTTCCTTTGAGTAACCAAACAAATTGTACTCACCTCACTCAAAATCAGTTGGGTATTTTGCCATTTTCCATTAATTGTAAAAATATAATAAAGTTTAAATGTTAGTGTTTGTTATTTATATTTGATCTGTAATATGAGAAACGATATGAAAGACTGCTAGTTGAGTGTTCATGTGCCGAAACAGAACCTCTAAATATACCTCAGTTGCTTTATCTATCCACTGGTACGCAAGCTAAGATTTGACAGTTTTCTGTGTACGCATGTACAATCAAATTGATTGAGTATTTACAAAAATACAAGCGTACTTGTACGCAACAGACGTAATATGAATTGAGTTTTCACATAAATATTTGCATAATTTACGCAGATACGCAGCTTATCCGTACCTCTGATTGTGTTTCTTTATCACATTCTATTTCAGGGTCCCGATTTACAAACCGTTTGTAGCCCTATGACATTCGTAAGTCTATGGTAAACTGTAGAATTACGGAAAGTTGTAATGTTGCGAATGATTTGTGTTTGATTTATATTATATCCTTACACCTCAGCTCTGCACTGGTTTCCTCTAGCACATCTTTCTTATCAGTATAGAAGTGTTTTGTTACTTTTAAATGTTCTAACCATGGCTGGTTTGGTGTCTGTGATAGAGCAGGTGCCCAGTTGCTTGTCTCCCAGAGAAGATTCATGGTCAGAATAGGTCTAAGAGCATATCCTCCTGTTTTTGTGCATATATAAAAACACTAAATGTCCCTGTACTCCTGTGGGTATTTCTGGACAGAACTTATCTCCGTATTAACATTGGAATCATGTGGGAAACGGATGACAAGTCTGTTCCATTGTAGCACAACAGCACAGGTTGTTGACACTATCACCCTCTGGTTTGACTGAACCAAACTTGATTATTTTCATTTTTTAGCTATATTACTATATTATTGCTAAGTATGGTTACTTTTATGCACTCACCTATTGTCTACACCTGTGGTTGTGGGTTTCAACAAAATGCTAAATGTTTCACACCTACATCACTACATTCTCTTAAGACCGGGTTCTATTCCCCAACATGATATTACTGGAATATTGCTAAAAGCGGCGTAAAAACTCACTCCCTCGCTAACTTAAGGGGCAATGGTATAGCCTAGTGGTTAAAGCATTCGCTTGTCACACCGAAGATCCAGGTTTAATTCCCCAGATGGGCACAATGTGTGAGGCCCATTTCTTGTGTTTCCCTGCTGTGATATTACTGGAATGTTGCTAAAAGCGGCATAAAAATATACTCACTCACATTCTCAGCATCTCTGTGATACACCTGTAATACTGCCTAAAACTATCTGAATCCAACTCACTCACCCATAGTGAATGCTCCTTGAATGTGAAGTACAGTGACACCTGTCTAAACCGGCACCCCACAGGACCGAAATAGAATGCCGGTTTAGACAGGGTGCCGGATTAGACAGTGACGATCATTTTCCAACAAGGCTGCGATTTAGACTCGTCAATCTCTTCATCTCTACAATGCCTTTGATCTTTTGTTTTGTGCAACAATGTATTAGATTAAGGGACAATGTTTTAATGATCATAATATCGTTGTGAAATGGCGGGACCAAAACTTGATGCCGGTTTAGACGTGTGCCAGATTAGACAGGTGCCGGTGTAGGCAGGTTTCACTGTATTTATATTTTTAAAAAAAGATTACAAATTGCAGATGTAACAGTAAATGATACTCTCTCTTTGTGTGTCTCTCAAGTGACACAGTGGGACCAGGAGATGTATTACCATGTCAGCTTGTATTGTTGCTACAGGAAGCTGTTACTGATGCCTGTGTTTGTGTTACAGGTGCGGGAGAATCAGGGAAAAGTACCATCGTCAAACAGATGAAGTAAGTGCTGCAAATATTCACCGTAATCCCCATGTTGAAATATATATATCCCTCGTATACCACACCATACATTGTGATGAGGAAGGAAGATATCTGTGCCCACACAATGTGATATGCAATTTTTTTCTCAAAGTGGAATGCACCAATTTTATCATTTAATTCTGGGATTTATTGAGACATGCTCAGAGACCCATATCAGCCCCAATCCTGCAGCAAATGAAAGTAAAAATTCCAAATTTGGTTTGAAATTTCCAAATTTTCAGTTTTCCAAAATAAGTATAATTTTTAGTACCGGGATTTTCCAGAAAGCCGCCCACTCAATAATTCGCCCATGGGCTCTTATTTTAGGTGGGCACATTACTATATTTTTGACAATTTGCTTGCCCCCAAAACTAAGGGAAACATAGACATAAATTATTTACATAAATTGTAAATTATGCATTTTCTTTTCCTTTCCCTCAGAGAAAGGAAACACTCCATCTTGTATATAGCTTCTATTAACTTCTGGTTCCTTCTGGATGTCAGTTTTAACATGTCCGTTTATTGTATGAGTATATCATATTTTCATCGAACAGTGAGGTTTGAAATAGTATTTGTAAGAACATAATAGTAATGTTATTTTGTTTTTTAATGCTTCCATTGAAAGATGTAAAGCATTGATTGTCTAGTATGAAAAACAAAAGAACATTCACCTGCTCATATTATGAAATGTTTTTATTTAAGATTGATAATTGAGGTGAAATCATCACAGAGTAGGGTGTACTCAACAGATTGCATTGTATTGATATCATTAGACTTTAGTCTTGTGTTATCTCTGATGTCAAATGTTGATGTGTGTCTACTTGCATTTTGATGAACATATCTCAACGAGTGCCTCAAGGTAATATTTTTTCCAGAACATGATAAAATACACATCGCTCATTAAGGTGTGAAATTTGTTAAGCGACACAAAGTCGATGATATCCTCAATAAAACTGTAAGGGAACAGATACAGAATGCACATCTATCTATCTATCTTTATATCTATCTACTTGCAATTTCACATGTGCCTCAGTTAATATTTTCCCAAAATGAAAAACGCACATCAAGGTGTGAAAAGTTGTTGTGAAGTTGATGGTATACGAAAAAGCTACAGAATATGACATGTTTAATATTCATGTAACCAGTAATATTTTGGCAATCACACAAGATGTTTAGATACATCTCCGCTGTGGACATTAAACACTTTCTTGACCACAAGACTATGAATATGGTCACCAAATACTTCTAGGTCCAGTGATCAATTATTGTGATACTGTTAAGCTGAATCTCAGATTTATGTAGCCTGGGGACCAGTGTAATTGGAAAGACATTGGTTTTAATTATCCGAGCCCCTGGGAACCCGAAGCAGTGTGTTCTATAGTGTCGCCTTCCATCAGCATATTTCATGTTTGTTCAAACATAGTATCATTTAGTGAAGTTTTAAAAGAAATAGTTATGTATTGTTTAAAAATCAGATGTTGATACCTATGTCATAAACCAATTGTCTTGATGTTATGTAGTTCTTGCTGCAGCGATTGCTGGAATATTGCTAAAAGCAGCGTAAAACCACACTCACTCACTCACTCTACAGCTGATTCCGAGACAGGAAATTATATAAAGATCATTGAACTGGTCTCATTCCAAATATTTCCGTTTAAAAATCTGAAGCACATTTCTCCATGTCTTAATACAAGGAAGTTTTGTTTAACATAAACGAGTCTTTAAGATGATTTCACAAAGTTCTCGATTCAAAAGTTGAAAATTCAGCTAAAGGCAATTCTGTAATATTGATAAAAGGGAAGTTTCAAAAGCTGTTACCTCCCTTCTCACGCTCCATATCAGTTAGAATGGAATTGCTTGTTTTTATCGGAATTGTATATCTCAGAGACTGAGCCTTTGTTTTATGAAAGATGAAGTGAAAAACTTACAGTTCAACTCTTTTAGCTGACAGTTGTGCATACCAGTATATTTTTACATTATTGGGTTGTTTTGTTAAGAATTGATTACAATGACCTTTCAAGTGTAGCTGGTTATCCATGTATTGTTTCCTTGAGCTGTTACACAAGCTTCATTAGCCCAATTAGTCCCTGAACCATTTTATTTTCATTACAGCCTAGCCCTCCCTGCAATGCTAAAACCCTAAATTAAGCAAGTCTACTTTTCCCAAGGTTCTGAATCTCTGGTCTCCCTGCAGCTCCTTTCAATTTAAATCGGTTTCTTTGTTACAATAAAAATCATATATATTCAGAGACTAAGCATTAGTCTATATCCTGTGTATTGTTTCCTAGTAGCTGTTGCAGAAGTTTCATTATCCCTGATAAGTTTTGATGTCTACACTTAATAACAACAGATGCATCCTGTGTACACACCCATGGGGACCTGACCTGTAGGACCTCTAGATATGGCAGTCTTCAGTTACAAACATGCATTGTCATCACCATTATGTTAAATGATAACCAATTATGTGCCCTCACTCACTCCTCCTTGTCTGTATATACGCTTATCTGTGTTGTCAACAGTATTGTAATCAGAATGTCATGAGTTTTGAACTGGAGTCCCAGCTGTGTCACACCAGGAAGTATTAAGAAGGATATGTTAATAATCATGTATGTTTGGTTGCCATGGAAACCCCTGGTTTGTCCCAGCATTTTGTGAATCACAGTTATGTTTTGTAATTATTGCATGTCCATGTTAATAGATCATGAGCAGGACTCCAGTGATGCCTACAACCAAATCTCAGGTCGCCCCAATAATTCAGTTATATACAGAACACAATTGTGTATACGACATGACTATTTGAGATATGGGTTTTCAAAATGATAAGGCAAGATTTGGTTTCATGCCAATGTTGGAAAATTTCAAGTCAGAACATGACAAAGACACTTTTGAGTGGGCATCGCCTTTTGCACCTCCTGAATTGAACCTGAAGATTTGGACAGATGAGCGAACGCTTTAACCATGAGGCTGTCCCTTGAATAAGCAAGTACAACTTTTAGATGCTGGAAACTCTTCAGAAATGTTCCCAGCTCATTGCAGCAATAATAGGTAACGTAAATATCCGGAAGACGTGTTGGATCTGTTAAGTCTGAAGTCTTTAGCTGCTTGGGTATTTTAAATTTCTGTCTCTTGTTCGGCATTATTTTAGTTATTTAGGAATACTTGTTTTATAGAAATAATCTGTAAAAAAATAGATGGCCTGCATCTTTGAAGTTTGCTGTTCAGTTCTATGGTATATAAAAGATTTATTTTTGTGGGCGTTTTTGAAAAAAAATATTCCAACTATATGGCAGTGGTCTGTATATAATTTAGTTTTGACTAGACAATCCAGTGAGCAACATTATGAGCATTGATCTACACAAGTGAGATATGATGACATGTGTCAACCAAGTCAGCGAGGCTGACCACCAGATCCTGTTAGTCGCCTCTTAATACAAGCATGGGTTGCTGAAACAATTCTAACACAGATCTTCACAGATAAAAAGACTTATCGAAACTTGAAGTTTTCCATCAGATTCAACAGGGACCCTGTAAACTGGTTCTGTTCCTTTTCCTGTAATCAATTGGGTATGATCTTAGTATCTCATGAACTATGAAACCTCATTGTTTTCTGTGTAATTTGAGTATTGCAGTTTCATTGTCCTTGATTTAGATGTGACATGTCATGTTTTTATCTATGAAGAAAAATGCTTGATCTGGCACTTCTTGTAGTCAACAGGATGGAGGTATCAAACTGTGATAAACTGAAGCACAGCCAACAACACTCCTAGTTGTTAGCAACATACACTTCAGCAAGACAAGGAAGTTAGCCTGGGCAGAGCATCCTAGTGTGGATTAATGGCCTCATGTCACGGTAGACTTGAGGCTATTGTTGTTGAAAATATTTGCATTTGCATTGCTTTAATGGATAGTGGGTTAGGCCAATGGTCAGAGTGTTTGTCATGCTGAAGCTGTTTTAATCCCAAGTTGTGAAACTGTTTGAAGTCATCTGTTCAGTGGCATAGGTAAAATAAATCACTTGAATCTTCATGTAAATAGGCCTTCAATTTCCCACTGTTGGTGATGGGAAAAACCCTCTCACTTCAATTCTATGGACAAGAAAACTGGCTGGAAAAACAAAATCTGGAATTTCATTTTTTATTGTCAGTGATATTCAGTGTTGCTGCTCAAGACCAGTGTCAGATAGAAAACTACAGTTATGATAAGTGAGTGAATTAAGTTTTATGCCACTTTTAGCAATATTCAAGCAATATCACGGCAGTACAATTATGATGAACTCAAAGACTACCATTAATTTTACTGTGATAACCAAATATTGTTTTATACGTATTGACTAAAATATACAGCAATCAGCCAGGACTAGTTTGTTATATCTGTTATTTTGTTGTAAGTGCGTTTGTTATGAACAGTTTACTGCATTGAAATGTAGTCACAAGAAGCGAAAGCTACCTGCGTCTGCTGTGTGAAGCTCAAAGGGCTGGAATCTCTGCCATGTGTCAATATTTAGATGAAGGGAGACTTGAACTCCGCCACTGAATGTCTGTTCATTGATGATTGGCTTCCAACCAGAACACAAACCTGGAATGTAGGAGGTGTTGGGGAGGACTGAACTCCTCTAGGTCAGGTTGACCCATGGACATTGTTTTTTAACCGAAATTGGATCCCATAAGGAGCTTTGGAGTTTGATGGGATGCTTGTTCTTTTAAAGCTTTCGATAGCCTGAGAGGACTTCGTTCTTTTAAAGCTTTCGATAGCCTGAGAGGACTCTGTTCTTTTAAAGCTTTTGGTGCTCAGGTTGAAGAGGAATCCTGAATGAATGTTGTGTGTTATTTGGTATTGGTAAAATGTTGACATCTTAGATGAATTTCTCAAGGCAAGGAAGTGACTCACCCTAGCTGTTTGTGATTAAGAAATGTTTATCCACGTAGGTGATGTCGAATGATGCAAATCTTGTGTAATTTCAACTATGTGCAGACGTAATTCCATGGGACTGAACTTTTCACGATTCAAGAAGTGTTAAGGAAACATTCGTTGAGAATGAAAGTCAGCAGATTTAAACTTGAGCTTAGAGATTATGACAAAACCTGTTATTTTGTTTTTCCCCATTATACCAGCAGTCAGTGCAGTCCTATATTCTTAGAATCTGGGCTCCCCTGAAATTATTTCCATCAGTGTTAAAATCAGGACCCCTTTACATTCATGCTTCATGAATGAACAGCTAATTGTTAGTATTTTCTGTGTAATGTCATTGATCATAAGAAAACATTCATGGCTTTTTTAAAGTTATTTTTAATATTCTTTTGAAGCACTGGAATATTATGATGAGCCTGTACTGGCAGATTCAGAGAAGGGGACTGAACTCATTCAATGCAGAAAACAATACCTTCTTTAGAACCTAATTACTGGTCACATCAACTTTTTTCAGAGTTATATTTAAGTGGAAACTTGAAACCTGGTTGTCTTGATTCCATCTCCGATCATTATTGAATGTTAATTAGGAGTGACATCTGTTTAAATCCAATTGTAAATAATGCAAGCAAATTAGCACCACCACCATAAAGTAAAGTTGTCAGTTTTGAAAAAGAGAACATGTAACTGTTATTTTTGTCAGATTTGAAAACTTAAGTTCAGCAATCAAGAGTATTTTTTAAAATGCTAACGTTGTAAACATGTTCGCTTTTCTTTGTATCCCTGAAATAAATATTTTTATTTCTTGCAGTACGTGCAGTTTAAATACTTGAGGTTAAGGCTCCAGCTAGTAGTCACAGTTGTGTCGTATGTAAGTGGTTGACCTACATCCCACAATGCCGTTCTGGTGTGGAGTATTTCCTCCTCAACTTCCTGTCGACCTGGGCAGCCATCATTGACACGCCTCATTTTAAACATCAAAGTCTACAAGAGATTATTCATTTCCATGAGAGCCATGTAAACTGATTAACCATTTGTGTAAATATTAATCTGTAATGACAATTATAGAGTGAACCATGCTGAATACATTTGATAAGAGACAAAAGTAAAGTTTCAATTTCATTACGTCACTATTGATAATGAAGTTCGGATGCGTTTAAAAATATTTCTATTTTCCCTCATTTCATGTTGATGAAGTTATGAGATGGGTGAAAAAATTGAAAATGGTTCTTGCTCTCAAGAGTGATTTCATGAACGTGAGCTGTGCTTTCAAAAGGGCGTGTATGATTTAGTTAATGTAGCTTGGCAGAAGGACATGGGACTTATGACATGAGAGTCCTCCAGTTTTGAAGCCAGGAGTAATCGTTATGGTGATCATCAAAATGATTTCCTCTACAGCACCTTGTGCTTCTGTGCATGTGCTGGAGGGAAACCAATTATCAGTAGAGGAGAGAGTGTTTGGCCACACTGATTTGGGCCAGAGGCGGAATGAATAATGTCACCATCAGCTCTCCATTCTGAATGGTTTTTGTGGGTATTGCAGTTCGGTTCTATTTATGGGTTTTGAGGTTGAAAAGAAAAAATTTACTGTTGTACAGACAGTTGTACAGGCCATTGTACAGGCTTATGTTAGATGGGTGAAGGTCGTGTCCAAATTTGAGGCATACGTGACCAAAACGATGTCTGGTCGTTACTTGGGCCGTATGTTTCCGTTTTGTCAAGTGAACAGGTCACTTGCCTCGGCATTTGTTTGAGACAGTTGTAAAATGGTGACAGTATACATCTCACCTTTTCACAAACCCCAGATGTCAGCACTAATTAAGAGTGATTCATTAACAAGTGATATTCATTGTCAGAATGGAACATTGACGTCTGCTAAACTTGTGATTGTGGAAATGGTTTTGAACATTTTATGTACAGGTGACTTGCATTTGTTTGAGAAACGTGTCAAAAGATGACATTTTACACCTTTCACAAACCTTGATGTCACCACTAATCAAGAGTGATTCATTCATTGGTGATATACATCATCAGAATGGTACAGTGACTTCTGCTTCAGCAGAGATTTCTTGTGATTATAGAAATGGTTCTGTACTTTTTATTTATAACGCACATAGAACTTGAAGCAATTTGGCTAGACAACTGTAGACCACATAGGAGCAGTGGTATAGCCATGTGGTTAATACATTCATAAATCGCTCGTCACACCGAAGACCCAGGTTAGATTCCCCACATGGGTGTACAATGTGTGGAGCCATTTCTCGTCCCCACCCGCAGTGGTATTGCTGGAATATTGCTAAAAGCAGTGTGAAACTAAACTGACAACATATTACAAGTGAATTGCGGTGTATCGGTAATACCATGGCGTCCTAGCTGTACATTCCTCAGGATCCGGGCCCTGTCCTAGGGAAATGTGTTTGTCAATGTATTGGCATCCTTGTATGAATGAATAGTAATAATAATAATAATAGCTCCAGAATGCCCAAATTCAAGACAAACTTCGGGCCGAGTACAAATCTGGCTTAAAGAAAATCTGGAGCTCAGAGCTAAATGCTCGAAACAAGGTCAAAGACACCAATACTTTTGCTGTGCCAGTCCTCTCCTATTCCTTTGGAGTAGTTGATTGGACAAAACAAGATATCCAGAGTCTTGACCGCCTGACCAGAAGGATCATGTCTGATAACAGAGCCCACCACCCTCGTTCCTCTCTCAACCGTTTATACATGCCAATCAATTCTGGAGGTCGGGTTTGATAATTGTGGAGGCTCTTCATGATGGAATTATATTGTGTACTTTTGCACATATTTATTTATTGGATGATCCTCTGGTGATGCATGTGAAGACTCATGATGAAAGCAAAGAATTCCACTGCTATTTTAAGCTTGCCTAGGTTGTTGGACAGAATCTGCTGATGGCAACGTACTGCTGGACGGTACAGCGATGGGAGTAAACTAGGTGAAGTCCTTCACCAAGTCTGCCCAGAGTCAGTCTTTTGTGGAGAAGCTTTCTGAGAAGCCATTGCATCGTGTGTACATGCAGTGTGTGGAACAGAATAGCAATCCCACCGACTCCTTCGCCTGGATGAAGTCGGCTGGTCTTAAATGTGAAACTGAGGGCTTCCTTTTTGCTGCTCAGGACCAGTCACTTCCCACTCGTAATCGCCAAAATGTGATTCTTAAGGAAAATATTAACATGAAATGCCGACTGTGTAATGAATTTACAGAGACTGTCCAACACCTTGTCAGTGGATGCACTTCCTTGTCACAAACAGCATATCTTAAACAAGATGTGATTAACAAGATTCAGGAAAAGCATGATAAATATGCGGACCTCGCCTTGAAATGTCTCGCTTGCATCCCAAGTACACTGTCGTCAGGCTCCCCATTGTTCTCGGTGCCCTTGGTTTGGTACCTCCTGATCTCTTGGCGCAGATCAGGAGAGTGCCCGGGTTCTCCACCGGGAGCACAGCCCTTCTGACACTCTGGGTAATGCAGAAGGCTGCAGTGTTGGGGAGCCTTCATATTCTCCGGAAAGTTCTTGGTGGGTTCACTAGGCAATGTTTATTGGGAGAAGTCCCATTCGCTGTCTGGGCTGCGTGTAGAGGGGGCTAGGGCCCTGAGCTGATGATGAGCCTTACCAGCCTGACTGTGCCGGATCACCCGAACCCTCTCTGCTGCATTTTCATCTTTAATCTGCAAAACATAATAATAATACTGGATATTTATATAGCTTAATCCAATAATGGTCATACTTTTTTAGAGCATCACATCCTGCTGAACAATTATCTCAACATTTTGTAATTTTGTGTTTTATGTAATGCTAAGACTAACACATTTGATCAGTCTTTTCCAGGATATAGTTTTTATCAGTGATTAATGTTATATCAGATTAATTCCATGTTTGTTGCGTCGTGCAAAAGTCATTATTGCAAAGAAACTTGGTGATGATGTATATTAATCATGTTTTCTGTGCATTTGTAGGAAAGCGTCAGATAATGGGAAATCTGTCATTAGTTTCAAAGATCAATCAAGGATTGGTGATAATATGTGAGAATGGTTTGTTGCCAGTGATGTCCGGATAGTGGACTTTAGGCATATTTCAGTATGGCTCAGTATGATTCATTGTGAATCAGTATGAGTATGATTTAGTGTCATTCAGTATGTTTCAGTGTGATCCAGTATGATTCAGTATGTTTCATTATGATTCAGTATGATCTAGTATGATCTAGTATGTATTAGTATGATTCAGTATGATTCAGTGTGATCGGGTGTAGTGTCCAGTGTGTGGTTAGAGTGTCTGCCCAGAGAGTATGAAGGAAGGTCGCAGTATGATTCAAGGATCCCTGCCTCCGCGTCATACCAAAAGACGTTAAAATATGGTACTTGTTGGTCCCTGCCTGGCGCTCGGCTTTAATGGGTACAGCAAGGACTGGTCGGCTCGAGTCAGTATAATGTGTCTGAGTGGGGTATTCATGCTTCACTGTGGCATGGCATCTCAGTGAGCTAACACTATAAAACCAGCTTAAGTCTGGGCTAGTACAAGCAGCCGCACATACACATACACACGCATTCACGTCGTCATATGAGTGAAATATTCTCAAGCACGACGTTAAACCCAATTTCACCTCACCTTCAAAGTATGGTATTGAGACCAGACTAAAACATCCATTCCTTCCTTCCTAAACTGAATGTTCTTGTAAAATGATATGGATATTTGAAGAAGACATGTCCTAATACCCGAGAGAAACCGAATTACAAACTATGGAAGTAAAGGCTGGTTACAAACAGTAATTAGTGTCGGATGAAGCAGACGGTATGGATTCAAAATTCAAAATGGAAACCGAAGCCTTGCAGAGGAAGGAGGACTGTGGAGCTGACAGTGACTGACACGTTCCCTCAGTCAATACTCCCAGGCTCTTCCATACAGCATATGTAAATAAGATCTTGTCTCGATATTGGCTCAAATGTCAGGTGCAGAAGTCAGAGTGTTCCTCCCTGGACTGTGGAGGAGAAGCCATTGTATATTGGAGATAACAGTAGGTCAGAAGTTGCTCTTATCATGCCAAGAGCATATGACTTAGCCTTGCTTCGAGTCTCCTCTCATGAAAAAACTGTCATACGGATTAATAAAGAAATTTCAGTTGTATGTTCTGAATTATCGACTTAGATGGGTTGAAAGACTGCAGATTTCTTTGTAGTAAGCTGTTAGTAAATTTAAAAAGCAATTGAGTAATTTTGGATTAAGAATTTATCTTTCAATTTTCTATAAGAGTTGAATTATTAATTCTTTTAAGAATTGTGCTACTAAATTTTATTTACTTGTAAATTTCCATGATATTTGATGGCAGAATTCTAATTACATTTTCAATTTATTAAAATTTAACTGTTAAAAGTTTGATTAAGTTTCTTGAAAGACTTTACTTTTTCATGAAAATAAAAAAAAAATTGATTGGAAAAAAAAAAAAAAAAATCTTGAAAGATTAATGCAAGTCTACCATAAATTCCTTTGTATGAGTATTTTATACGGGAGGTTGCTTAATCTCCCAAATAATTCTGGGATGAGGACTGTCCAATGAGGCTTGATGAAGTACAAAGAATACAAAGAGTGCTGCTGAGTGAGCTGTGATGGGGGCAACAGTTAGAAATTCTCAAAGGTCTGACGGTCATTGAGAAAATTGGCACAAAGTATTTTCATTAAGAACCTCTTAAATAATTGATTTGCTGTAACCTCTTAATTGTTTAGTTTGACATTCCAGTTGTTAGATCAGAGAACGGTTTCTTCATACATTCAATGATTATTACGTCTTGTTTGGTCTGTTACTTGCTGTTAATGGAGCATCCAGCAGGATAGTAGTGAGCATAGCCCAGCCATTGTTATAAACCAGCACCCATATCAAACAGGATAGGAATTCCTTCAATACCTTTGTGTCCTGTAACAACATATTTCCTTATTGGAGAAAGTATCATGAACATCTGCTGACCAGCGCCAGACCAATTATCTTGTTTCAGAATGAGGCTAACCTAGTATGATTTTTGCCAATTGTAGACAAGAGAATCACAAAATGTTTATTGAAACATCCTTTACTTGGTAGCTTCGTTATTCCATTTGTGTTATTGTTCTCGCATCGTTGTTTTTTTACCATTTGTTTGTTGTTTATCACCCAACTCAGCAATTTCCCAGCTATCCAGCACAAAGAGCATAGATCTATGCAAATGGTATATGATGATATGCATTAATCTATACAGCGAGCCTGTCCACACTATCAGGTATTGGTTGCTGAAGATCATTTCTTACCAGATCTTCCATCACATGGGGGGCGGTGGGGTAGCCTAGTGGTTAAAGCGTTGGCTCACCATGCTGAAGACCCGGGTTCGAATCCCCACATGGGTACAATGTGTGAAGCCCATTTCTGGTGTCCCCCGCTGTGATGTTGCTGGAATATTGCTAAAAGTGGCATAAAACCAAACTCAGTCAGTCAGTCCATCACATGGAAATCAAACTGAATATTTCCTTTTCATTTAATGCCTGTATTTGTAAATCAGACATTAAATACATGGGTATTTTACTCTGTTAGAGAACAGGAGCAGATTGTCATAAGTAGCGGTGTCTGGAAAAAGGAATAACAGCAACTGTTCTCTTCTTTTATACCCTTTGTTTTATCTGGAATCAGAGGGCTGCGGCAGTTATCTATGTACAGAACTATCCCCATGATGTTTCTAGGTTTGCCAGCATTGTACCTGTGCGCGTGGGTTTAATGAAAGTGGAAAATATCTGAGACCTGCATGCTTAGGACTTCAAACCCATACCCACCCACCTGACTAATTCTCACCACACCACACCACATCATGCTAACATACGATTTGGGAATAATGTTTAAAGTGGTGTTGATACCAACTCACTACGAAGTTAAAATAGAATAAAAATGCTGTCAAGTTTACGAGGTAATTATCAACATTGCACCATTATTTTAAAGGAAACCGTTGGAAACAATAATCAGCAAGTCTAATAAACCGGGATGAGAATTTTCCGCGGAATTCCAGGAATTTCATAAGACCAAGGGTCATTTTTGTGAATCGCCTAAATCCTATAGATGAGTTTTTCTCAAAACTTCATTCTCATCCTTGAATAAATGGCTAAAAGAAACGTGTAGATACAAACAGTTTTGACAAATCTAATCTAGGTTTTACATATTTGCATGTGACATTCCATGCAGATGATGAAAATGGCGACGGCATCTCCTTCATCTCCGACTCTCTGTGTTATTTAAACACAAGTTTGCAGAATGTGATTCTTAATCTTCATCCAGTCTGGCATCATCGATCAATACCTCAAAATGGCTTGTTTGCTTATGTTTAGACAACGTGGTAGAGTGTTTGTACAAACATTAATCCTTATAACGCTGAAATCAAACAAATACATCAGTTGATTAAGAATGTTTGACACACTTCTCTGCGTGGAGTGTCACATGGAGCCATTGTTTCAACAGTGTTTCCATTTCCTATATGTTTCATCCTGGCTCCAAGCCAAAGTGTTTTGTTTAGGTCGCAGGAACTTAGACCCATTTTGACACATATTTGTTAAAATCTCCTAATCTGTTTCTAAATTCTGAAACAACTGATTGAGTTGAGGTTTGGGGGGCCAGGAATAGGCTCCTATATTTAGTGTCAGTGTGTGGTGTGATTGTAACTCTTTCTTGAGATGTTGGAGTTTGAATTTGTGAACAATCCCTTTCTGTGCAGGGTGGGGCATCTGACAAGAGAATGTTATTTTCTTTAACATAGTCCAAATTTTTCATTCTTCTCTTTCCTTTTTCTGTCCATCGTACCCTATCCTCTTCTTTCACTCCTTTGGGATGGCGAAGAAGCCAAATGGTTAAAGCATTCACTTGTCATGCTGGAGACCTGGGTTCGATTCCCCACATGGGTACAATGTGTGAAGCCAATTTCTGGTCTCCCCACCGTGATACTGCTGGAATATTGCTCAAAGTGTCATGAAAATTCACTCACTCACTCGCTCCCTGTCTGTCCCACCTCTCATTTCTTTCCCCTCCCCCCCCCCCTTCTCACACACTCACATTGAGTCCCAGAAAAAGAGAGTAATTTCATTCAAAATGTAATCTGCAAAGTAAAATACAGGAAAGCCAAGCTCATTGATTAATTATTAATCAGGACTTTCCCAAGCATTCCAGACTCGAGTTGGGCTCCGTTTTCAAATTATTATCAGAGACTCCCACACTCTCACTCACACGTTGCAGGCATAAATCTGGTTTTCTTTTCCGCACTTCAATATAATCAAGATGAGTTCTTCATGTCTTTGAGAAGCAGAATCTATTCTGTGTGTTTAAGAGAAAATGCGATCGTACTGTTCCGAATTCAAGATGCTTCCGCCAGAACTCTCCTAACATGATGACATTTGCAAGTTAATCCTTTGAGCATTAGAATTCTTCTTTTGTTTAATGGAGTGTCTTCTATCAAAGCTTCAAACATGAAGTCTCTTGATAAGGGGGGACTTGGAGGTAACCAGTGCCTCACATGATACAGAGATTTATAGCACAGTGTGATGTGTATGTTAAACTCAGGAAGACCTAGTCAGTATGCAAAATAACTGCCTGTCTGCCTGCCCGCCTGCCCATGGTTGATAACATTTCTGTCAGGCTGGATGAAATGTTACTACATTCCTTGTAGATTCTCAAGAAATTGTTTGCATTATGTCGACTAAATCAAGACACAAGATGTACCTTATATTATGAGTTGCGATGGGGTAGCCTAATAGTTAAAGCGTACGCTTGTCACACCAAAGATCTGGGTTCGATTCTACTCATGGGTACAATGTGTGAAGTCCATTCTGGTGTTATTGCCATGATATTGCTGGAATATTGCTAAAAGCTGTGTAAAAACTATACTTACACACACTCACTCACTCACTCACTCATTCACTCTCACTCACTCACTAATTTGAGAAATTTTTCACACTTTTGTTGTTGATTTATTTCTATGGATTAAAGGAAGTAACTCTCGATTCTCAGAACAAATATTGCAACAAGTATCATTTAAAAGCATATTGTAGATATACCGTTGTGACATGTACATGTATTGATGTAATTCAGTGCAGTCATACACGTTGGTTTTATGTACAATGTATGTTGAATTCATTTTACAAAAGTGTGACTATGTCATTCTAAAAAGTGTTTCACGCTTATGTTGAAATTTCAATTCATGCAAAGTGACAGATTTACATCTACTGATCCCAAACTGGGAAGGGGAGATCGATATAAGAGTGATTCTGTGCAGTTGACCTAGGTAGAATGACTAGAGGGTTCGGGAACAGGAGGGTGAGAAATCACCCCTTCAGGCACCTGCCGGACACCTGTCGTGGTGCAAATTAATCATCCTCCCGTGTCAGGTGACTACGTCAATGATGGTCACATGACAGATAATACGCAGGTGATATATCATATAGCAACTCACACAGCATCAGTTACCGCAGAAATTTTTCTCACACTTCATTGAGTGTTTGATATTATATTGTCGCAATAGGTCTTTTATTCTTAAAATCTCTTTGTGTGTGTGCAACGAGTTTGATCACTTATATTAGGCCCCCAAAAGAAGTTATTTTTCAGTTTCACTTTTGAATAATTTTAACTCCTTGCATCAGGCTTTTTAATTTCTGGAGTTGTAACCAAGGGAAGGTAACACAAACCTGCTTTCCTACAAATAGCAATTTGATGCACAATATCTGAGTGGTCATGCAAGTTGCAAGTTCTTGGCTTATTGAATGCAGGGTAGACATCACTCTATTGAACTGTAATGAATTGCTGTGAAAAAAGCATTTGGACACCAGACACAAATACATTTTTATCTTGTGTCGTGCAAATTAAGCTTGTCTCCATATAAAGAAAATAGGAAAAAAATGTTACAAATACAAAAACCAGATACACAGTACATTTTTGGGGTGGCCTTACCTATCCAGTTTGAAATACCAGTTAATATCATCCTAATTAGTTTCTACCTGCTGTTATCAGATCAGTGTTTTGGAGAACTCGTGGCACTTGGAAGGGCTTTGTTGCAAGCTTTATCTCATGGACTACACAGCATTTGAATTAACATATCTTAATTAACTTTCTGTATGGACACTGATATCAGAGTTTTTGTCCTTCTTCAGTATGGTATCTTAAGTTTTTTGTTTCGTGTTTTCATCTGCTTACGTTAAATGTTGATTGGTGTGATTGACTAGGACTATGTATATTTTGTGTTTCATAAAGCTATAAAGAAGAGGCAACAACATTTTTTGTCTGTTGGGGCACTGATATGAACAGGACCTGTGAAGATCTGAACTAGAATTGGTCTTCAGCAAGCCATGCTTGTTGTAAGAGGCGACTAACAGGATAGGGTGGCCAGGCTCGCTGACTTGTTGACACATGTCATTGAGTAGATCGATGCTCATGCTGTTGATCACTAGATTGTCTGGTCCAGACTTGATTATTTACAGACCATATAGCTGAAATATTGCTGAGTCCGGCGTAAAACTAAACTCGCTAACTAACTCAAGATATGAACAGGGTATTTGGTAATGTGATGGGCAGGTATTGAAATCAAATAGTTTATTGGTCATGATCTACTCACTGTGTATACTTTGTGACAAAGCAAAGTGATATTAAGTGAAGCCGTTTCAAGGACGGAAAATCTAATGCATCAACCATTGTTAAAAGCTGTGTTAACTCTAAACATGGAGGCTGAATTAATACCAATATTGTATATTTGCGGTATGAATGTTATCGGTTTGTATTCTGTGCAAGGAATATTTGGGTGGACAACTGTAAGCAAACACCTGCTTCATATTTTATCATCTGTAATGTTCATTGTGAAAGTATGTTTGCTCCCAATGGTATCAATGGTGATGGTTTCGGAAGTGTTGACATATGTGGACAATATTGTAGATCATGCTGACAATATGATAGTTTATTGTGTTGACAGTGTTGTAGTTATCGTGTAGACAGTATCAAAGTTTGTGTTGACAGTGTCATAGTTTATCATTCTGACAATGTTATAGTTTATTGTGTTGACAGTGTCGTAGTTTATCATGTTGACAGTATCATAGTTTATTGTGTTGACAGTGTCGTAGTTTATCATGTTGACAGTATCATAGTTTATTGTGTTGACAGTGTGGTAGTTTGTGTTGACACTATCATAGTTTATGGTGTTGACAGTGTATAGCTTATTTTGTTGTCAGTGTATAGTTCATCGTGTTGACAGTGTGGTAGTTTGTGTTGACAATATCATAGTTTATTGTGTTAACAGTCTTGTAGTTCATCGTGTTGACAGTGTGGTAGTTTTTGTTGACAATATCATAGTTTATTGTGTTGACAGTGTCATAGTTTATTGTGTGGACAGCATGATACCACATTGTGTTGACAATGTCGTAGTTTATCATGTTGACAGTATCATAGTCCATCCTGTTGACATTGTCATGGTTCTTCTTGCTGACAATATCAGTTCATCCTGTTGACAGTATCATAGTTGTTCATGTTGACAAGATCATAGTTCATCATGTCAGTGTTTTCTTTTCTTTTTGGATGCGATGTTAAACCCTTTACACCTCACCTTCCTTAGACTGATAACTGAAATTATTTAGGACATTCCATGGAACACTTTCATCTTCAGACATGTTGTTTACTTGTTGTCCAAGCTTATGGCCAACTAAGCTGAAGAGGAAAAACCGTCAGCGTGTGCTAAGATGTCGCATGCTATGAAAACAAACTAAACAATGGAAAATAGGGCAAACAGACAGCTATGCCCAAACTGCATGCCTTCTGACTTGATATTTCTTACCAGGCTGTTTCATATGCTTAAAGGGGCAGTGGGGTAGTCCAGTGGTTAAAGCGTTCACTTGTCAGACCGAATCCATGGTTTCATTTGTCAAAGTGAAGGTCATTTCTGGTGTAACCCATCGTGATGTTGCTGGAATATTGCTAATAGTGGCCTGAAATCATGCTCACTACAATGATCACGGTGGAGACACAAGAAATGGGCTTTACACATTGTACCATGTTGGGAACCTGGGTGTTCGGCTCCCCACCCCACCCCACCCCCCCCACCAGGATACTGCAGGAATATTGCTAAAAGCGATTTAAAAGCTAACTCTCTACACATACCTTTTCCGATTAACAAATGTATCGGTGCACTTGCCTTACCATTATTAAGACGCCAAGTTTGTTTCACGAGCTAGTGATTCCTAAGCATGATCTGGACTTTTGTTTCCTGTGAAGTTATAAGAGGATTTCCATAGACGTCATCCTTTTCCCTCTGATTTACACTGAAATGACTCGGTGTGATTGATCCGACAGTAATTGTATTGATCTGAAGAGGAGTCATTGGACACGTGCAGTAACATCAATGGAGTTACCTTGGTTATCTGTAGATGATGTAGATAGTATTGTAACAAAGTCTAGAAAAGGAAAAGAAACTGAGCAGGAGTTATTAAAGGTTACCATAGAAACTAAAGGTTAATATGGTGTTTGATTAGATTTCATATAGAAGTATCTTAGCTATTTTTGTATATTCTGTGGAATTTAAATTTTGTTATTTTTTTTCTTGCTTGCCTGAAGCACTGATGAAGAGCATTTGTGGTTGATGAGGGAACATTTTAGTTACTGTATCAAGAATAATATCTGCTTAAAATGATTGTATGAACAGTGGAGAAATGATAGGTTTGAGATTTGAGACAATGTGAATTAAGTTTTCAAATTTAGACGAAAACGTTGCCCACTCACTAGTCGACCAGGTTGAGACAGGAGTAGTATTAAAGTTCAAGGTGTTTGTTCAGATATCTGGTTATTTTACATGAACCATCCTTTCAAGATGAGCTGTGCACTGGTTGTGTTTAGCCCACTCACTGGTCTACCAGGTTGAGACAGGAGTAACATTAAATCATTAGCCCATCATGTCTAGTGCTGAGAAGATGCCATCATGGTTTTCTTTAGCCATATTCAGACTGTAATATAAAGCTAGCTTCTATATATATGATCTGACCACTGTCACTGATGGCTTAGAAATTCTTAAGTGTCCATAAACATGAAAAAATGATAATTGTTAATTTTTTGGATAATAAATATAATTTCTGTCAGAGTGCAAAGTAGGTGGTTTTGACTTAAAAAATATACATATTTAATGAACATTACTTTTTTCAGGACTAAATAAATTCTTGTTGCGCAGAACAACATGCACATTGTTACATAAGTGCAATGAAGTCAACCTTGAATGTGACGTTAATGCCCTTTTTAGTTTCCCTAATACCGGCTCATAATGTCATCTTAGGCATGATATGTTGTCCATTTCTGTTTGCCTCGGATTCTGTAATGTAATTATGTAAGGAAAGTTAACTGAAATACAGTCCTGCTTGTAATTTGTATGGTATACAATTAATACAGCCTGAACAGTTAGTTCTCAGCTGCATGCATGTACAGGTAGATCATTAACAATCACCATCGTCTTTATGTGGACTCAGAACACCTGAGCAGTATAAGCAATTAAGGACGCAGAACGTTAATGTCATGAGGAAAACCTTTCAGAGACCGCCGTCATTATGGCTTTTCGGTTCCGAGCCAGTCTCCAATTTGCTAATGGATTGCTGGGAGAGGGATAAGGTTTTACTCAATATTACTGAAGAAGAGATGAATCATGGGAAGAAAATGGATAAGCTATTATGGTGTTGTGTAAACAGCCATCCCCTGCAGGGGTGAGCGATAGGTGGGACGTATAGGTAGTGATACACGCCACCTGGGCTATAACAACACGGAACACCCACCAGGGGGCTTGTAAATGTTACCAACATCAATTGTCATACCTTGAAAAAATTATTGTTTTGATGGGAGGTAGCTAGGATTGTCAGACATGATGATATCTGTGCCTGGCATTCCAAAATCTTTGTTATATCATAATGCCTGTGGCTATGGAGATTTTGTTCTTTTAATGTTCTTGCTGTCAGTAAAATAATAATTAAGTCAATGGTTTGTGTGATGATAGGACGGATAGAGTGATGTGATGAATGATATTAGATATGTGACGTTTTTCTTGATACGTGTAAAGATCAATAATAATGATAATAAAGGACATTTATTAAACGCCTTTATCCAAGCACTTGTGTATGCTCAAAGTACTAAGACATTATTACCGCCTCCGTGGTGTAGTGGTTAAAGCGTCTGCACGGACAGCAGAAGGTCGCAGGTTCGATCCCCGGCCGCGTCATACCAAAAGACGTTAAAATATGGTACTTGTTGGTCCCTGTCTGGCTCTCGGCATTAATGGGTACAACAGGAACTGTTCGGCTCGGAGTCAGTATACTGTGTCTGAGTGGGGTATTCATGCTTCACTGCGGCATGGTATCTCAGTGGGTTAGCACTATAAAACCAGCTTAAGTCTGGGCTAGTACAAGCAGCCGCACATACACATGCACACACATGCATGTCGTCATATGAGCGAAATATTCTCAAGCACTACGTTAAACCCAATTTCACCTCACCTCACTAAGACATCATTACCCCGGTTAACACAACCTGCCTGCGAGGCTCTAGCAGGTTAACAGTCATATCACTTATCCCATCGGGTACCCATTCACTGCAAGGTGACCACATAAATTATGTGATATGATGTGAGATAGATGTACATACGAATGGTTTAGCCACCTTTTCAACCCGGAATGAAGTTCCTCTGATAGTGTATGCTTAATGATTGATTGTTAGTTGTGTAACATCTTACTCAACAAGATTCCAGCTGTAGGGCAGTAGTCTGTAAATAATCCAAGCAACCAGTGATTGACATAATGAGCATTCATCTTTGTAAACGGGATACGATGACATGCACCAGGTTAGCGAGTCAGACAACCAGGCCCCTCTCGTCACCTCTTGTAACATGCATGGTTTGCTGAAGATAAATTGTAATCTCAACATATGACAGCTGTTGTATAAGGAGTAAAACCTGCTCCTATGATAGAGAATATCTTTGCTCTTGTAGACATGGGGAGATTGCACTGATGCTTCTGGCAGGAAATTGCCTTTTTAATCTAATCATGTAGCATGGATTTATCTAGAGGTTCTCGGAGGCCAATATTCAAGTCCTGTAGGAAATGTTGATGAAATTGCCAAACTGAATGAAAGATATTCTTTTTTAGAATGTGGTAAAATAAAATTTTCTAGCCCTGCAAATGTTATTTAAGGACTTACCCGTGGGTATTTGTGGGGGATTTGGGATTATGTTTGAGATTACAAGATCTTTATTCAGCTACTTGCCAGCATTATGCGGAGTTACCTAATAGAAGACCTCAATGTACGAATTTTATGTCATTACAAATATTCCCAATGTTTTCGCCAAAGAAATTGTGGTCTTCAATGGACACATAGTTCACAATCCTTGATAAACCCCTTGATACTTCGCTGTTGGTCTGTCTCACAGTCACTGAACCTCATTATTTTCCCATCACCAAGCCCTTTCTGCAGTGTTAAATCCGTTAATAAAGCAAGTCAACATTTGTTCAGGTTCGGGCTGAATTTCCTTCCTCACTGGGGGTCCTTTAAATTTAAATGGAATTATATGTTACTATCAAAATTATATATGTTCAGAGACTAAGCATTACTCTTCTACCGCCTCCATGGTGTAGTGGTTAGAGCGTCCGCCCGGAGAGAGGAAGGTCGTTGGTTCGATCCCCGACCGCGTCATACCATAAAGACGTTAAAATATGGTACTTGTGTGGTCCCTGTCTGGCGCTCGGCATTAATGGGTACAACAAGGACTGGTCGGCTCGGAGTCAGTATAATGTGTCTGAGTGGGGTATTCATGCTTCACTGCGGCATGGTATCTCAGTGGGCTGGCACTATAAAACCAGCTTAAGTCTTGGCTAGTACAAGCAGCCGCACATACACATACACATGCATGCACGTCGTCATATGAGTGAAATATTCTCGAGCACGACGTAAAACCCAATTTCATCTCACCTCACCATTACTCTTCTTCGCAGTATAATATGACTAGTGTTGAATGGGAGTGAGTTTAGTTTTACGCCGCTTTTAGCAAGATTCCAGCAATATCACCGCGTGGGACATCAGAAATGGGCTTCACACATTGTACCCATGTGGGGAATCGAACCTGGGTCTTCAGCGTGACAAGCGAATGTTGTTGAATGTACTTCCCAGAGGAAAATCAGAGTCCCTCTTACCCTTGTCCTATTGGATGAAGTGCATGAACTGTTCTTAGTGCTTTTCCCAATTAACAACCCCCTAGTCTCACTGTGGAAAATACTTCTCACGCTTACATCGTTTCATACCAAGTTGACTGACCCAGTATGAATAATACGAGTGATTCAGCACATACAGCTCTGAACATTTTAAAATTCAACTGGTGAAAAAACATGCAAGTTGAATCATCCTGAGTAACTATGTATTTTGAGAGGTAATAAATATCGGAAACAATATGTTTGTAAACAAGCTGGCAGATGGTATTAAAGGACAGTTGCAGTTCATTGTGACCAGCGCCCTCTTGTGAGGGAGATAAGCACCACTGAACAATACTATAATGAGGAAATTAGTTTGTGTAGTCAAGTCTGATAGTGGAGGTTAAACAGCTTGAAGATGACATTTGTATTGTCATGATTAAATAGCATAGAAGTTTGCTCATATTGTAGCCTTGCTCAAAGGCTGTATGGAGTGATTGGTCCATGGGTGTAATTCTGACCTATATAAGGAAGTAGAACTAGTGAACAGTACAACAAGTCTGTAGCAGGGACAGCCTGTTCGTATATGTTTGAAATTATAATTTTAATTAATAATTGTTGCCTTAGAGACTTGTGCAAGTCTATTCTTTGGGAAGAGTGGTCGACTGTCTGAGGATAAAATCTCTCATTCAGCCCTTCCATTTGCCTGTTACCGGATCATAATGGATGTCATGGTTCATAGGCTGTGTGCATGGTAGTATGGTTTTGTTGTGTGTCGTGAGCTGTATGTATCCTAATAACTAGCCTTGTACTCCAACATTAGTGTTCCCGTATATCACCACATATTAGGTGACCTCAAGTATTAGTTGACAACCATGTACAAACCTTCAAAATCAATGTTTAGCCTTTATAAGGAATGTAGCCAGTGAATCTTCCAGCTAGCTGACTTATTGTCATTAATACCGAAGCACATCATCCTCGCATACATCCCAATAAGAAAGTGTTTGTGATGTTGCTGGATTATTCCTGAAAGGAGCAGACAATCACTCACTCACTCACTCACTCACTCACTCACTCACTCACTCACTCACTCACTCACTCACTCACTCACTCACTCACTCACTCACTCACTCACTCACTCACTCACTCACTCACTCTCTCTCTCTCACACCCACTCACTCTCACTCACTCAGACTACCCGGCTAACCAACTGTGCTCTTATTTACTGATGTGCAATAAAACCTGGTATTCACCACACCAAATGCTCTCTTAATTCATAGTCTTTCTCTATTTCTATGCTTAATTGAATCAATCTTTTAACATATATTGTTTTTGTTTTAGTCCTGCTGTGAGTGAGTTTGTGGAGTCTGTATGAGACTATGTCTTGCAGCTCTGTTACGACCACGTGGTCATGTCTGTACATGAGTGGGAGGCAGACAAGACATAAGACACTTGGTCAACGTCAAGGAAGTCATCCGTTCTGGTTGCCTCAGGAGACATTAACATAGCATAGCATGCTATATCAAGGGATATGTCTACAGAACAAGTTGAGCATGTGTGGTATAAATCTTCATATCCATCCTCTCCTACGTAATTAGTTGTCAGCTAATGGGGGCCCTTCTGTGAGACCACAGTAGCCCAGGCTAGACACTTTCTTATACTGTAATATAGGGCGTACATATAGATGACAGATTACCTCCTTCACAAATACATACTGAAGCACTGAATGCCATATGATTACCTGGGATCAAAAAGCATTTGGCAAATAAATTACTTACCTGTGAAGATACGGGTTAGAATTGGTCTTCAGTAACCTGTGCATGTAGTAAGAGGTGACTAACGGGATTGGGTGGTCAGACTTGGTTGACACATGTCATCGTATCCCGATTGTGTAGATTGATGCTCATGATGTTGACCACTGGATTGTATGGCCAGACTTGATTATTTACAGACTGCCGCCATATAGCTGGAATATTGCTGAGTGCGGTGTTAAACAACAACTAACCAAATACATTGCCACATTAGTCTTCTTTCTAAGGAGTTTGACATCAGGAGTTTGACATCAGGAGTTTGCTTCAACGTTTGTTCAAGGTGTCTGTCTTGGTCATGACTTTAAATTTCCTTCTTCTGCAAAATGAAGAAAGCGTATAACCATTTAATACAATGAAACTTGATTTAAAATCCAACATAGAAGATGTCCAGAGATGTGCTCCAGGGAAAGAATGATTTTGGAGTGTCTGTTGCCTTTTTCCCTGTGTAGATTTGAGGAAAGAATAGATCCGGAGTACTTATGTCTTTCTCTTGTTAATGTCTCAGGATATGATAGACCCTGTCAGACTCTCTTCTGTTGTGTCATTGGATAAAATAGTGTGAAATGTCTTCTGAGTTTTCTTGGAAACCTATCAATATGACATAAACTGTTTATTAGTTTTTGTTTAACAGTGATTTAGAAAGTAAGATTCTGAGCAGTGGATCTGGAAACAATATAGAACAAACTTTATGGATAACAACTTCATTTTTCAGATACAAGAATCTGTATCGAAACGTTGCACTCACGAATAAAAGAAGTTGTTATCCATAAAGTTTGTTCTATATTGTACTTCCCAAATTCTAAAACGCCATTCAAAGAAGATGTGGAAACAGTCATGACATTTGTAGGTGGACAAGAAAAGACTTTCGCTTGACTTTTTTAACAAAGGCTAACACGTACATTGTGACATGGAATATTTATATCGAAAAATATTATATTTAGAGTCCAAATTGTTGAAAACATCCATTCATAATAACACTGTTGACAGAGTCAATGAAGAGGAGTGTTTTCCAGAGAGGTGTTGATTGGTCAGCATCTGCATCTGGCATGGAACTTATCTTGTGTACATGAAATGTTAAGATTAGCACCAGACCATATTTATAGGCTGCTGTTTACTGTGCTGCAAGACACAAGAGTCTCTGTACTGGCTTCACACCCAGCCTTAGTCTGTCTCACAGTCCCTGAACCACATTATTTTCCCTACAGCCTAGCCTTCCCTGTAGTGCTAAAGCCCTAAACGAAGCAAGTCTAGATTTCCCCAGGTTCTGAATCTCTGGTCTCCCTAGGGCTCCTTTTCAATTTAAATGGGCTTGTTTGTTACTATCAAAATTATATTTATTCAGAGACTAAGCCTTAGTCTAACCCAGCCTGTGCAGGATACATGTCCTCAGAGACATTTTTGAATGGTGGGATGTAAACAGATTCATGGTGGTAAATGTTGGGACTTCAGCTACAGATCTAATTCCAGTCATATGTTACAGGGCAGGGATGTCCCACTAGACTAACACCTAGTCTCTGAACATGTATAATTTTGATACAATTAAATAAACCTATTTTAAGTTGAAAATGAGCCCCAGTGAGATGGAAAAATCAGAACCATGGGTTATCTGGACTTGCTTCATTTAGGGCTCAAGCTTTGCAAGGACTGGGTGAAAGGGAAAATAATGTGTTTTAGGGACTGTGATCTGTGATACAGACATGCGAATACCATAAATTGAGAAAGAAACAAATTAGGCATAAATGGTTTGACTCAGCAACTTGTTAAACTTGTTGGCCAAGAGACTATCCTATGAACTGAACATATTTTACAGAATCTTATTTTAAGTTCTTAATATATTGAACATGAAATAATGAAAAAAGAGCTTTTGAGATGTTCTGCAATAACCTCATCCTGCCAGTATGTTAGATTTGCATGGGCCGTATTGGACATACTTGTTCCATAGTCTTTCTGGCAGACTAGCAGGCACTTGAGTGTAATATATATAAAAGATAAAAGTGAAACATGTTGGAGAAGATCCGTGTCGTGTGATTATTTCAGAAACTTCTTCTTATATATATATATATATATACATGTCTTTCCAAACATTTTACTCACCAAATGTTTACAGATACCTCAAACAGTTTCTCAATAGAGTATCTACTGAAAATATTTTGCCTCATAACTATATGCCTGAAAAATTACGATGTAAGTCAAGTTTGTATGTTTGTTCCTTATCAGTTATGTCATAATGGATTGATGGTGCCCAGTGAACTCGTGCTTCTCAGTTCTTATAAACAGTTACATCCCTTTTTACACTGGCAGTGTTCACGAATGGTGTTTCAAGTTTCAGATGTCTGTCTCACCCATTGAAAATTCACACATTCCAGATTCAACATTTCTTACAGCTGGCATTGAAATTATTAACAAACATTAGATTTATAAACAGCAAACAAGTGTCACATGTCACATATAACAACTTCAGTTAAAGTCATAGTGAAATACAGTATACAGTCAGACACAGGGGCTGGGGTTGGGGGGGTTGTAGACTTCTATTGGACCTGTTGGTGACTCTGCGGAATTTGTCAGAGAGTCAGACGCTATTCATGAACACTGCATCAGGATGTGCAAGTGATAGGTCTGAATTAAAGATACACCTACCCTAAACTTAATTTTTAGTAGATTTTAATGTCTTTATTCGCAAGCAAAACATCCAAACAGAATTTTAAAAGACTGGATATGAGGGTAATGTCAGTGACTGGATTATTGCATTTTGTTTGTTGTATGGGCGGTGGATGAGCCACAGATGTTAAAACTAGTGGTTAGCAAACATTCACAAAGTTCGAATCAAGTGGTAATGAAAGATTTAGAACAAGTGATTAGGAAACATGTACCAGCTACAGAGAATGGGGCAAAATGGCAAAATGGCTCGGTGTCCTGACAAAAATATTGTTTGCCAAAAAAATATGTCAACTTCTCCTCCCACAGAAGAATTTTTTTTTTTTACTTTTAAAACTAAAAAATAACCTCACGAAAATCCTTGGCTTCCCCTCAAAGCCTGAATACAAAATGGTGGGTCCTCCCTTTCAAAGGCTAGATGTCCTGAATTCATCAAGTGCAGGTTTCTCTCTGTGTCACGGAATACTTCCTTGACAAAAAAACAGTAAGCTAGATGTAAACAGCGAATAGTTGAGATTGTGCCGCCCCACCCTTGGATAGCCACCAGTACTGATTAAATACGTCAGAAAGGGTTGAGCTAATTAAACTAGATTGGCTAGTGTTATACTGGCAGAGTCTCTAACATATATGTGTTCCAAGATACAGTGCACCCCAGCCAAACTAAACACTGCATGGGTGTACACATCTTCAATTTCACTTGTTCATAGTTTACTTTGTCAAAGCACCGTATTTGCCATAATAAGTGGACTGGATGATTAAATAATTTAACAACTTACAAAATGCATTTACAATGAGTTAAATTTGTCTTTTATTTGTGGTATTCAACAAAATTATTTCAAACATTGGTGAGACTAAAATACTTTCCATATGAGCCGCTCCGCAACTAATACATTTCTTCGACATAAGTCCCCATGGTCTCTAGCATGGTGATATACTTTCATTTGTGTAGAAATATCATTTTATGCTAACTTTCTAGTTTTTAATGTAAATCTGTGATATTCTAGTTATTTTACATTGTTGACAGTTATGCATGTTGTTTAAGTTTGTTTTTGTTACTATGTAGCCTTTATAGTCATGCTAATGCTTCAGTTTCCTTCACTCTGTAAGTTTTTAATAAATTTCCCATCAAAGACATTGTTTAAACATGTAGGACCAGAGTGTAATGAAAATGTTTGCCTTTGTCGATCACATCTTAAAAACTTTGCTTTTGTCAATCTAAGTATGCTTTAAAAAAGTGTAATTCTATTGATGGAATCCAAAGAAAACAGTTCCTTTCTTTTCAACAGATATTCATTATGATCTAAAAGTTGCTTGTCAACAAGACTGTGTAAAATTCTGTCAAATGTTAAGAGCTCATTCATCTTTAAGAAATTCAAAACAGTCTCAAGTTTCTGACATTTGTGTTTGTAATTCCTAGTCCTCAGCAGTGTAAAATGAACACTGTATTGAGCTGGAACACATGGTGAAGTGAAAGGTGATACCGCCTTGCTTCCATTCAGTATCTTGATTAACCCACCACATGTCCAACTCCCTGTCAAATGTCAAACAGCAGAAATCTGAGCCCTCTCTTGTGGTTAGGTTGGAACTAGTGGTTAGGAAGATTATGTTGGCTACTGGGTTAGAACTTGTAGTTAGGGAGAATTTACTGGCCAAAAGGTTAGATTAAGTGGTGATGAAATATCTGCCTGCCACAGAGATTTGAATAAGTTGTTAGGAAACATGTACTAGCCACAATGGTTAGAACCAGTGGTTTGAACAAGTTGTAAGGAAACATGTACAAGCCATTGATTAGAACAACTGGTTAGGACTCAATTACTAGCCACAGAGATTAGAACTAGTGGTTAGGAAACTTTTGCTAGTCACAGAAGTTAGAACTAGTGGTAAGGAAACTCTTACTAGCCACAAAGGTTAGAACCAGTGGTTTCAAAATGTTTATTGGCCACAGATTAGAAGAAGTGGATAACAAACAAATAATATATATTCGACTGGTGGTATGGAGATTTTTACTGGCAGCAGAGGTAGTTACGAAACATTTACCAGCCACCCAAGCTTAGATCGAGTGGTAATGAATGATTTGAAAGAAGTGTTCAGGAAACATTTACTAGCTACAGAATATGGAACATGCTTGATGTCCTGACAAAATTATTGTTCTGGAAAAAAAATATAAAAAAATTCAGAGTTGAGCAAATCTATTTCTATATTGTGTCATACAGTTTGCGGTATCTGAAAATACCAGCGATTTCCTGTATGAAACTGAGACTTCAGGTTATCAAACACTGAAACTGGTATGATGCTAAAAGCTCTAATATTTTGAGTAGTGACTTTGAAGGTCAGAGTACCATCATTGACAGTACTCACGTACTTTTCTGTAATTTACTTCACAATTACAGTGATAATGGATAACAAATAATAGTATGGGAATTCACGTTCAAATTGATGATGATCATTAAGAAGGTTGAGTTAAAAAATGATTGTTAAAAATGTTGAAGTGAGTGTAATGTGATGATTATGCCAAATTATTATTGGATGTCTATATGTGGATGTCTAATCTGCTGCGGCTGTTGGTGTCGATGATGATGATGATTTGTTGGTGATGAAGTTTGTCATGTTCTGCTGTTGATAATGGGGATGGTAGTGATAATGATGAGATGATTACTGGCCATAATGATGTGAATGACATTTATGATAATGATCATGATGATGATAAAGATGATAATACTGGTTACAATTGTGGTGATTGTGAATATGTTCTTCTGGTGATAAGAGATGATGATGATGATAGTAAAAATCTTCTGCTGGTGGTAATATTAATAATGATGAATATGTTCAGTTACTGATAGGTGGTGGTGATAATAATGATGATGATGATGATGATGATGATGATGATGATTAATGTCAATGTTGATGTCCTGGCCCCGATTTCTCGAAACAAACTTAAGTCTGAGTTTTTACTCAAATTTGAGAAACTGCATTTCCCAGAATGAACTGAAATCGATATTAAACTCAAACATAGTAGGCAATTTGAGTTTGGTGAATAGAATACTTAAGTTGTTTGAGCTTTTTTATTCAAAATATGCAGCTGAGTTCAAAATTCAGATGTTTCAAATTGTCAACCTCAGTTTGAAATTTGAGTTTGTTTCGAGAAATCGGGGCCTGGTGATGTATAAGATATTTTGTTCATGGTTGATGGTGACAGCATCGACATTTAATGGTAGCAGGGAAGTGTTCTGAATATGGACAACAGCACAATGTTAGCAATGACTTCTCACTAACATTTTTCATTACATTTCAGAATTATACATGAAAAGGGGTATTCGCAAGAAGAATGTTTACAGTATAAGCCAGTGGTGTACAGCAACACGATCCAGTCAATGATTGCAATCATCCGCGCCATGGGGCAGCTCAAAATCGACTTCGGACACCCAGATCGGGCGGTGAGTATGCCACTATTGATGCTGGAACAGGCAAACATGTGTATTCATGGACTATATATTCTACAATGTTTGTTGTGTGGTATCTGGAATGGGTCCAGTCTGCTCTGTGGACGTGCGACCATTGGTCCTGTCATGTTCTGAAGGTAATGGGGTCAGATGCAAGGTTATTACATAAAATGCACTGATTATGGACTCACCGGGTCGTGTGGGTTTCCTAAGATAAACAAACCTCAGGATTTAAATTCATCTTCAGCGACTCACTCACTCAGACTTGTTTATTGAGACCATTGGCAAAGCAACTCACTCATGAGGACAAATGAAACCAGCTCCTCTTTAGCCCACCCATCGTAGGACACAGGTCTACATTTCTTTAATTGACATTTCTTGGACGTTGACAGATCTAGGTATAAGCAGATACAAGTCTACTGGGACCCTTTTTCACAAAGGCAAAGTGTGAAGCCTATTTCTGGTGCCCCCAGCCGTGATATTGCTGGAATATTGCTAAAAGCTGGCTAAAACCATACTCATACAATCACTCACTCTCTCAACCTGTGAAGGTCCGGGTTAGAATGCACCTTCAGTAACCCATGCTTGTCGTAAGAGGCGATTAACGGGATCGGGTGGTCAGACTCGCTGACTTGGTTGACACATGTCATCGGTTCCCAATTACGCAGATCGATGCTCATGCTGTTGATCACTGGATTGTCTGGTCCAGACTTGATTATTTACAGACCGCCGCAATATAGCTGGAATATTGCTGAATGCGGCGTAAAACTAAACTCACTCACTCACTCACTCACTCACTCTCTCCCATAGTACAGTTCAGTATACAACTTTCAGAGCACGACAACTGCTTCATGAAATAAGACTCTGAACTTGCTTCATATCAAAGACTGCTATCAGTTGTATTTCAAATCTTGTATATAATGAATGTCTTGTAACCTGCATGTCTTGAGACCTTAACAATCAGACATTGTCTGTTTGTGTGCTTGTAGAAGATCATAGTAAGATGACGTCGCCATTGTAATCCGAGGTGAAGGTCAAGGGTTGGGATGTTGACTTTTCCATGTATGGAAGGTTTACCTGTGCCCCATGACATCAATCCATGGCTGATCTGGCTTACCTTGGCGAGTGGAGAGAGCCTGGAGAGTTCCTCAGCCCCGAGGGTTTTTCCTAATCTGCCACTAATCCAGCCTGTGCTTGTGGTGTCAAGGCAAACGGTGGTCACGTGATGCTCTGAGCACACTTTTGCCCAGCTCATCTGTGCACACACGCACGTTTTCTGACTGGTTGTCACAAATCCCAAATAGTCGCATATATTAAATATGTCCTTAGGTGGATTTCCTTTGAAAACTGACTTCACTGCTTAGTTTGTGTTTCCATTTTGGATGTTTGATGATGTTATTGACAAATACATGTTTGGTTACCATAGCAACTACACACAGTATATTCTATTCGTCTGTAAAATACACATGCATACTGGGTTAGAATTGGTCCCAAGTAGTCTGTTGCTTGTCGTAAGAAATTATTTAAATTTATAAAATTGAAAGGATCTGTGACTTCAATAACAGAAAGTCGTCATTCCCTAATGTCATGGGATGTAGTTCATAATATCAACCACTGGTCTGGTCTGGTCTGGTACAGTACCTCATGGCTTTCTCACTGTGGAGATCTCAGGATGGAATAGGTTTATTAGTGGATTATTGATAGACTCTCCATAATCATCCCCATCAAAATTGGGTGGGATATTGAAGTAATATGGGCCTAGGAATACTGAGGTAGTTGTTTAGCTAATGTAGCTAGGTTTGGGGAGGTTTACAAGTAGTGGTGATTGTCCCTGGTGTGGAGACTAATGGAGTCATGGCAGTGTCTGTCCCCTGATCCACAGCCACTCAGCACATCGCTGGTGAATGCCAGGAAACAGACGCGGAAGGAAACGAGTAAACTTATCATGTTACTATTCATATTACATATACCATGTATATACATTAACACTGTCTGTATTTTCAAATTCTACTGATCGGCATTGTTCCGTTGCCATGCCAACCAAGACCATGGAGAATTTGACATTATGACATTGGCCTCAATATATTTGTACATTAGAACTGATGGCAGTCGGTGAGCAGCAGAAGATGAGAGGGTGTGTGTGTGTGCCACGGTCTCCTTACTTGCTCATGGGGCGATTAAGATACTGGTTAAGAGAGCATTATCTCATGACAGGAACTTGTAGCATGTGTAAAGGGAGTATTGATCACTTTCATCGTACGTACACGAGACTGACATAGAAATCACGAGCTGGCCAACAATGAGCAAAAACGCTCATGTCTTGTTTGGTGTTTCCATACTTGACGAAAGAGAAGAGTAGTTGTGAAAGCAAAATTTCAAAATGTCTGCACAGTAATGGAAACTTTAGCCTGAACTTTGAGTGGATTTTGTTCCTACTTGATGCTGTTTTTTGTTTTATGAGTGCGGTTGGGTAGCCTAGTGGTTAAGGCGTTCGCTCGTCACGCCGAAGTCCTGGGTTCGATTCCCCACATGGGTACAATGTGTGAAGCGCATTACTGGTGTCCCCCCGCTGTAGCCTAGTGGTTAAGGTGTTCGCTTGTCACACCAAAGACCCGAGTTTGATTCCCCACATGGGTAAACTCACTCACTCACCTTTGTTTTATGTTATCATATTACCAGGTTGTCTTAACCTAGGGACAGTCCAGAACTGTAAGTATAACTTATGAATATGTTAGGGTGTAAACGTGTGTATCGTTGAATACAACAGTCAGTGGTTTGTCTGGTCCAGATTTGACTATATTGAGGCTGCTATCATTGGCTAGGTTAGTGATGAGAGAAAGTGAAGCAACAAACTAAATAATACAAAGATATAAGAAAAATGAATAAACTGAAGTAAGACTTTATATTTAGAAAGTGGTCAAATGTAATATATATTATATTTGGGATTACACTTTCTCAGTATAGTAAATCCGTGAAGGTCCGGGTTAGAATGATGGCCTTCAGTAACCCATGCTTATCGTAAGAGGCGACTAACTGGATCGAGTGGTCAGGCTCGCTGACTTGGTTGACACATGTCATCGGTTCCCAATTGTGCAGATCGATGCTCATGTTGTTGATCACTGGATTTTCTGGTCCAGACTTGATTATTTACAGACCACCGCTATATAGCTGGAATATTGCTGAGTGCAGCGTAAAACTAAACTCACTCACTCACTGAGGAAAGTAAAGATTTTAGTACTTTTGTTGCTGAGTCCCAGCTGGGATTCAGACACCTTGTGTAAGCAGTGGGTTAGATTGCTGGCTTTAGTTGCTAGCAATTAGGTGCCTAAATCTTGGTCAGGGATTATCAAGTGAGAAACCAACATCTAGACAACTTTTCACTAATATTCTCTTTTCACTGTAGTGTGTTTCCCAACATGCCTGAACAAGCAAAAAGATTTGTTTCTTTCGACAGAGAGCAGTAAAAATATTTCAGTTGACAAACCAAACCAACATATGATGAAACATGATCGGACATTCCATGCAACAGGAAGAAAGGCTATCTTTAAAAACATCAGCCATTACACGATTCATCCTCCAGTCAGGATGGCATGCTGAGCAGCTAAATAAAACATTTTGACAACTATGTGTTTCATGGGTTTGTAGTGGTTTCCTTCAGGGTATGAGACGAATGTCCTCCTGACTTAAGAATGGTATTATCAGGGTTGGGGGCCAAGGATGGTATTCACAGAGGGTGGGACCAAGTGTGGTAATCACAGGGAGTGGAGCCAAGTGTGGTATTTGCAGTGTCTCAGATCAAGGATGGTATTCACAGGGATGGAGCCAAAGCTGTTATTCACAGGGGTTGAGCCATAGGATGGATGGTATTGGTACTCACAGGGACCAAGTGTGGTATTCACAGGAGGTGGAGCCAAGCTGGTATTTGCAGGGTCGGATCAAGGATGGTATTCACAGGGATGGAGCCAAAGCTGTTATTTACAGGGGTTGAGCCAAGGATGGTATTCACAGGAGGTGGAGCCAAAGCTGTTACTTACAGGGAAGGCGCCATAGGATGGTATTCACAGGAGGTGGAGCCAAAGCTGTTACTTACAGGGAAGGCACCATAGGATGGTATTCACAGGAGGTGGAGCCAAAGCTGTTACTTACAGGGAAGGCACCATAGGATGGTATTCACAGGAGGTGGAGCCAAGGCTGTTATTACAGGGGGGCACTATAGTATGGTATTCACAGGGGATGGAGCCAAAGATGGTATTCACAGGGGATGGGGCACCCATATGGTGGTATTCAGGGGGATGGGGCCAAGGATGGTATTCACAGTGTCAGGCTAAGGATGGTATTCATAGGGGGTGGGGCCTAGGCGTGAAGGGCAGGGACCAAAGATGGTATTCACAGGGGTGGACCAAAGATGGTATTCACAGGGGGTTGGACCAAATATATGGTATTCACAGGGGGTTTCAAGGGGCCAGGGTGGTATTCAGGGGGAGTCAAGAATGGTATTCATGAGGTTTGGGGCCAGGGGGTGGGGCCAAGGATGGTATTCATATGCTGACAATGTTACCTGTTGTGAGTGTGGCCATGCATAACAGTAAGTGGTTACGATCATTGAACTTGTTTTGATGGGTCAGGAGTACTTTGTAACATTATCCCAAATTATTATTTCACTTTCAGGATTGGATTTTTCAATATCAATATCAATAAATTTCTATCAGCACAGTGTCTACATATAAATTGTGCAGATACATTAATATCATGAAATATGACGTCCCTTCTAAGAACTGCATGACTACAGTGAACAAGTAGACATTCATTGCTATTACTAAAGGCAAGCTACCCGTGAAGGTCCGGGTTAGAATATTGATCTTCAGTAACCCAAGCAAGTTGTAAGAGGCGACTAACAGGATCAGGTGTGGTCAGGCTCGCTGACTTGGTTGACACATGTCATCGGTTCCCAATTGCGCATATCGATGTGCATGCTGTTGATCACTAGATTGTCTGGTCCAGACTCGATTATTTACAGACCGCAGCCATATAGCTGGAATATTGCTGAGTGCATCGTAAAACTAAACTCACTCACTCACTCAAGGCCAGCACTAAACCTCACTCACTCACTCAAACTGATTTAGATTCATATATTTTAACTGCTGTAAATGCTGTGTGTTTGGCATACATCCAGCAATAAATTCAAAAGTCATCCCGAAGTTTTTTTCCTTTGTGACGACACAACTAGCCACAAACAACTAGCCACTCTCTCAGCCATCCGCACTGCGGATCCAGTGACGTGAGGATGTCACATGACAGGGTCAGTGTGGTGTTGCTTCCTGCGTCAAGCGATCGACACCCAGTCCTGGCATGTGACTAATGCCTGTTGAATGATGTATTACTGAGTACATGGACATAATCATCACCGGTTGTTGACGTGTTAGGCTGGTAGTCCCATCAGTCTCCATCTTACCTCATATTGGGTCATGGAGTGACTGACAGTAACTAATGCACTAGGTAACAGGTGCTTGTTCATAGAGAGTGCTATGCTGCTAATGAGTTTGGCCATATCATTAATGCAATGATCAGGGGTTATGATGTGGTCTGTGGTTTAGTAAATTGATGTAAGTGTATGAAGCTTATAGCGTCTAGCCTTTAAATGTTCATTTCAGCTCATAGATGATTTTAAATTTTTTAAACTCTCTCATAAGATGATTTTAAATTCATCTCTCTCTCTCTCTCTAATATATAATCTCTCTCTCACTCACTCTCTCTCTCATCACACAATAATTAGTCTGACAGTGTACTTCATCAAGTAATGATGGAAGGCAGTGTGTATAATATATAATCTAATCTGTTTCCTACTGTACCCATCTGTTGCTTCATGGTTGGGAGAGTATGAGGCCGAATTTAGAAAGCATATGTTCTAAAGGCTGTATCTGCCATTCAGTTTATTCTATCATGCTCAGAATTTTGTCAAATGTGTCACTACGAGCAATGACAATTTAAGTTTTAGGCTACATTTTTTCTACATGCTAAATGTAAATTTTGTTCAAATGGTAAAACAAAACAATTTCAAATCTCGCCAATAAAGTCATAGCTTATGTATTGCGCCTTACCTGGGTACAATGTGTGAAGTCCATTCACTTTAAACTGGGCGTGGGGTAGCCAAGTGGTTAAAGCGTCTGCTCGTCACGCCGAAGACCCGGAGTCACTTCCCCACATGGGTGCAATGTGTGAAGCCCATTTCTGGTGTCCCCCTGTCGTGATATTGCTGGAATATTGCTAAAAGCAGCATAAAACCATACTCACTTACTCCCTCACTTATTGTACCTTCACCAGTTTCCAAGGATTTCACAATATTTCTCTAAGTCTGAATAGTGTTCGGGCTGTAAATTTAGAGGAAAAATGTGTTTGACAGTAGCTGATCGTAGGGACAGTGTTGACAATATCTCTCCAAGACTGACCAGTGTTCCAGCTGGAGATGTCAGGTGTGCTGTTAAGCCAACAGCATGCTCTCCTCCTACATTGTACCATTTATCTTTTTATAACTGCCAATCCATTGTGATGGAGAAAGTTGAAGTTTTAAAACCGTTTTCTTTATCCCCATTTCCGAGAGGGATTTTTCTGTGAAATATATATAAAGCAAATGAAAACAAAATGTGTAGCCTTTCTATTCAGAGGTATAAATATATTCGATAAAGTATCTAGTGAAGCTGCATATATGTTTGTTGATAAAGAGTGTCAGTTATGTCTGGGAACCGTGTATTTATTCAGAAAAAATGGCTTTATATTCAGCGATAAGGTTGTTTCCGTATATGAGCCTGCTATGCATTCTTCCAATCCTTCCCTCTCCCAGTGGTATTAATGACACTTCTGACCGAATATGACGTATCCCTCCTTGGACGGCCATCTGGGAGGAGAAGCAATAAAACAGGGCAGTTTATTACCTGACAAATGTCCGTGGCTAGTAACTGTAGTTATGGTGCTTGATTGGCACTTACAGGAAGATAAGCCGCCGGTTTTCTCCAAGCACCTATTAGGATCAGTTGGCCTGATTGTATTGTTCTGTATGATGGGATGTGGGTGGTTTCAGATGATATTACCTTGTGGTGGGGATGTTATATGTTGTATTGTCCTGAGTATGATGGGATGTGGGTGGTTTCAGATGATATTACCTTGTGGTGGTGTGAAACCTTGGGATGTTATATGTTGTATTGTCCTGAGTATCGTGGGATGGGTGGTTTCTTGTATGTGGGTGGTTTCAGATGATATTACCTTGTGGTGGGATGTTATATGTTGTATTGTCCTGACTATGGTGGGATGTGGGTGGTTTCAGATGATATTACCTTGTGGTGGGATGAAACCTGGGATGTTATATGTTGTATTGTCCTGACTATGGTGGGATGTGGGTGGTTTCAGATGATATTACCTTGTGGTGGGATGTTATATGTTGTATTGTCCTGACTATGGTGGGATGTGGGTGGTTTCAGATGATATTACCTTGTGGTGGGATGTTAAGCGTTGTGTTATATGTTGTCCTGACTATGGTGGGATGTGGGTGGTTTCAGATGATATTACCTTGTGGTGGGATGTTATATGTTGTATTGTCCTGACTATGGTGGGATGTGGGTGGTTTCAGATGATATTACCTTGTGGTGGGATGTTATATGTTGTATTGTCCTGACTATGGTGGGATGTGGGTGGTTTCAGATGATATTACCTTGTGGTGGTGTGTCCTGAAACTTATATGTTATATGTTGTATTGTCCTGACTATGATGGGATGTGGGTGGTTTCAGATGATATTACCTTGTGGTGGGATAAAACGTGGGATGTTATATGTTGTATTGTCCTGAGTATGATGGGATGTGGGTGGTTTCAGATGATATTACCTTGTGGTGGGTTAAACTTGGGATGTTATATGTTGTATTGTCCTGAGTATGATGGGATGTGGGTGGTTTCAGATGATATTACCTTGTGGTGGGATAAAACGTGGGATGTTATATGTTGTATTGTCCTGAGTATGATGGGATGTGGGTGGTTTCAGATGATATTACCTTGTGGTGGGATAAAACGTGGGATGTTATATGTTGTATTGTCCTGAGTATGGTGGGATGTGGGTGGTTTCAGATGATATTACCTTGTGGTGGTGTGAAACGTGGGATGTTATATGTTGTTTTGTCCTGACTATGGTGGGTTGTGAGATGTTATAGTTTATATTTCCCTGCAAGATGAGATATTGGTGATCATAGATGATATCGCCCTCTGGTGGGATGTGAAATATGAGAGGGAAGTGTTGTTTTTTCCTGAGTTTTAGATATAAGTTGCATTTTCCAGCAAGATGGGATATGGGTGGTTTTAGATTATATTGCCTTGTGGTCAATGTGAAAGGTCATATGTTATATGTTGTTTCGTCCTGAGTTTTATATATACATTGAATATCCCAGCAAGAAAGGATATAATGTAATGGGTGTATTATTTGTTTCAGGGTCTGTATGACAAACTTGGATTGTATTGCCCAGTATTTTGGAAAAGGGGGTTGGGGTGGGGGTGTGTGTGGTTTAGCCTAGTGGTTAAAGTGTTCGCTCGTCACGCTGAAGACCCGGGTTCGATTCCCCACATGGGCACTATGTGTGAAGCCCATTTCTGGTGTCCCCTGCCATGATATTTGCTGGAATGTTGCTAAAAGCAGCGTAAAAATCAAACTCACTCACTCACTGGAATAAGGGAATGTTAAAGCCTCTTTGTGTGTTGGGATACAGAATATTTCATACGTGTGATGTACATTTCTATAGATTGGTACGATTTGGAGATGACTAATATGAACATTTTCTTAGAGTTTTATGGCTTAAGTCCTAAAGGATTTTTCTTCTTGCTGTTTTGGTGTCCAGTAGACATAACAGTTAAATATTGACTTCTTGACTGAACCCCAACCTAGAAGCTGGTCATATTCTGTTACATTATATAATCATGATCAATGGGATGATTATTGAGATAGATTTGAATTCTGAACAAGGTTGGTTTGGCTTGATTTATACATAATTTCCGTTTCTGCTGTATGCTGGCACTTGATAGTGTGATTACATAAGAAGATATTGTTTTTAAGGTGACTGAATGGGGACTACTTGACTGCAACTGGTTGTGATTTTTAGAAGCACATTATCTGCCTCTCCATCAACTATCTCCTGTCATAGGACTCTAGCATCATGTAGACATCATACAGAACCCTTGTCAAGATAATAGATGTATTAATATTGAAATGTGTAGATTTCCTGACCGCAGTAATTCTGTTATTTGCCACACATACAAAAACAGTCCAGTCATCTTTGTTGGACTGGGGTCCTGGAAGCAGTAATTAGCAAACTTACCGTATTCACTCTAATACACATCTTGGACACTTAGGAAATTTGTAAAGATGGTACTTATCAAAACCGTACACAACTGGAATCATTTCAGAGTTTAAATGGAACTGAACAAACTAACTTCAAATATCAAAATTAAACAAAAAAACCTTGTCAATCATAGTTACCATAGTATGTCCTCCTATGCCGCAGCTTCATGTTAAATATTGGTAAAACACACAGGAAAATACTCACGGTGATGCACAGTTTTGGTCTTAATAGGGGTGGTGGGGTGGTGGGGTAGCCTAGTGGTTAAAGTGTTCACTCCACACCCCGAAAACCCTGGTTTGATTCCATACATGGGTACAATGTGTCTTAATAGGATTTGTTTGTTTTGTTTGTTGTCAAACACCGCACTCAGCAATGTTCCATCTATACGGCGCTGGTCTGTAAATAATCGAGTCTGGACCTGACAATCCAGTGATCAACAGCATGAGCGTTGATCGGTCTAAAGAGATATTTATGAACGTTTCTTACACATTTACCTTAAAATCGGTTGAGAGTTCTTATTTGACGAGTACGGTACATAAAGCTTTGACATCCAATAATACATTATATGTTCAGCTGTCCTATGCTCCACTGGTCATGGTATAACAATATGTATACACCCTGGTTGGTACTTACAGTGAGTAACACATGTGGCAGGGAAATATTCTGTGGTAGAAATATGCTAATGATATGTTATCCCCTGGTATGCTGGTAATTACAGGGACAATGCTGTTGATCTGTCTGAGTGTCAACAACTGTTGGAGATTTCACCTTCCATGAAAGAAATACACTAGATGCACTTGTTAGGATAATGTATGAGTATGATATCTGTGTTGGAAATTAAGGGGTTTCTGGGAGGACATTCAGGCTTTCTACAATTTTTGATTCGGGGACCCCTAAGTTATAACTTGCACATGAAGATCCGGGTTCAAATTGGTCTTCAGCAACCCATGTTTTATCGTATGAGGCGACTAACGGGATTGGGTGGTCAGGCTTGCTGACTTGGGTGATGCTTGTCATCGTATCCCCATGGCAGGATGTCAATCACTGGATTATCATGTTCAGTTGCCGTGTGTGGTGTTAAACAACAAACAAAATTTCTGCTCTCTAATATTTAGTTTTTCTTATTAGATATGATGATCAATCTAATATACATATCAATCCAATATATCTCGGCAGCTCATATCATATGTGTCGTTTGTATAAATAAACTAGTTTGGGGAGAAAACCAGTTAAACTCAATTTCTACAGGCTAACACACTTGTTACTGTGCCTATCCCTATATACAGACCAACGTGGGAAATCTACCAACAGTTATTTGATAATGATTATGACAGCATTCACACCATGAGTTGTCATACGAAATGTATTCCTACAAATATCTTTATTTCAAACAAAATTACAGCAAGACCAGTTTGTTTCAGTGTGTTTTCAGTGAATGTTTTCTGTTGCCATGGTGTTTGGAAAAGGTGTATGTTAGACCAGTCTGTTGATGGATTGCTGTATTTTTCCCTCACATATCTGTCAGGTACTGATATGATATTTATCCCATTACTTGATACACAGTATGATATACCTGAGTTGTGGAACAGTTGTGTATCACAACAGTATGTGTATCACAAGTCGTACGATATATGTCACAATTCTTGAGTCATGCCACTATTTGTTTAAGACACGTAAGTCACGACACTATATGCATCACAGTACTCAAGTCACGATGTATTCCACGTGGAATCGGCATTTGTTTAGATGACAGACATGCATTGAGTCATGCCAGGTGATATATGTATGTAAGTTCATATATGGAATACGATTGTCAGTCACCAGCACAGATTTGGTTGTGTGCAAAAATGTGAAATAGGTTCCTTTGTAAACAAGGACCTAAATTGCCTGACCCAGAGGAATAAATAAATAAACAAATACAGGAATGAACAAGGACACAGTTTTCCTCATGACAGGAGGAATGTAATGATTCACACAGCACAATTTGAATAACGCCTATGCCAGGCCCTCTATGTAGGCGAAGTTATAGACGTACACGTCACCACCACGGCACCAAAACATTATTATCATTGGTTACGACTATAACTACTTATGAATTCCTTTAGGGGAATTTGTACTGACATTGGTGGCAAACTTGAGACCGAAGAGCAGGTGTAGATAAAACCTAAATATGTGAACAGATATTTGGAAAGACACTTTCTTTGCATGGAAATCAAGAATTAAAAAGTCCTGGTTTCTGTTCCACAGAGCGATCATAACACTGCTATTGTCGTAGAGTGGTGTTCCAATTAATTGAAATAATCGAGGATTGGTCGTAGTGACCAAACAACCAAGCAATCGCTCGCCTTTTCTCATAATCGAACACAAACGATTTTGGAACTACTCTTTTAGCGTTTGAAACACTTGACGATGGAACATATCTTAGAAGTTGTCAGGGCCTGAAAACTGTTTAATTCTTAGAAACTCACTTGGCTTACTGAAAAGTCATGACTGAATATATCTTGAAGACTCCAAAAAGTTTATGTTCCTGATATATTAGTCATCACTTTGAAGTAGTGAGTAGCATCATTTTAAATTGGATGTCAAATTTGCTAATGCTGTTTGGGCAGTTTCTAAATAAAACTAAAAACAACAGAGAACCACGTTATACTTAGCTGCAATAACAACCTGAATAGGAAAATCTGAAAAATTATGCTAACCAATTTTTGGGATGATTGCCCATTGTTAATGAACCAATCATCAATTGTGAGATTTCAACCAATTCCCAACACATTTGTCTTGTAAGCCAGTGTTATGGTATATGACTTACAACAGTCGTAGCATTACGGTCACTTTGTGAAATGGGACCCAGCTGTGCTTGTATACTGTACAGTTGTCATCCCTTCTACTTTCAGGGGTATTTCCAGACTGAAATATTGCTGATATTCTTGCTGATAATATTGCTGATATACTTGCTGAGTATTAACGTTAAGTTTGGGCAGAATGGGACTCTTAAGATCCATGCCTTCACAATCTGTGTTTCTACTGTTAGCCTTTGGCAGAGATGCCAACCCATACGATTTTATCGCATTCGTTACGAAAAAAAACACAAAATACGCGACTACGATAGCAGTAAAAATATGCGAATTTAAAAAAACAACATTAAATCAAATTATGAAGTAGCATACGTACCAAGCACAATAAATTTTGACCACATATTCAGTATCAAGCTATATGTAGATACTGACTACTGATTTAGGTGCATACAGTGTTAATTACAAGAATGCCTATATATTTCTTTATTAAATATGAAATTTCTTTGAAAAGTTAATACTACTTTTGGCCCCAAAAATACTAATTATTGCATAACTTTTTGGCCAAATACTAACTGGGCTAAATTAGGGTTGGCATCTCTGCATTGGTCGGTGTTACTGGAATCCATTACTTACAAGTTGCTGGGATACAACTGAAACACTGGGACACAGGGACAAATGATAAAAGCGTAATTTATGTAAACAGGCAAACCGTTTCATGTTGTGCTCACGCTATAAGCCACTGATCTAGTTGCCCTGACTCGGCTATGTAGAGGTTGCTGGGATATAACTGCGACAGTCGTCCATGGGGAGAAAGAATAAATGTATGATTTTTGTAAAATCACGGAAACCACTTCACAAATGACATTCATGCCAAACTGTATTATGTTTCAGTTTATCATATTTACCCCCAAGGGGATTCTTGGTTACAATTTCACCCTGGCAACCTTCTGATGCTGGTTAGAAGTGGTGGATTGTCAGACTTCATAGCTGGGTTGATTGAGCATCGTCATTCCCAGTCTCGCTGATCATCTCTCACAATATCAATCACTGGATTTGATCATTTACAACCCTGTGATTTGATCATTTACAGATTTGATCCCAACTCTGATTTGATAATTTACAACCCCGTGATTTGATCATTTACAACCCCGTGATTTGATCATTTACAACCCCGTGATTTGATCATTTACAACCACGTGATTTGATAATTTCCAGGCTACAATCACAGGCACTTTGGCTGGAATATTGCAGAATGAGGCTTTAAACAATGAAACAAAGTGCCTCATGTATTTGTGAATCATGAATCATTTGAAAATTGAATTAATTGAGTTTGTTTTTGTTTCCAGGATGATGCACGCCAGTTCTTCTCGCTGTCTGGGAATGCTGACGAGGGGGAGCTGTCGGCAGAGGTGGCCACACTGATGAAGCGACTCTGGAAGGACCTCGGTGTACAAGAGTGCTTCAGTCGATCTCGAGAGTACCAGCTCAATGACTCAGCAGAATAGTAAGTAATGGATGTCAATATCGTCAAGACAAGACACGTCTGCTGAAGGCAATTTAAATCCTGAGATGAATACTTGGTGATGTGTCAAAAACTTCTCATGTCGATTAAATAAAGTGTGTTCAATATTGAGTAAAAAGTATCAGAACAGACTACTAAGACTAAGAAATTTATGTAAAATTTGAATAAATTGTTTTTGTTTACCTTAGCTATGTTATAAATTCAAAATGCGGAGAATATGTTGTTATATGGTGTATATATTGAAATATGACACTGATTTTACTATCAAAATGATATCACTTTATTCTTACAATGCTGGAATAAATAGTCATTGCTGAGATGACCAAAGGGAGATAACGCTATGATAATTTCTGTGATCAGACACTTGTGGATTCAGTTTTATTTTGTATTTGGTCCTTTTAAAAATTTATTTACTCCCCCCATTTCACTAAAAAATATCCACATATGTATGGATGTGCAAAGATAATTTATTTATCTAGCTTTTTTATTTGAAGGCTAACTTTGCATCAGTTCCTTAGTCAAAGTTGGCTCCCTGTTAAAATGGGACGGGGGTAGCCATGTTGTTAAAGCATTCGCTCATCTCACCAAAGACCTGGGTTTGATTCCCTTCATTGGTACATGTGAAGTCTATTCCTGATGTCACCCACCATGATAATGCTTGAATATTGCTAAAAGTGGTGTAAAACCATATTCACCCACTTGATCCATATTAACATACCTATCACTGATATGATGTGCTTCAGCTACCTGAATGCTCTGGACCGTATCTCCAACCCTGGCTACATCCCCACAGAGCAGGATGTGCTGAGAACAAGAGTGAAGACAACTGGCATCGTAGAGACACACTTCACATTTAAAGATTTACATTTCAAGTAAGTGGAAGAAAAACTGAAGATAAGATATGTATCTTAATATGTATCTCAATATGTAAAATGCTGAATGCTTTTTGAAGATAATGCAAATATTATCAATATCTTATTTCTAAATTGCCTGTTACTTCAATATTCAAAGATTTTGCCCAATGCTACTATGGAACCCTTTTGTATTAATGTAATTAACATTTGAATATGGTCAAAGGGAGATAATTCAGACATGACATGGCCTTAAAGACTGTCAGCTTATAGAAAAGCGTTGGTGGCTAAGTAACTTGATTCAAGACACATTGTGATATTTGAGTCAGTTTTTCAATAAGAATTCTCTGCAGAAAATCAGGTAAAAGGGTTCTAATATATTTTTTTCCTCCTGAGACTCAAGTTGTGTTTTCCAAACTAGCCTTTGTGTATCATGTCTGTTTAGCTCCTGTATTTGTCTTGTGGTATGATTTGTCATTGTATGCCCGAAATACTGCTGGTTTGACTTTAGGTTTTAACTCACTCTCAAAGTGGATGGACTTATTTCTGTGAATTTCTTTTCTGGACTGTCTATGTGTTGTTACAGAATGTTTGACGTTGTCGGCCAGCGGTCTGAGAGGAAAAAGTGGATCCACTGTTTTGAAGGTGTGACTGCCATCATCTTCATCGTAGCCATGAGCGAGTACGACCTCACTTTAGCTGAGGATCAGGAGATGGTGAGTGGTCTGAACTGTAACAGCAGCAGTTATAAGGCATCAAGTGATCAAATTTTCCACACCCATCATTTCATGTGCAGAGCATTAAACTTGTATGTAACTGAAGGTATTTTGTAAGCGATACTAATAGTCGTATACCTGTCACTATTTTAATTAAACTTTTGAAATACATCCTCACCATTCTGGCTCTTACATAATCCCAGGAAACAGTTCTCCGATTTTAAAGGGCAGTAGGGTAGCCTAGTGGTTAAAGCGTTCATTCGTCATGCCGAAGACCCGGGTTCGATTCCCCACATGGGTACAATGTGTGAAGCCCATTTCTGGTGTCCCCTGCGATGACATTGCTAGAATATTGCTAAAACATACTCACTCACTCGTATTTTTTAAATTTATCCTGTCTTGAGAAATCTGGCAGTATCTATTAAGCCAGTTACGAATATCTCTATAATATAGTAAGATGATCATGCGTAGGTTCACTGTGAGACGTCCTGAGTACAAATATGTGTAGAAGAATATTCCAGAAGTCTTTTGATTGATGTGTTGACGATGTCTCCCCAGAACCGTATGATGGAGAGTATGAAGCTGTTCGACTCTATCTGCAACAACAAGTGGTTCACCGACACCTCCATCATCCTCTTCCTCAACAAGAAGGATCTGTTTGAGGAGAAGATCAAGAAGTCAGCCCTCACTATCTGCTTCCCAGAGTTTACAGGTAACAGCACAGTCAAAATGGAAACACTCTAGCTGGGGCATCCTCGATAATCCAGAGGCATTTTATCTCCATTTAACTTACCTTGACCTGTTGAAATTGGTCTTCAGCAACCCATGCTTGTTGTAAGAGGCTGACTAACGGGATCTGTCAGTCAGCTGACCTGGTTGATACATTACGTTTCTATTCCTGATGTTCGAAGTAATTTACAAACACTATATTGTCAATGTTGTTCACTGTACCTGCTTACATTTGCTGCTGAAGCTGGTAAGACTGTTGCAGGCTAAATTTCAATTTCCTATATTACTTGTCAGTCTTTTGACCTGTGCACATTACATATATGATGTACACGACCGCTGCCTCCTTGGTCCAGTTGATAGAGTGTGTGCACTGTGAGTTGAAGGTTGGTGCTTCCAACACAGGCCTCCTCTTTCCCAAAAGCATTAAACAACAGTTCTTTCCCTTCCAAAACAAGGACTGCTCAACTCATAGTCAGTATACTGTTTGAATGAGTGTTAACGCATGTTCATGATACATCCGTTGTCCGAATCTGGACTAATACAAGCAGCCACATGTGGGTGTCCGTTGCTATATACATGCAATAATCTTAAGCACAATGTTACACTCCAGTTCACCTCACCATTTCTGGTGTCCCCTGCCATGATCTTGCTGGAATATTGCTAAAGTGGCGTAAAACTAAACTCACTCACTCACTCACTCACTCACTCACTCACTCACTCACTCGCCGATCCTCAAGACAAACTGTGACCGAATAGATGGGTTTTTAAGCTGCTCCTGTGAATGATTATGTGAGTTAGTAATGTGTACAGCATTAGGCGTTATATAGTGTCTTTTCACCGGTCTCCCAAGGGTTCTAAAATGACAACCAGCCCCCTTGCCAATCAAAGCCTTATAGGCCTCTTTACGACTGGTCTGACCTTGACCTTGTGTTGCAGGCTCCAACACCTACGAGGAAGCAGCGGCCTACATCCAGCTCCAGTTCGAGAACCTCAACAAACGCAAGGACACAAAGGAGATCTACACCCACTTCACCTGTGCCACGGACACCAACAATGTGCAGTTTGTTTTTGATGCTGTCACTGATGTCATCATCAAGAACAACCTCAAAGATTGTGGTCTCTTCTAAGCTTAAGTGAGTTGTAATATTTTGTAATTTCATATATCGATGTGCATACAGCGACCTTTTCGTACCAAGGATTAGAGGTTGTTGGAAGCATCTAATGTACATACAGACTGTAACGTTTGACACATTACTGGATTTGTACTTGACTGACATACACTTTGGGAGGGGCGGCTATTTTCAACTGTGGCTTTGATGAAACATTAATTCTACAGGTCTGACAATACAGTGAAGCTACGATATAATGCGCTTCCTGATAATATGGGTTCAATACGATTTGTATCCCGATAAAGTACTTTTATTCCAAAAGTTTTTATACCCTCCCTTTCCTCAGGTGAATCACAGCCCTAAATCATTTGTTTTTATCCCCCGCAACTTTGTTGGGGGATATAGAAACGAGTTCCGTCTGTCCATCCGTCCATCACACTTTGTCCGAAGCAAATCTCCTAAACTATTCATGATAGCTTAACCACACTTGGTACACATGTCAACCATGATCCCTAGATGTGCCTTTTGGGGGTTAGACCCAGATGCGAATTTTATTTTTTGTTTCCATGTTTTTTAACTCTCAGACAGCAAAGATGGGATTTTGTAGGGGAGGAACTCATAAACAATTCACAGATTCTGCTATTTATAGACAACCAGAAAATACTAGTGAATCTGCTTAAACTGGTTCAGTTTCCGTTATTATATTCAATAATAATTGACGTCAATAGAACTTGTCATGTATGGTATACGTTGCAATACAGGAGTTGTAAATCGATGTATTTTATCTTGAGCCTCGTATTATTATCATTACACGATTACACAGTCCTCTCTTATCTCATTTAAGGTTGGTTAATGATCCTGATGATAAATATTCCTTTATCTTATCTAAATCTCCCCATGTTCCTGAAATCTTCTACTGCTGCCTGCTAACTGACACAATATTCATAAGTACATGATATAAGATATATATATATGTATGTGTGTATGTATATATGTATGTATGTATGTATGTATGTATGTATGTATGTATGTATGTATGTATGTATGTATGTATGTATGTATGTATGTATGTATGTATGTATGTATGTATGTATTACAAATAATTAATCATTCCCTTTTTTCCCCTTCCAGACTGTGGTCACGTGTCTGTGCATCACTCGTGTGAGCTGTTGTCAACTTGGTGTTGAAATCTACACGTATGACTGATGTCTCTAGCCGCCACCAGGGGTCACTGTGTTAGTGGATTGTGACGCTCGTTAAATCTGTCATCATTTGTCTGCATGAACACTGTCACGTCTGCGCCAACTTGGAAACACTTGCCATATCATGTTGGAAGACATTGCAGAACAAGCTCCACGGAACTTGTCCGAACAATTCAACATTTTGTACAAATATCGTCATTTTGTTTGATTGCCGAAACTGTGTGGACTTCCTGTTCAACTGTTACTGGTTTGTGGTGAGGTGCGATCACAGTACACGATAACAGGACACGATAACAGTATGGTGGGAATCATGGCACCGATCTGTCGTCACGGCAACATTAAATGTTAACTTTCCTTCATACTGAATACTGTGCATGAACATATATGGCCAGAATTTAGCTGATCTGTACAGCAGTGTTATTCGTCTGATACAATACCTACACAGCACTTCAACTATACTGTTGTCATTCACAAACAACAAAATGTCCATGAACCTGTATCCCATTTGTACATCTTTGAGGTTTCTTCGGGAATTACTTTGTTTTCCATTTGATATTTTAATTTTGTGTGAATGTATTTCGACTTTGTGAAACATTTGTTTTATTGGTAGCGATGGTTTTATTGTTATTTGCGATCTTCGGTATTACGAATTCATGAAATTAATCTTGGAATGAATAAACAGAGCATGGTTAATTTAAAAGGTAACGAGATCGGTTAGTCATTGATTAAGAACAAAATATCTCTAAGGTGACATTTTGTCGAACAAATTATGTATAAAGGCTTGTAAATGACTGTGTTAGGGTTGACAGGTCTGGTGTATGATCTTTCATCTGTTGAATGATTTTATAAGGAAATAGTGCAATCTCTGACCTATATTGACTCACCTGTATGTACAGCCTTTCTTAGTCTGAACTGGTCAGATATTCAGCCTTCCTGTCTCCATGGTTACATGAGGGTCTCGATGGGGTGCTGCATTCAAGTTTTCAAGAAATAGATTATTTTCACCTGTGAACAAGAATATTGATGCAAAATGTCACTGTGTGGCAGAAATGACTCAAAACACCCACATATCTGTTCTATCAGTAAATATTAGAGTCGCCATGATGGCCCACCTTTGAGACCCTCATGTTGTCACGGCAACAATTCTGTGCAATTACTATGATGTTTACAATGTAAGCTATATTGTGTAAACTTGTGGCTCTGTGTTTTGCATCTCTGTTGCTTATGTAAATGTCTTTATTGGATGTTAACATTCGAACGTTTAGATTCAGGAGATTTTTTCGAAGGTGGAAACACAAACCAATTTCCCAAATTGGGTCAAATTCATGAATATTCATGAGCTCAAACCCACAGCATTACCTTATATGGAGCCAGTATTTGGGTGTATCCATAAGGAATCCGACTATTATATGGCCACTTGAGGAGTAAGTTGGTGGAACACGCACACAAACAGATTTTCAGACATCTTATCTGTTGACTGTGTCCTCAGACAAGTATTTCTGGATTTAGGTATATCCGGGTTTTTCAATTTTGTATCCAACTCTGTTATGGGCAATTACTATAACTAGCAGATTGTCATATATCTGATAATTGGAAACAAGAACATAAAGAAAGGATCATCCGTATATTAAAAGAAATCCTGAAGGTATGCAGGTGTTTTCCTTTCTGTTAAGTCCAACAGTGATGTCAAAGAAATAGTTTTCATGTGTCTCCTCTGATGCAAACATTCTTGAGCACAAAGCACGGGTGTAATCATAGCCACTCTACTCTCTCTTCGTAGAATGCAGATGTAACAGGTACACGTAACTAATTAAACTATTACACTAATTTACAAGGTAGATTTATGTATATGTTTGGACAGGACCTGTCTGAAGGATTGTTTTTTTTAAACCAAGTAAACACATGACTTGATGTAAATCCTATTTTTTCTATTTCATTCTATGATGGAAGTTTGAGGGAGAGGAAGACGGTTCCCTTCAAAATGCTCATATTGTCCATGGGAGTTCTCTTATGTGCAAAATGTTCATTCCACATGACCAGTGCATTTCAGAAATCAAACCCTGCAGTCTGGCGCCGCCGTGCCAATGACACCACCGAGGCCTGAAATGGTTCAACAAGACCAGGGTTGATGTTTTCATTTATGTCAGTATCAAATTTGAAATTCATTTGTGCATAGTGTTTACAAAGATCTGAATCTTACGATCTGCTACAGTGTTAATCAGAGTTCAATTATTTTCTCTCATGAATACAAATCAGCTTTCATATTTGTTTTGTGAAGTCATTCCACTTTAAAATATTCAGTATGGGCAGGACCAACAAGCATAGCATATTCCAAGGTGTGTTCCTTCAGCTTCTTGAAATATGATCACCATTTAAGGAATTTTTGTTTTTGATATTTTTTACTGAGTTTTGAAACTTTGTTTGAAATAACAAGCTCCAGATTGGATTTTGTGGAACAAGGATGTCGTAGGTCACTAGAACTAGGTCCAAAGTTAAACTGTTCTGGAACTAGGTCAGTGCAAGGCTTTGGAACATAATTTGGAAAGAGGTAAAATTACAACATGTTAAAGTGAGGAACTTGGCTCAGAATTCCGATCATGGAGCTAGGTATATGGCCGGAGTTATGGAACTAAAACTCTGGAACAAGATCATAAGCTAAATTATGGGAAAATGTAAGAAACAAAGTTCATGTTTAACATCTTTGAGCTTGATCCATGGTTAAAATTTTGGATGTACACTGCTGCTCATAAATAATTCCCTCTTTATCACAATTAGTGATAGTAATAGTCCGCTTATATGGTGCTGATATCCAGACACATTGCCTGCTGTCGGCGCTACGTACATTAGCTGTACATTAGTACACAATTGTACTGTTTTGGGTTATAACCACTAACTTACTGTTGTATTACTGTTGTGATTCTGCAATCATATCACAGTGGTACTGCATTAATAGCATAAAAGGGTAGGATATTGTGAGCAGTAGTGTAGGTCCAGATGCAAAGTATTGGAGCTTGGTCCAGAGCTAGGTTCAAGGTCAAGGCCATGTGACACACCAAGGCTGTTCAAAGGGCACTTGGATTCACACTCTTCGAAATGGGGGCCAACATAAATTTGGTGTGTTTGCTGTAATTATCAACAAATGTGCATTGAACAGGAGTTGGAATTTGATACTGAATTCAGTTTTGAGAATGTAGGATTGACAAAATCATTATCCTGCACACAATGTCCAAATCAACACATTGTTTCCAGATCTCATCATGATACAGTTATATCCAAATCTTGCTGCCTTGGTGTGTCACACGTTTGAAACGATGTCAAATGATCTTATCCCTTTGGTGAGAAATCATATTCAGGAAGCTGGTCTGTCACCTCCGTCAAAGCTTTAGCATCCACAGACAAGGAAACTACAAACTGTTACACCCCGTGAATGTGTGAAATTTTATTGATACAAATTGCTTACTATGAAGTTAATGTTTTATGAAAAGATGTCGTGTAGCTCCAGCCTTGTGTCAAGCATGCCTTGAAAAATCGTTGCTTTAAGCAGGTCGCATCGACCTTTCTCCTGGATTCTATATTCCCTCATGTTTTCATTTTGTTACTGTCCTTTTTATTATTCAAAGGCATCATGATTAAACATTGCAAATGTGAATCATTATATAATCAGCTGACTTGTATGAATAAAACTTCCACCTTCTCAACCTATTGTAAGGAAAGCGGCATCATCAAGACAACTTCATCCACTTTCTAAAACAACATTGATATAAAGATCATGAGATCATCATCTCATTGAATATTTTGTACGTGGTCATATTCTAATTTCTTTCATCTGTGTCTCGGCATGGATCATTCAAGTTGCTCTTCCATGTGTACAGTTTGTAATATGTAGGAAGATGTATTTATGCGAAAAATATGTATTCTTTTTGATTCTTTACAACAAAAGTTTACTACCATACTGCTGGGTTGAATTGATCAGGACTCCCCGCTCATACGCAAGCTGTGTGAACAATCTGGCTGTATATCAGCGTATATCAGCATATATCATATATCCAGAATCTCCAGTGAGGTCACTTTTCCAAAGTGAAATTATTTTTGATTTTCAGCAATTATTTTTGCCCCCTTATTGCCAAATGTTCCACCGATATTGTATTTTTCAGTGTTTTCATAGCGGTATTATTACCAAATAGTCTTGATGAACAACAGGGTTGATAAATGTCCTCATTCAGGGCTGGTATGCTATCACATTGAACCCTGATCAAGGATATTTACCATTTCCTGTTTTGTAGTCTATACAGTATGCATGATCCTAAAAACTGGACTACAAAGTTCATTTAGATGAACCAGATACTGTGGTCGTTGACCTTGACCTTGAGATTCAGATTCAGTTTGCACGGCTGCTGGATGCTCTACTTACGTTCCTACTCTTTTTAGTTATTTTGTAAACATTTATGCTCTCCTGCTTTTCTGACTATCTTCTCCTGTACTATTTATTTCCGTCTTTGCAGTCAGTGTCTGTAATTTTACCACATTTTGTTGTTTGTATGGTATATGTAACCCGTGATGTAATGCTTGTTGATAGAGAATAAATTTTAGATACAATTCCTGTCTGCCTTCTGTCTTGGTTGTTTAGCACAGTGGTTGGTGTTCTGACATTTCAGGCCTAGGCAAGGGTTTGATTCTGCATATGTTGATATTGGTGTGGAATGTTTTCAAGGCAGTGGCAGGAAAAGACATAGCCACTAAATTATTAAACCCCAATTAGTGAAAATCTGGACACTTAGTAAAATCTGCAGAATATCTCATTTGTCCCAAAACTTTACACAGTCTTCTGCACTAGACTCATCGTAGTAGGTTAGTGGTGTCGACATTTGGTCCTATGGACAATCGTATTTGTATTATTTTATGTTATATTTTGCTATATTTTCCCACCCTTTTTTCCTTAGTTTTTCAGGAAGATATGGCGAAAACCAAATGTGTCCAATGCCAAAAGTTCATGCCCGATCTTGACCCTCATTCCTTATGTGTAGCGTGTTTTTCGGGTATCCCATGCACCTTAGTAGATCGCTGTCTATTGTGTTCAGATTTATCTGAAATTGAATGGCTCAATATGGAGGCGGGTAGGTGTCAGTCCAAAAAGCGTAAATCTTCTCCGGGGGCAGAATCTAGTAAGACTAAGAAATGTACTCCTAGTACACCATCTTCCTCTCAAAGATCAGACTCTAAGGCAAGATCTAAATCTAGGTCGAAATCGGGTTCAGTCGGGTAGCGGTATTGAGCACGTGCTTCCCGCCTTCAACTCCCAACCCACTGGTAACCAGCAAGCCTCCACCTGCACGGGTCCTAACGGTGATGGGTCCGGGCCGACAGCCAGCCATGGAATACATCGATACTAACAGGCAACAGATTCCTGACTTGTCTGACTCGGAGAGTTCCTCTATTTATCCGTTACATCAACCTAATGTTATCATGAAGGAAGGGTTGCTCACGGTTCAACCTATTAATATGTTGTTGGAAGACTTCACCCCCGGGCTGGTCATTTAGGGAGAAGTTGGGAGTTAATACATGACTTATATCCAACCACTGTCCCGCCTCAAACAGATGAAACAGAACGGGAGATACCTGTGGAACTTGGTGCCTCAGGCTGCCTACACCCGGAAAAGTTATCTAAATTATCTCTCCCTCATTCCTCGGCCTTGAAATAATCACTGGAATCTTACAATGCTAATATGTCCAAGGCGTCTACCCTTGCGTCCCTACCCAAGCCAGTTCAGAAAGTGATCTATGCCATCCATGACAGGATTATACCAGCTAATACTCCTCAATTGGATAAGGATTTTTCCCAGCTGCAGGACTTTAAACCCAGGGATGCTTCCTTCAACTGCCAGTTTAAGGATCTTAAGGACATTAATGTCTCCTCACGTGCATCCATAGACATTTTATCCTACACCAATTGGTTTGCCGCGGGAGTTCAGGCATTATTGCCGCCACTGTTCCAGAATTACGAGGGTGTTAAGAAGGACACGTTAGTTTCTATGTCTGCGGAAGAGGTTGCTATGGCGCATTCCTTTCTGGATGTGGTATATCAGACAGTGGTGGATGCTACTCATAACCAGATCTGTAATATCGGAAGACTTACAGCTATAGAGAGAACATCTAGGTTGAGTTCAGTTAGGAGTTTACCTGAGTCGGCCAAGGAATTGCTTTTTCAAAAGCCCCTTAATTCGGAGTCTCTGTTCCATGGACAATGCAGTCAAACAATTCAGGCTAAGGACGCTGTTACTTCGCGGAATTTAAATCAAAGATTAGCTTCGGCCCTGCTTTCACAGAACAGAGGCAGACCTCAGGCTAGAGCTAGGAGTGATCCGCCGGCACATACAACTCGGTCGTCCTCATCTATCCGCCGGGAACCATTCTAATGTTTAGCCTTTGAAAGAGCAACTGATACTAGGTCACGATCTTTGTCTGTGTCTTCAAACTCCAGGGGATTCCCCTCTACTAGGGGCAGAGGCAGAGGTACCGGTTTTTTTCGTGGATCAAGGGCAGGTGCTAGGACATTTTGACTTAGGTCCAACAACACTCAACTTACTCCACCTTGCGATTTGGAAATGTCCCTCGACTTAGAGACAGATTTCGATTTTGTTCAACTGGTAGCTCAATCCCCAGTGGGGGGTCGTCTCGCACAGTATATAGACAATTGGAATCAAATTACATCAGACAGCTGGATACTGTCAGTCATAGAGAGGGGATTTATCCTGCCGTGGGACAAACTTCCCCCAGTAACTTATCAGCCGAGGGGAAGGAGATTTTTCCTGCAGGGAGATCGTTTAACGGGAGCGTCGGTAGCCATTCAGCAGTTACTAGACAAAAGAGCTATATTGGAAATTCCTCAGGAGGATCAGTCTTGCGGATTCTACTCCCCGGTATTTCTTGTGCCCAAGAAAGATACGGACGAAATTAGGATGATAATAGACCTAAAAGTATTGAAGAAGAATTACTTCAGAAGACCACCAAGTTCAAGATAGAATCTCTGGCCAACTTGAGAACTCTTATACAACGGGACTCCAAGTTCATCAGCATAGACCTGAAGGACGCTTATCTACATGTGCCTATTCATCCTCGTTCTCAGAAGTATCTTCGTTTTGCGGTAAACGGCTGGAGGTTCCAGTTTCACATTCTGCCGTTCGGGATATCGCTGGCTCCTTGGCACTTCACAGTGGTTATAAATCCAATCCTGGCGTTTTTACATCGCCGCCAGATCGCTATTCATGGATACGTGGACGACTTTCTGGCAAGGAATATGATAACTCAAATCCTGATCAAACAATCAAAATTTATCATCCATGTGTTCACACATCTCGGTTTCATAATTCACCCTGTCAAATCGGAACTGGAACCTACGTCGAGAATCAGGTATCTGGGAGCCATTCTCGATGCCAAGCCAGGCCGAATCTACACCCCACAGGATTGATGGGACCAGATTCGGACCAGGATTTTCAGTCTACTGGGGAACGAAGCTGTATCGATTCGTGTGTGGATGTCTCTGATCGGCTCTCTCACGTCCATTCAAGACTTTACTATGAGAGGCAGAATACGTTTGCGGGAACCTCAGATTTGGCTTAACCAATTCCGCAATCGGGATCTAGAGGAAACGATCTCCCATCCGAACTTAGTACGTCAGGAACTATTATGGTGGACAGTCGACAGCAAGGTCCTCAAGGGAGTGTGCCTCCTCCAGAGGTCTCAATTTATAATAATAATAATAATGTTAAAATTTGTATAGCGCCTGAATCCAAGGTTTGCTCTAAGGCGCTTGGTCGAATGCTCTGTGGAAAAGAACTGTTTTTAGTTCTTTTTTGAATGGAATCATGTCTGACAAGTTTTTCAAGTTTTCAGGTAGTTGGTTCCATAACAGAGGACCTGCTTTGGCGAAAACTCTATCGCCATAACTCGCTCTGTGGGTAGAGGGCACTACTACTTGTATTAAAGAGGCTGATCTCAGGGTTCGCGATGGCTGTTACCATGACACTAGTTCAGTCAGGTATTCTGGAGCTTGGTTGTGAAGGGCCTTGTGCACAAACACCAACTCCTTGAAGACAATTCTTTGTCTGATTGGCAGCCAATGCAGTGTACGTAATGTTGGCGTGATGTGTTCATATTTGCCTGCACCAGTGATGAGTCTTGCTGCTGCATTTTGTACTCTGGTGCGTTTGTTGAGAGTTTGCTGCGATATGCCCAGTTAGTTCCGTTTCTGTGGTTTCACCCTGCCGCGACAGATAACAACTTTTGCGTTTTCAATGATGATAGTTTCTTAAACAACTTTTTTTGGTGGAGTCCGGAAAATTTTCAAATATAAGATAGCTGATGGGTATTAGTAAATGATAAACATGTGTACTATTTATATTTTTGTGGCAATTTTGTACAATGATAAAATTTGCAATTCATCGGTCCGTTTCTGACTCAAACGGACTGTGGATCAAGAGACAGTTTCCATTAAGTTTCCCCTCACGCTTCTTCTTTAGCGGCATGGGGCTCAGTTTCAGTTGAGAAAGTAGTCATGAGCTGTCAATGGAAATCTCAGAATACTTTTATTAATTTTAATTTAAGAGATGTTGCCTCTTCTATGGAGGGCCTTAAGTCCCTGGGTCCTTTAGTAGTGGCACAACACCTTTCCTCCGCCTATTGCCACTTATTTATTTTTATTTTATTTATTCTTTTTTATTGTGGGGGTGGGGTGGTGTGTGTGTGTGGGACCAAGTGTGTCGGGCACCCGGTCTTCAAGTGTGACTCACATCAAGGAAGGAAGATAAATAATGAGTAGACTCAAGTAAGGAACGTTTGTATATTCCTTTTATTAACTAACGGAGCAAATTTGTGTGGTTCAGTTATTTGGGGAGTAGTCTCTTTCTATCGTTCCACTATTATGAAGTTTTGGTCAAATAGACAACCAGAAGTGTCTCAGAACCGGAAATGACGTCCAGGGAAGGAATTAACGGTTTTGGGATCAAATTAAGGTACCGGATGTGACGTCATAGACCGGAAGTGACGTCTTGCACCGGAATGACGTCATGTACCGGAAGTGACGTCATAAGAGTGGAGGAGACACCATAAACCGGAAGTCACGTCATAGACCGGAAGCAGATTCCAGGCGTGAACCGGAAGTGACGTCAGATATCCGGAAGTCATGTAAAAGTAACGATAGGTCTTGGATGAATTATTCATTGTAAATACTTAGTCAGGAAGGAAAGAGACTGCTCACCTAATGATTGATGTTGATCTTCCTTCACATTTAATACAACTCTACGAGTTAATAGGGAGTTAGATATTCTTAAGTCATAGTTATCCTAGAAGGTCTGGGATGTTTTCAGGAATATTTATTAGTGGTATGTAGAGGATTATACTTCTAGGGATAGCCCACCATCCTTATGTGGGATTCAGGCAGCCATAATGCAGAGGGAAGGTTTACGCTATAATTAGGAACAATTACATTTATTATGCAAGCATATTTTTCCGGCTTCCTGATTGGTCTAGAGGCGGTCACGTGACCGTCGACACAAAAGCATATTGACTCCAACCCAGGTCCGACCAAAAGTCATATTGACCTGAGTTACTATGACGTCAAGCTATGACGTCATTCACGTCAAGCTATGACGTCATTTTATTGTTTACATGTCACAGTATTGTTGACATAACGTTATTGGATTGTAGTGAAAATAAAAGTACTTTTCTTGACTAAATGGACATGTTTTGGATTGTAGAAGCTTTTTTCGGTAATTACATAATAAAACAATTATAGACTGGCGAATTCGGCCAATACCTGTTTTTATGGACCCGCGAAAAGCAATATTGATATAGTATTGTTAGTAATTGTTAGTAAACTTACCTCTGGATTATGGGATTTATGTCCCGACCGACTTTCCCCGCCTTATCCCCCAGAAGTTATATTTTGGGGAAAATTGTGAAGTTCTCAAACAGACAATAGGATGACGTCATGTCAAGGGGAGGTAACTCTTGGAGTTAAGAGCTAAAGCATACCACTAGGGATAGCTGTGACTTAGGGTTAAATTTTTTCATTTTTGTATTTTCTGTATGTGACTGTGGGAACCACAGAATTAAGGCAACCATAATCCAGAGGTAAGTTTACTAACAATTACTAACAATACATGTAATTGTTCCTTTTTATTTCTTAATCCACTAGTTTTAAATGAACAGCTGACGATTGGTGTGAGTGTGTATGATTTTACACCACTTTTAGCAATATTCCAGCTATATCACAGCAGGGGAAACCAGAAATGGGCTTCACACATTGGACCCATGTGGGGAAACGATTTGGCATGACCAGCAAATACGTTAACCAGTAGGTTACCCCGCGATCCCTGTAATATGGGAGATACGACATACGTTCGGACTTTGTGTAACAGCGCCCCAGTAGACTTGTATCTGCTTTTATATAGATCTGTCAACAAACACCCAGGGAATGTCAGTTCATGAATATGTAAGGTAAGGTACTCCTGAAGTTGGGGACGAAAGTTGTTGAAAGAATTCCCTTATTAGAAGGAACCATAGGGAATACAATAGGATGGTGCCATAGCTGATATATTAGCAAATATATTTCATGCTTCAAGATAGCTGTCTGTATCCAGATTTAAACTACAACCATACACATCCTACCACCTGCTCCCCAGCATACACTCACAAATTGTTGCATCAGACCTACTGTGTCTGCTCAAACCTGAAACTTACTGTTGTATGCTTGAAGTCTTGACCCAATCAGAGGTCAGATTTTAAAGTTAGGGTCCCTTCATAATGTAGGGCAATGAGGGTGATGATGAATTATATAGTGTAGCATGTATAATGTGAATAACGCCCCCCCCCCATTTATGTACAAAGTAAGTTACACTCCCCTGCATGTCGTACAAAACCAAAGACACCCCCACCCCCTTTCCCATAATTTTTAAACATGCTTTTTTATATTCTTAACACCAAAATTCGAAATGTTTGGTGTCAGCAAAAGCAAGTCTAAGCAGAACCTGACTATCGTCAATAGTACACACGCCCTTTGAGTGAAAGCCATAATGGTGGCAAAAGACCGGAAGTAGCAGACGGCCTCAGCAACAAGTGCAGTGTCACCAAGTGTTGGTGAGGTTGAAGGTCTTGTAAGTGTTGAAGTCTGAATTTAGTAACTGTTTGGGTGACCCTGGAATAATGGGGAATGTCGTCTTCTTCTGACAGGTCTGAAATTCCAGTTCCCCCATTGGTGCTATTTTAGGTCCACTCTGCGGACTTCTGTTTATTTTTTACTCTGCTCTAATCAATACATGTAATTAGTAAGTCTGGTCCTGGCAATCCAGTGAGTGACTGTATAAGCTTCAATCTACGCAATACGATAGGATACTATGGCATGCACCAGCCAAGATAGCGAGCCTGACCACCCAATCCTGTTATTCGCTTCTTACATGATAAGCTCTCGTCGTGGAGGAAAAACATTGTCCTTGAGTTTCAAGGGGGGACACTGATCTTCACTGCCGTGGTATTTCTGAAGCTATTGTCGAGATAATTATGAATATTTCTCGCCAACATCCGTATATGATCTCTGACTAGGCTGTAATAAACATTTTGTGATTTGCATCGGATTTGATTTTGCCAAAGATACGCTTATATTTATGATACTGCCACTGTATGATACAATACAAACGACTGCACCGTATCTTTAGCTTTGGCGGTACTTCTCTACTCCCTTGGAAATTAGCTCTCCCGGGAAATATAAATTTTAGCCTTCCCGGGACATCTGAAAAATACATTTTAGCCTTCCCGGCACGACACCCTTGGCTGAATGTATTCCCTTGTATTTTATGACATGGCTAAGATGTATTCTATCGACCAGTAGTCTGTCGAGACCTGATTATACACAGGATGCTGTGATATGTAACTGGAATATATTGCAACGTAATATTACAATGTGAAAACACGCAATTGAAAATTCAATCTAGTGAAGGAGAGACTTGTTACATGTGGTAAAAACGTGCGCGGAAAAGTATATTTATCGCTGGGTGTAATGTTTAACGCGTAAGAAACAAAATTAGTGAGCGTTAGGTCAAATTACAGCGGCGGGGAGCCAAAGACATTCCAGAAAGTGCACTGTTTTCTTTCCTCTCAAAGTTATAAAAGACCTAATCGAAAAATAATTCATAATTGCTTTATAAAGGTTATTTCAGCAACATTTCAACATTTACACGAGAATTAAGCATCTGAGTACACAGACCGTTTGAAGTGTTACGAACAATCACAACGGAAATTTAACACAGGCTTACGGATGAAGAAGTGACACAAGTACTTTGTGGATCGGGGCCCTGATCAAGTATATTTTATGAAAATTCTGTTTTGTCATATATTGTATGGCCAAAATATGATACACCATTCTTTTGAAATTGTAAATTTTGTAGACGAGGGTTTTGAGTAACTGAATGCGGTCGCGGAATATGCCGATCGGACCCGAGTGCCTCTCACTTTCTGGTGTATGTCGTCACAGTAGGAATGACGTCACAGATCCTTGCTTAGTAACACTGTGTCTGCCCCCTCATAACAATACAGCTCTCGACGTCGTGACGGCCGCGCAAAAAGTGAGTACACCGTATATTGCTTCCTACACGATAGCGACTTACATTAAACTACCTAAATTGGTGTTTAATCTGTCAACTTGATCCAATTTATTCCTTGTGGGGTAGGGCTGGTTCGGGAGCTGTAGATGGACGAGGAACAGTGATGAGTAATCAAGATCCACCATCAGAACGTTAGTGTTGTCTATATCACAGCTTGAATATGTTTGAGTGGTTTGGGATGGTGTTTGACGTAAAAACAAACTGAAGATACAAGAAACTAGAATTTTTACACGCCTCCACGCCTTCTTGTGGCACATCCTTTATTAGACTAATGATTTGTCTCTGAATATATATAATTTTGATAGTAACAAATAAACCCATTTAAATTGAAAAGGAGCCCCGGTGAGATGGGATATTCAGAACCTGAACAAATCTTTGCTTGCGTCATTTAGGGCTTTAGCATTGCAGAGAGGGCTTGGCAGAAGGGACTGTGAGACAAACTAATCCTTTATTTGTGGCAGTAGCAATTTTAAAAAAATCAACTTCAGTTTCTCAGGTTCCTACATGAGTAAAAGATGAAATGTTACGAGAAAAATACTAACGTCCTCTATTTATTCTTCGGACCATTGGTATTGAGTTAGATATGTATTAACCATATATTCCCTGTAATCCCTTCATAGTTACTATTTCATAAATGTCATAGCTTTAATTTTTTTGGTATTCCTGTCAAAGATTGCAAACAATTTCAAAGATAAGGTTTTTACCTGATCTAGATGTCTTGTTCCCAAGTCTTGTCAATGTTATGAAAGGTGGGGTTCTATCACATTTTCGTAAATGAATAATTCCCCGTGTATTTGACGTACAATTTGATCTTGCCAGTGTTGTGTTGTCTCCTATAGCGAGCCAAACATAGATGGCAGTGTCGATTAATTTACCTTAAAGTCTCGCCAGTGTTCATTGTTTGTACTGCGGGTGTAGAGATTATCAGCTGAGAGTGTTTCCATGTAGTAATTATAAAATCTTGGGAATAGAAAATGTGTACCTGTACACAACCACGTCCACACACGCACTGGTTGTCCCTTTTAAGAGGGGCGAAATGATAGCTTAGTGGTCAGAGTGTTCAATCGTCACGCCAACAAACCCAGTTTCGTTTCCCCACGTGTGAAGCCCATTTGTGGTGAACCCCGTCGCGATATTGCAGGAATATCCCCAAAAGCAGCGTAGAACCACACTCACTCTTTCTAAGAAGTACATAACAATATCAATTGTCATATCGACAGCCGTCAGTACATGCTTGTCCATCTGTAATATTTAATATTTACCATCTTTTTGCCATTGTAAACCTGAGACTAACGTATGACCAATCTGTGACATAGGTACCACCGTTTCGGACGCCTGTATTTTCTTCCTCTTTGTGTTCAGACTCTTTGTGAGCGGACATGGCATCATCTTCAGTTCCACAACGCAAGCCACGACACCCCATTGTCCCGGAGATCCCTGGTTACAGACATGCGGAATTTAACATTCGTAAGTGCTCTTACGTTACGTTACGATCAGTTGTAGATGAAGGGATGTCTCGTTTTTGTGTGTGATAGATTTGGTCGAGAAATGAAGCTGTGACGTTTTACGTCAGTCTGGAGAGACTTTCCAGTATCTTGTCGATCCCCGTTGTGGTATTGCTGAGATATTGCACAAAACACCCTAGAACCACACTCACCCATTCTAAACGCTTGGTCGGAGCAATAGGCTGCTCTCAGTATTTACAGAAGCTGCGGCCACTGAGTCCAAAACGAGGCGGACACGATACCCGAAAGTACCGTTTCAGGAGGGTGCGATTTTCAAGTAACCTTTTCATTGCATGTGAATGTGAGCCGCAATATACACGTGTCCATGTCTATAGTGTCCATGCCTTTCCCAAAACAGACGATGCCCATTACGAAGTCTAACTTAGACATTTGATGATTCCTCTGATAGGAAATGGGGGTCACCAACAACATCTTTGTTGGAAAATGGCTTCCATGATGTTACTGATGAGGTCGTCGCACCTCGAGATGGAACGACAAAATTCAGACTACAATGTCGATGTAGATGCCACTAGTCTTGAAGTCAGTGCTAACTGTCAGTGCAGTCTTACCAAATGGTTATTTTCTTTCTGATAGCGTCTAGAGTTAAGTTGATGCTGAAAAACAAGGTTTTAAACAACTCTGAATTATAAAATTCACATCTTGTCTGTTCTTTCTATTTTACACAGCAGTCGTTCAGAAACACCCACCATGTGACATCCCAAGAGCAAGAAAATTCCCGGAATTGTCCATAAAAGGGTAGGTTCGAAATAATTTTTAAACTTTCGAGGTGTGCAACTGCTGTGCTTGATATGGTGACTAAGTCAGCGAGCCTGACCACCCGATCCCGTTAGTCGCCTCTCACGACAAGCATGGGTTGCTGAAGGCAACATTTAATCCTTATCTTCAAAGTGTAAATTTAGAATGGGAGTGTTAGTACCAGTTTAGGCAGTGCGTTCTGCGAATGCTTTGTTCCACAAGGCCAAGAGGTACCCTGTCAGAAAACGGTCGAGGATATTGTACAGAAACGAGTTCAGGATTACCATATTCTTTTTTATTACTCACCCGTTGCAGATATCACTGTTTAATAAATCTACAATGTTATTACACATTATGTAAGAATTTCGCGTGATGCCGGACGTCTGACGTCATAATGATTTACATTTATGACGTCACAGTGCTAATTCCTCTGCCACAAGGATATTAGACCTTGCTTGACTCGAATACTAAACTCGCTTCCGTGAAATACCATTTTTATTAAACTCGTGACTGATTCATTAACTCGTGTAATAAAAATGGTATTACACGAAAGATCGTTTAGTATCCTCTATACTGTGTTTGCTGCTATCTTGTATTGGAAGCTGCTGACGGCATGTATTTGATGTTTTGATGTTTCCTCTTTTCTCAGCCTCCCCAGCCTGTTTACTGAGAGAGACTGTCGTGACGCCATCATCAGCTACGTCAACAGCACCTGCTGTTTCGGCTTGGAGCCGGCCAGAGAGATGGACATCACTGCTCTGTACCCTAAACATGTACACTACGTAAGCATAGCACAGTACTATATAAGGCCATTCTAAGATTTTATGGCTATTTTTGTTTCACATTATGCTAATATATTTTAGCCCAGGGCCTGATAAGTTGTCTTTTGTTACCTCTTCTGCCCGAATATTTTATCCAATATCCACGATCGGGCTGTAGACTTATTGTATTTCATTTTTAATATATATCAACTTTTTCTTTTAATTAACCAGGGCTTTCAGATTCAAAAAGTAGAACAACACTTATGTTCCACGTAAATGGTGGAGACCAATGTCGTTTTGACCTATGTCGTTTTTTGATAAATATGGAAGCCTGTCACAGAGAATCTGAATAAGATCAAGATATTCATGGCATGTCGTCACATTCCAGTGTTTCGAAAGATGGCTAGATCACTCTAAATCGATTTCTCATTTAAGCCCATGGGCTAAAGAAAACAAAATCAGATCGGTTTTACGCCCATGAGCTAAACAATGGACGTGCATCCCTGCTGACCTGTATTTACCAGGTGTACTACTGGTCGGGTGTTAGTCGTGAAACTGTGTAATACCTTTCAGTATAGTCTTACCACTTTCGGCGAGACCAGATCGACTTGCCTGCGGTTTGTGCCCCACAAGGACAGACGGCCTGTGGACGGGACAAACCAGGGGGAACCCCCCTCCCCATGGGAGATTCTCTGTAGCCCCAAATACCTGAACACAAGGCACGAGCTGAGGAATGTGGTGCCACATACCACTAGAGTACAGGTGAGCTATAGCATAAACTATCGGAAAATTAACACGGCGTTGACTTGGCACGCTTGTCTGTGGTCTTCAGAAACGTGTTCGGGGCGGTGGGGTAGTCTAAAGGGTAATGGTGGAATGGTGCTAAAAACGGTGTAAAATAAACTCACTCACTCACTCTTTACCCACTAACCTTTCGTGACTTCTTCATGCAAAGATATTTCGCATATCCTAGTGAAATGACATTTAGTAATAGCATAATTCAATAACCTTTGTAATATCTTCATAAAAAGACCTTTCGTAACATCCTACTGAAATGACCTTTCGTGAAATGACCTTTATCAATATCATTATGCAATATGACCTTCTGCAATATCTCTATGCCTTTTGTTAAATTAGATCCTATGGAAGGGAAATAAACTCGTATGTTTCAACAAATGATGGCCTATCGTTAAGGGATGAAATCTGTATTTATCTGATATAGATATGGCATTTTCAAGCAAACAGTGAAAGCTGACAAATCATTTATATAACTCAACTCCACACCAAATATAGTTGATATTTAGCCTTAAATTTATATTTTGAGAAGTCACGTGCTACTCCACATGTGAAGTGTCATTGAGGTTGCCAGACATTGGGTCCTACATTTCAATTTTAAACTTTAATAACATCGTATTTCTATATTTTATGGCGAGGTGTAGGCAGCATGACCTTAACTAAGACGTCACAGACTGCCACAGATGAGCTCACAATGCATCTGGCTCACTGGTTACATCTGTTATGTATTTTATGCGCTAATTCAGTTCAGTGTAGTTCACGCACAATGTGATTGATATAATATTAAGTCCGTACCAGACCGCCAAACTTTTCTATCGGCAGAGCCTCGTTTTAAGATTTCCTCGATTTCCAGGTTTCTGTTTGTCAGTGCTAGCTGTACGACAGAGCACACTGCACGACATGGTTGCAAGGATTAGAAGGAGTGTAGTGTTGTAATATACAAGTGCTTAGATGTATCAAATAATACTGATTGATATTTATGCATCCAGTTAAATGAATTGGTCTCAAAATTCTGTACTGGTTATTGTACTAAGTTGCGCAATAGGACGGGACCCAGTCAACAGGAAACGTTGTGTAATCAATGTTTCGACTTGGCAGGTGCGGCAGGTTTCTTGACAACTCCCGTAGCACACCTTGCATCTGTAACTGTGAACGAGTTACCTGTCAAACAAATCTAACTGACACACAGTCAGGTCGAACTCTGGGGTAGTTGAACACGGCGTTGACTTGGCACGCTTGCCTGTGGTCTTCAGAAACGTGTTCGGGGCGGTGGGGGTAGTCTAATGGTCACGCTGAAGACCAGGCTTCGATTCCCCACATGGGTACAATGTGTGAAGCCCATTTCTGCTGTCCCCTGCCGTGATATTGCTGGATTATTACTAAAAGCGGCGTAAAATCATACTCACTCACTCACTCACTTGCTCACTCAGAAACGCGTCCATATTGCCCATACCGTTACTGCTTAAAAGCAGCCAATTTCGCTTAAAATGCATGAATGAACGGATGAATGACATTTTACCAGTGATGAATGAATATGACTTTTATCAGTAATGAATGAATGAATGAATGAATGAATGAGACTTTTACCAGTAATAAATGAATCAATGGTATCATTACTTTCATACACACATCCTTGTGTTGTTGTCGGAGTCGTACAAAGTAATGTGATTTCAACAACTATTTTATTATGACTTCATGGGGGAACGTATTCTCTTTGACTTACAGATTCTGCTAGGGGCGATGGGGTAGCCTATTGGTTAAAGCGTACACTCGTCAAGCGGACGACCCGGGTTTGAGTCCCCACATGGATACAATAATAATGATAATATGTGCATTTTTATAGCGCATCTATTCACACAGTAGTATGCTCTGTGTGCTGCTCAGACAAGGTGATTGTTAGAAAAATGTCTCTTGAAAGAGATGTCTTATTTCTGGTGTCCTCCGCCCTGATGTTGGATATACACCGCAAATTAGTTGAAAAATCTCACAAAAGACTCACAAATCGCACGAATTTAATGTTATTAACGTTTTTTCAGAGTGCTTGTTCGTCTCATTGCGGCCTTTGGACTGTAGTTTAGTCCACGGATTCCATGTATAGTGTAGCCGCTCGGTCTTTGTTTTCACACCCCACACGTTCATGTTTGTATCCTTTGTGACAAATCTTAATTGTAGTTTAATAGTCCTCAGTTTATGATTTATATATATTAAGCGCTGTGAGTTGTTTCCGGGATCGTGTGAGGTCTGTATGTGTTTACAGGCGTGTGACGTGTGTGCAGCCCGGGGGTCCGTGCCGTGCTCCGTGTGTGAGGGGTCGGGCTATAGGCGTTGCAAGAGCTGCGGAGGGCTCGGGGTGACGTTGAAGGAACTAGAATATGGCGAGGAGGAGGAGATGGCTGAAACGGCGTGCGAGTCGTGTGGGAGCAAGTGTATACTGAGGTAGGTAGTCGATATGACGTGAGTCACTCGGACGTAAGTGTAATCCGAGGTAGGTCGTCGTGATGACGTGAGTCACTCGGAAGTAAGTGTATACTGAGGTAGGTAGTCGTGTTGACGTGAGTCAGTCGGACGTAAGTGTAGTCTGAGGTAGGTAGTCGTGTTGACGTGAGTCACTCGGATGTAAGTGTCTACTGAGGTAGGTAGTCGTGTTGACGTGAGTCAGTCGGACGTAAGTGTATACTGAGGTAGGTCGTCGTGATGACGTAAGTCACTCGGACGTAAGTGTATACAGAGGTAGGTAGTCGTGATGACGTGAGTCACTCGGACGTAAGTGTATACTGAGGTAGGTCGTCGTGATGACGTGAGTCAGTCGGACGTAAGTGTATACTGAGGTAGGTAGTCGTGATGACGTGAGTCAGTCGGACGTAAGTGTATACTGAGGTAGGTAGTCGTGATGACGTGAGTCAGTCGGACGTAAGTGTATACTGAGGTAGGTAGTCGTGATGACGTGAGTCACTCGGACGTAAGTGTCTACAGAGGTAGGTAGTCGTGATGACGCGAGTCAGTCGGACGTTAGTGTATACTGAGGTAGGTAGTCGTGATGACGTGAGTCAGTCAGACGTAAGTGTATACAGAGGTAGGTAGTCGTGTTGACGTGAGTCACTCGGACGTAAGTGTATACAGAGGTAGGTAGTCGTGATGACGTGAGTCACTCGGACGTAAGTGTATACTGAGGTAGGTAGTCGTGTTGACGTGAGTCACTCGGACGTAAGTGTATACTGAGGTAGGTAGTCGTGTTGACGTGAGTCACTCGGACGTAAGTGTATACAGAGGTAGGTAGTCGTGATGACGTGAGTCACTCGGACGTAAGTGTATACTGAGGTAGGTAGTCGTGTTGACGTGAGTCAGTCGGACGTAAGTGTATACTGAGGTAGGTCGTCGTGATGACGTAAGTCACTCGGACGTAAGTGTATACAGAGGTAGGTAGTCGTGATGACGTGAGTCACTCGGACGTAAGTGTATACTGAGGTAGGTCGTCGTGATGACGTGAGTCAGTCGGACGTAAGTGTATACTGAGGTAGGTAGTCGTGATGACGTGAGTCAGTCGGACGTAAGTGTATACTGAGGTAGGTAGTCGTGATGACGTGAGTCACTCGGACGTAAGTGTATACTGAGGTAGGTAGTCGTGATGACGTGAGTCACTCGGACGTAAGTGTATACAGAGGTAGGTAGTCGTGATGACGCGAGTCAGTCGGACGTTAGTGTATACTGAGGTAGGTAGTCGTGATGACGTGAGTCAGTCAGACGTAAGTGTATACAGAGGTAGGTAGTCGTGTTGACGTGAGTCACTCGGACGTAAGTGTATACAGAGGTAGGTAGTCGTGATGACGTGAGTCACTCGGACGTAAGTGTATACTGAGGTAGGTAGTCGTGTTGACGTGAGTCACTCGGACGTAGTGTCTGCTGAGGTAGGTAGTCGTGTTGACGTGAGTCACTCGGACGTAGTGTCTACTGAGGTAGGTCGTCGTGATGACGTAACTCGTTCACTGTTACAGATGCAAGGTGTGCTACGGGAGTGGTCAAGAAACGTGCCGCACATGCAGGGGTCACAGAGCGGTCAGAACATTTGTGGAACTAAGAGTCAATTAGTGAGTTGCTCGATATAGCTTCTATACATATCAGGCCTACCATACAAACGGTGAACAAATCCTCAAAACTGAACTCATATACACCATAACAGATAAAAGATCACCAAAATGGGAAAATAAACTTCCAAAACTGCAACAATTTCCTCTGAATTTAACATTACTATTTCTACAACTTCCTATCCACACAACTTCTGATTTATCATAATTAATCTTAAGTCCAGAAATTTGTGCATATAGATCCAATGTGTCAATGACCCCTTCAAAAGATTTCTTTGAACCATCCAGAATAAATTCAGTGTCATCTGCATATTGAGCAATCAGGTAATCCATATTGTTCACCATTATACCCTTGATAGTTTCATTTATTTTGATAAGAGCTGATAATATTTCTGCACATAATAAGAAGATGTATGGTGACAAGGGGAGGCTTTCATTTTAGGAATATATGTGAGTTTGATTTCATAGGAGTTAAAAATAATGAAAGGCATAGAGGTATTGCATAATGATATTGATAAAGGTCATTTAACGAAAGGTCATTTCATAAGGATGTTACGAAAGGTCATTGTGTAAAGACGTAACAAATGGCTACTTTATATGAAGAAGCTGCAAACGGCCATTATATACTACAAACAAAATGTATGTGAACACCCTAAAATTTGATAGTCATATATAAACTTATACACGGTGAGGCCATTTATACCCCAAGGTAAATGCAACTTTTTGTGTGCTTGATGGGCACTTTAAAAGACATATTAGAAGAAACTGAGTTTAAGTGAAATGAAACATTGTCAAAAACAGCGAAAACAAGGGTGCTGAAACACACCAGCACCATGTTTGATTCCGACGCCCAAACACAACAGCCTAGTGCATGTACAAGGCAGACGTCCCATGCAGCTTGTGGCAACTGAGCATTGGCAGTTGTGAATCGGTTCCGAAGGGCTTGGAGCACAACATATCGGTCATATGTGCGGCGTAAACCTAAACTCACTCACTCACTCATACTGTAACTACCAGCCAAAATAAATCAGAATATACACTGTATACTTAACACATTAACTAGTGAATTGAACACATATGCATGTGCTTCGTTTCGTGACGTCGGTGGTTTCAGCATGGTCACGTGCAACACGTCTGTGCACGTGCATCTCGATACACTGCAAGGAGCATATGAATGTTGGTTTAGGAAGCGTGATTGTTTTACATTTGATCGTTTTTTCCAGTAATATGAAACGGGTATGAACCGCACATCCTGCCACGACTTACGGCTTGTTAATGCCATGTGGCAGTTGGAGTGGCTAGTGAGGGAATGTCAGTTTGGGACAAAGGACCATTCTGTTGGGAGCTCAGGACTGGAGCACTGGAGATTTAGAAAATGACAATGAGAATCTATTATTGCAGTCGGTGCGAGCGTGACTCCTTCATGGACAACCCCACCCCGATCTCTGACGACGACATATATCTCATGGAAGGCTCTGAGGTCTTCGTCCAGGAAGACTACCCGGTAAGCATCATCCACTAAACTGGAATCACAGGGGTTCGAATCACTGTTTGGACAATCATTTTTAAAAATAAAAATCTAGGCTTTTGCAGTCATATATTGCAGACCTAGGACCTCTTGCAGAAACAGTTCCCGTGAAGAACTTCAGCAACCCACGTATGTCGTAAGAGGCGACTAAAGTTCGAGATCGGGTAGTCATGGATTAAAAATATAAATCTAGGCTTTTGCAGTCATATATTGCAGACCTAGGACCTCTTGCAGAAACAGTTCCCGTGAAGAACTTCAGCAACCCACGTTTGTCGTAAGAGGCAACTAAAGTTCGAGATCGGGTAGTCATGGATTCAGTGGTTGACACATGTTATCGTATCCCAATTGCGTACATCGATGCTCATGCTGTTGATCACTGGATTGTCTGGCCGAGACTCGACTGCTCGCAGACCGCCGCCAAAAAGTTGGAATATTGCTGAATTCGGCGTTACACAACTAATAAACATAAGTAGAAAGGGATCTAATCGCTACTATAACTCCCAGACATTAACATAGGTTTACAATGATCTTAGTACTAAGATTAGTTTGTGCAAGAGGACCTAGACCTGGAGTCGAAATGGTTTTCTGCCACTTCTCGGACAGTGACTTAGTGGTAATGTTTGCCTGATATGATAATTGTATGTGTTGCAGGTCGCCCCAATCACGACGTACTCCGTGGAAGCTATGAACAATGCGTCCATGTCGCTGGTTAACAAACACAACAACGCCTTTCCTGGTGGGAAAATACTCAAACAGGTGGGTACCAAGTCAAAATATCACTCACTTGTTTGCACAGACCCGTTTGTTTACAGTATAACATTAAACAATCAAACCCACAAACATTGTAGATCTGGTGGTGCGTTGTGGGAAAGCTATACGTTGTCTTTGTCTGAAAAATATAAGAGATTTGACTCGGAATGGGAAAATCAAAAGCAGCCGTTCAGGTGAGATATAGAAACTACAGTAAATTACGTTTATTACGAACACACTTATAACGAACTAACGGATATTACGAACTGTTGTTTTGTTTTTGTCCCGGGACCTTGCTATATATTGTAGTCGAAGTGGGTATAATGAACTACGGTTATAACGAACTATTATTAGTAGCCCCTTTGAGTTTGTTGTAACCAGGGGCGGTGGGGTAGCCTAGTGGTTAAAGCGTTGGCTCGTCACGCCGAAGACCCGGGTTCGAATCCACACATGGGTACAATGTGTGAAGCCCATTTCTGGTGTCCCCCGCCGTGATGTTGCTGGAATATTGCTAAAAGCGGCGTAAAACCAAACTCAGTCAGTCAGTTGTTGTAACCATAGAGAATGACGGACGAGGTCCGAGGACTTACCCACCATCTGTCGCGAGAGAATGAACTGTTTCAATTCCGAGTCTTTAGCAAATGGCATAAAACATTCATTCACAAGAATCAACATAATCCCACATAATCAGTAATTCCGAGTTTTGAGGAGGTTATTCCAAACACATGCATGTGTGACGCATTTTTAGAAGAAGAAGAAACGAAGAAGAAGAAAAATTTCGGAAAGTTCTTACATACGATCATTCTCTCGTTTTGTGTAATACACAATCATAACCAGCTCTCGAGTGTTTAGACGAATATAGTGCTGCTTGTGTGATCTACTCGAAACTTGCAGGCCTTCTAACTGCCACGAGTCTAAAAGTCAAAATACATTCAGTTCATGTTTTCAGGTCCAGAGCATGTGGGTGATACCGGTGACAGAAGTCCATTACACGTGGCGGGAACTGCCCTACCGGTTGTGGGTGTACGGTAACTCCCGCAGCGTGTACGCCCCTGACTACCCACAGCAGTGCTGCATGGGGTGCAAGTTGATGTAGTGGTCCCTGTTAGAGGCGTGGGGGGAGGTCAAGTAACGGGATATTCAGCCGCGAATGAGTGTTGAGCTGGAGATTCTTTGTTGACCGAAGCGTCGTAAAATACCAGCAGAGTCACGCTTTTGGGCCTGTTTGCTTTATTTATCATCACTGTGTAACAACAGGTGGACGAATACATGTGTTCCCTTTATCTAAATCAACAGATCTACAGTATGATAGTTGGATGTTTGAACGAATGAACCTAAAATGATTTCGCCACTTTTAGTTGATGCATTTTCAGCATTTTGTCAATAAAAGTTGTTATTTAATAGTTTTCGTTGCATTTGTTTGTCTAAACGTATAATCATGGAGATGATTTTCGTTAATTCAACGTTAGCACCTTCTCTTGGTGTTATCACATTATTTTACATTTCATTGTCCAGTATTTTGGAATATCTTGTAATGACCCTGAGTGTAGTTTGCCCACATCGTAGGAATGAAATATTTTTGCCAATGCTTTATGAGCCGCCAATCTGCAAATATTTAAGTGGCGCCGAATTGATCGCTTTCAATATTCTATTTCTGGATGGCAGAAATTCTGCCAAATTCTTGAATTTCTTTCACTTGGTGTTTGATGTTGGCTCTGTGTTACTCCCTCAGACCTATCATAGTTATCACACATTACTGTCGTTTTCTGATTGTCTGAGCGCTCTTCTATTATTTTCAATGTACCCTGCTTACCATCCTCGATAATCTCCAGGGTATACGTTACGATCACTCTCCACTATACCCTGGATGCATCCTGAATTCGTGGTGCTTCGTGTTAGTAAGTCTTTATCTCGAGTAATTAAGTCACATATGATGTACGGAAATTACCGATGTTTTGCGAATGCAAATCAATGGAAGGGAGATAACACTAAATTTGTTTTTCTTGTCTATCATTGTCGGTATTGGCTAATTGCCAATATTCTGATACTCCTTATTATAATCCGATACCCGTGTTTCAAACAGTACAGTAAGATAAATACGTTGTTCATTGGTCCCTCGGTGCCCGAAGAGAGGGCTCAGGGAACATATACAAATATACATCAACCCATGGGCCCCGAGGGATCAATAAACAACTTATAATGTTAACAAAGTTGAAAAATGTTTCGGCATGCCAACCACAAAACAATACCTGAGATCTTGAATGTTGTAATTCTGATCACAAATATCCAACATATGGCTATCACAGTTATAAGTCTACCAGGGCGATATATCCAGAGGTCATGACGACCATAGTCATATGCCACAGTTATAGTCGGCTCCAAATCTCTCTCTGAATGCAAGCAAAGCATTTTAGTGAAGCGGCTAAATTGAGCATTTAGTGATAAAAGCATAAAGGTTTGCACATTTATTGACTGATGCATAATGAACATTAATTTACAGATATGGAGGCAATTTCAGTTGCGCATGCGCAGAATGTTTTGTTTGTTGTTATATGTTAAAATAATAGGTAAAAGACACATCCTGTTACTCGGCATTATGATTTCCTTTGTGAAAGTCTCAAACTGCTCTTTTCCTATCATTGGTCCCATTTTCATTTGACGTGATGGTCCCGAGAAGTGGAGTATAAATTTCAAAATTGCAGCTACATATGTGCGCTACAATTTCCTAAAATGATTTAAAAGACGGCAGTACTAAAAGTAACTTTAACGTTCAGAAAATACATGATGACAAACTGTTGGCTTGCACGATGCACGATGCACACTTGTACATTAACCATAATTATGTCTATTGGTCTGCTTAAGAGGAATCTTGTGGCATACGAGGAACCACGTAGCCACCGGGTAAGTACAGCGTCTTCCAAGTCCTGCCAGACTGAGAAACACCAATGACCATGATGATTGGGTCCAAATTTTTCTGGTTAGACATCAGTGTGATAAACCTTGCCAAAGAACTGCAATTGGGAGCGGGGGGACTTTCAGACTCTCCAACATTACCATCAGAAAGAGGTTGCGACATCTGAGGGTACTTTGTCCGATCAGACTTCCTTCCTTACAGATAGGAACAGGTAGAAGCGTCTGGTGTGGTGCAAACGCCACGAACTGCAACTTGAGGAAATGGTGTAAGGTTCATTGGTCTCATGACAGTCGCTTTCTTCTACACGTTACCCGCGGCCGTTGTCACGTATAAGAGAGGTCGTATCCTCGGGCGCGGTGGGCGAGCTGGCTAAGGCGCCAGGCTAGTGATCCAGCGAGGTTGAGGTGTCGAGATCGAGCCCACCTGTGACCGGGTGTAAACACCTTGGTGTCAACTGTGTGTGCAGACTCTTTCAGTGTTGTCACAACCCCTAGTGTACTGACACAACCCCGTGCACTTAAAAGAACCTACGAATCCGTTGGTATATGACCAGATGGTGGCCACATGAATACGTGCAAACACCTAGTTGCGGGTACAGCAACGTGCAGTGAACTTGGACAAAGTACTGTGACAGTACTATGTGTCCCAGTCCACCCAGCTGTGAATGAGTACCTCGTTAGGATGACAGGCACGTAGCAAGCCAGTTTTTTTCGTGTAAGCCCGATAGGTTGCACCTAAAAGCCCGCAGAACGACTACAGAAGGAAGTAATGCATAAGTTTTCGTTGCAGGGCGATTGTAAATACCTGCATTTCAATTATGATTCACATATAATCATGACTTAAACAAAATATTCACATACATGTAGATGGAAAAACAATCATCACTGAAAGAAAGACACCTTTCATACTTACGATACGATGAATAACATGTTTTCTGTACATGCATGGTGACTGTATTGGTAATGCTTTGTTATCAAAGAATATTGTAGTCAAAATGATTCATAGAGGCATTTCCACTATAAAATTGTTCTGATAACGTATTTGTAGGTATTTTTGGCAAGAATTAGAAACTATTTTTTTTAGCAAACATCATTTGTAAGCCCGGGCTTTTTTCTATAATGGTAGCTACGCCCCTGGATGAGAAAGCCACAATAACTCGTTGCGCCTGGTGGCTGCAAGAGTTGTATACTCCCCAGGGAGTTGTGATTGATAACACAATGTGCCATTGAGATTGACATCCAATGATCGAGGGAAAAAATACCAGCGCCTTGAGTAAGCACTAGTTGCCTGGATATGTGGGCTATATAATTATCGTATAATAATAATAAAAGCTCAAGAACCCCAAATTCAAGACAAACTTCGGGCCGAGTACAAATCTCGCTTAAAGAAAACCTGGAGCTCAGAGCTAAATGCTCGAAACAAGGTCAAAGACACCAATACTTTTGCTGTGCCAGACCTTTCCTATTCCTTTGGAGTAGTTGATTGGACAAAACAAGACATCCAGAGTCTTGACCGCCTGACCAGAAGGATCATGTCTGATAACAGAGCCCACCACCCTCGTTCCTCTCTCAACCATTTATACATGCCAATCAACTCTGGAGGTCGGGGTTTTATTAATGTGGAGGCTCTTCATGATAGAATTTTATTGTGTACTTTTGCACATATTTATTTATCGGATGATCCTCTGGTGATGCATGTCAAGACTCATGATGAAAGCAAAGAATTCCACAGCTATTTTAAGCTTGCCAAGGTTGTTGGACAGAATCTGAAATTTGAGGTTGATTTTGCTGATGGCGATGTACTGCTGGACGGTACAGCGATGGGAGTAAACCAGGTGGAGTCCTTCACCAAGTCTGCCCAGAGTCGGTCTTTTGTGGAAAAGCTTTCTGAGAAGCCATTGCATCGTGTGTACATGCAGTGTGTGGAACAGAATAGCAATCCCACCAACTCCTTCGCCTGGATGAAGTCGGCTGGTCTCAAATGTGAAACTGAGGGCTTCCTTTTTGCTGCTCAGGACCAGTCACTTCCCCCCCGTAATCGCCAAAATGTGATTCTTAAAGAAAATATCAATATGAAATGTCGACTATGTAATGAATTTACAGAGACTGTCAACTGACAACATCTTGTCAGTGGATGCCATTCTTTGCCACAAACAGTATATCTTAAACGATATGGTGGCATGGCTCGTTGCTTTTACTACCGTCTCCGCCATGTCTGTGGCTTTGACTCCGAGGTCCATCCATGGTACGACCCTGAACATGTCCAGGGCGTCATAGAAAATGATACTTTCAAACTTCTCTGGAATAGGTCCGTATACAGCCTCAGAAGAATTCCTGCAAACAAACCTGACCTTGTCCTTTTTTATAAAGCCAATGAATTATTTATATCATTGAATTTTCTGTCCCTTTTGGCAGCAATGTGATTAACAAGATTCAGGCATGATAAATATGCGGACCTCGCCTTAGAAATGTCTCGCTTGCATCCCAAGTATCAGGCTCCTCATTGTTCTCGGTGCCCTTGGTTTGGTACCTCCTGATCTCTTGGCGCAGATCAGGAGAGTGCCCGGGTTCTCCACCGGGATCACAGCCCTTCTGACAATCTGGGTAATGCAGAAGGCTGCAGTGTTGGGGAGCCTTCATATTCTCCGGAAAGGTCTTGGTGGGTTCACTGCCAGTTGGATCTCAGTACCTGGGAAACACAAAGGTCAACGTTTTCGACAGGAAGTACTGGATACGGCCAGGTTTTATTAACTTTGCCAATCGTCAGATATTCATGGATGACAATGCCAGGCCGTCTCATCACCCTTTGTAGAGAACAATTCCATCGAAACATTACCATGGCCCGCAAGGAGCCCCCATATAAACACTATTGAACATATTTCGGACTATGTTAGACGCCAAGTTCTACCTGGACCTTATCCTGTTCAAAGTGAAGAATTTAGGCATACGCTGTATCGGGAATGGCAGAGGAATCAGATGCTAATAATAGTGAGTGAGTATGGTTTTACGCCACTTTCAGCAATATTCTAGCAAAATCACGGCGTGGGACACAGAAATGGGGAATCGAACAAGAGTCCACGACGTGAAGATATCATATTTTCTTGTCATAATACTGTTTCATATATCGATGTATATTGGAGGGGTCTTCATATAAGTTCTTGTGAGCTTGTTGACCAATCCAGTTCATGAAAATTTCGTTGTAGTTTTTTCATGAAATAAATATGTTTAAACCAACTAATAGTAACATTCTTAACTCATTACACCAGTTCATTTCTAAGAGTAACCGCTTCCATCTTCAATCTTGTCGAATTGTAGATATAGACTATAGCCTTAAAACAAAAGCTCATGCTTCAGTGGCTCTTGCTAATTACCTGACTCCCATCTCTCACCTGGCCATAGTGCAATGTTGTCTTAACAAGACCTTTTGGGTAGACTCTGGCTAAGTGAGAGTGACCCTGCTACCCCGCCGCCCCTGTAATAATATGATTCTTGATTGCCAGTATGATGTCCGAGGGGTGCTAAACCTCATGCTTTGGTGGTTCATACCACCAAAACAACCATTTTTTTAAAAACGTGCGACAATCAGATTTCTGGGGTTGTCATGGTGACCATACTTTCCAGCATTGTTGATGTTCACGTTTTTGTGTATTCTTCTCAGATTGCAGTAATGAGTTACCATGGTTCAATTCAGTTTTGTTTTTGTTGGAATCAAAGTAAAATGTGTTGCAGTTACCATGTAAATCCGTGCAATTTTGGTTTTGAAAGAATTTGCACCAACATGTGTTTTCGTACGCATCTTCAAAAAGTGGGTTATTGGATGATTAATGCTCATGGATATATTTCAGTATGGCCTTGAGCATGAAGTCTAAATTCAATATTGTAATTTGTCATTTGTAGTATAACTGCCACGGGGCCTGTAAGCGAAGAAGATTATTGTGTCACCATGAGTTTTCAATTTCTAATAAAATATTTTATGAACATAAACTTAGTGTATTATCATCAACTTTCTGGAAACCAAAACCTCACAACTTAATTATGCTGAAATGGTATAAAAGAATCCTATAGAAAATAATTTATTTTACATTTGTAAAATCTAATTAGGCACAATTTCACTGAATTACTATAATGTAATTGGTTTTTAAAACATTAAACAGTAAAAGTGCGATTTAGTGATGTTTACTGGAATAAAATAATGATTAAATAATGACTGCTCCCTTGCGAAAGACAAATCTGTATTATCTGCCACATTTGCCCTTGAGTCTAATGACTTAAAGATTTTATTATTAAAAATATCCGAAACTTTAACCTATGAATTATTGGCTGGGGTTATTTTGCCAAATAGAATAAGCATTTTCAGTCAGTATTGATCAGATGAAACCATAACATTCTTATCTATTGTCATGTAGCTCCATATTCGAAAAGCTCTCTGCTACCTGCCATTTTGGATGGAGGGAGCATTTATATTTTGCGGATGTTAAATCTTAATGTAAATTAACTATTTCTTCTCTTTTCCTGTACCTGCAAATCATCAATTACGAAACTATTGGTTTGTAATGATTAGCTATGCTGACTATGTGGGAGGTAACACTGAAACCCGAACGGCAATTTTGTCTACTGCACATGCGCACAGGGACAAAAAAAAAATCATGTACCTCCATTTCTGAAATTATTCCAGAAATGTTCTTGAAAATAATGACCAATATTTGTGCTTTTGTCATTAAATGCACAATTACAATGGAAACTTTATCTTAGCAGCTTCACTATTTATCGGGATTTTTTGTCCGACTATCTCATTAAATGACGAGGCAAACTTGATATGTTCAGACGTGGCTGAGGGCTTACTGAACGTAGTAACCCCAAAACACATAGTGTAATGTATGGTAGCTGATTCGCCATCGCTATATCGCCTGAAAAAATGAGTGTAGACTAGGACTGCACGGTATTACCGGTATATCGCAATACGCTTTTCAAACGATACGTATTGCGATGTTTTTTTCTGAGAACAGGAATATTGGGTAAAGAACATATATCACGTGTTTTGTGATTATCTTTATGGTATAAATTAATATCTATACAGACTTTCATTCACAACAAATGTTTTCCTTCGTTATGCAATGACATGACGGTATACCGTAATATTATACATTTTATAAAAAAGAAAATAGAATCCCTGGCTAAGCAATTTTGAGATTGTCACTCACTCTCAAACACTCAACTTCACAATATATTGCAATACGTACCGCAATACCCGAATCGCAATACATTGCAATACAACTTATTTTCCAATACACAGCCTTAGTGTAGACTGGCTACATCTAATCCACAGCACTGTTCACTCTAAATAATTCAGTACATAATAAATACCAAATCTTACCCTGACAAACTACAATCGTGCCATGGAAACACAATGACACATTCAGATTTTCTGGTTGTACCTGATATTTGATCTTTTAAGGTAGTCAAGTGGTAGTTTTCCGGCTTTATTACTGTCCATAGTCGACATTCATCTTGACCACCCGATCCTCATGTACATTACCTCCTGGTTAATATCCTTTTCGGTCTCTCGTTGCAAATACTTCCTGATTAAATTCAACGTAAACCAACGAACGATACCCAAGTAATGGGCGCTCTTGATGTAGCTTAATCAATCTGTATTCAGTTCCCTATACAACAGACAGAATATGATCATCTTGTGAGTTGGTTAACAGGATGCAACACTCCATGTTGACGGATTTAACTTATGCATCAACGAAACAGTTCTTTAGTCAAGTCTGAGGGGGAACAGGGGCGGTGGGGTAACCCAGTGGTTAAAGCTTTCGCCCCTCCCGCCGAAGACCCGGGTTCGACTCCCCACATGGGTACAATCTCCTCAGTGAATATGTCCCACCACGGCTTTTAAGATCAAGTTCTAATTGTCAGTTGAATGTCCCCAAGGTCAGATTAAAGTCATATGGACATAGACAGTTCTCTTACACAGCTCCCCCTTTTCTGGAACTCACTGCCTCTTCACATCCGACAAGCCGCGTCCGTGGAATCTTTCCAGTCCCAACTGAAAACTTTCCTTTTTAAACAAGCTTATGAACTTTAATCCTTTCTTCAGATCACTCTATCTTTTAGCGCCTAGAGAAATTGCCTTGCAGTTTGATTTGTGCGCTATACAAGAACACTTATTATTATTATTACAATCTATGGATCCCATTTCTGGTGTTGCTGGAATATTGCAAAAAGCGGCGTAAAACCAAACTCACTCACTGTGAGGAACTGTATCCCCACTGTTTACTCTCAGCCATGGTGTTATAAGCGGTATCACCTCACTGTGCCTATTTGTTCAAAGTACAAAGGCAGTCAGCCGTGCTTTAGGCCACACAGTAGGGCTACTAGGTATTTTTTGTATTGTATTTATGATATATTTCACATGCAGAATTAACTTAGATCTTTAACTTTCATACATTGTATACCACAACTCCAATTCCACGAAATGGGGAACTACATCTTCATTATTGGTGTCTCTCTGCCACAACATCAATTTTAGAAATTGTGCTACCATCGTGGCAATGTGCAATCATTTTCTACACACTACAACACGATATCTTCCCCTTATATGCTCATCCGTGAAGATCCTAGTTAGAATTGGTCTTCAGCAACCCATGCTTGTCGTAAGAGGCGACTAACGGGATCGGGTGGTCAGACTCGATGACTGGGTTTACACATGTCAACGTAGCCCAATTGCGTAGATCGATGCTCATGATGTCGATCACTGGATTGTATGGCCAGACTTGATTATTTACAGACCGCCGCAATATAGCTGGAAAATTGCTGAGTGCGGCGTTAAACAACAAACCAAACAAAAAACCTATCTTATATACTTAATCATCTAAGTGCATTTGGAAGATATACAGAACAATGCCATTGATATGTCAGGTGTAATAAACATGTACTTAACTGAGAAAAAGTTTCCTTAATGATTCAGGGTGGTGGGATATCCGAATGGTTCGATTCCCCAAATGGGTATAATTTGTGAAACCAATTGTGGTGTCGCCCGCCGAGATATTGCTGGAATATTGCTTAAAGCGGCATAAAACCATACTCACTCTCCTTTATGACTCTCCGCGTTGTAATATTGCTGTTGCGGCGTAAAGCAATATTCATTCATTCATTCTAATTTTGACACAAAAAGGTCGAGAAACAGATCACCGACTTTTAACCTTCTATGACAACATTCAGGGTGAAGGCATAGTGTGGTTAAACCTTTTAGACGCCCTTGCCTCTGTGCAACCCCGTAACTACATAACGCTCATATCGGATTACTCGACACTAATCGTGTGCAGGCGGTGGATATAAGCTACTCTGTTTCGGTAACCACGGGAAACAAGATGGAAGCTAAGTAGGAACGGGCTGATCAACAGTTGTGTCCACCATGGCGGTCAGTAAGTATCTAACATATTTAAGCGTAACAATTTCTCCAGTTTCCGGCATTCAGGTTGAAATTATAATGCGTCAATATGACTATACCTCAAATGTGAATATTCTCGTCCACGTCTCATTGCACACATGTGTTCAAGCTGTCCTTTGATATAATGATGAATTGAACCTGTAATTTTCTAGTCCTTGAAGTAAACACACACGAAACAAAATGTATGTACTTACACACAATGTATGTAGGCATGTTGCGAGAATCGTCATGTGAAATCCAGTAAGCAATGGCTGTCAGTATCGCTAATATGGCATACCAAAGACCTGAGTTATACATTATTAATACCGACGGCAAGAGCGATGTCGAGAACAGTGTTGATTAGTTGTACTGCTATGGTGCATGTCAGGAGAGGTGAGGTGAGGTGAAATTGGGTTTAACGTCGTGCTTGAGAATATTTCGCTCATATGACGACGTGCATGCGTGTGTATGTGTATGTGCGGCTGCTTGTACTAGCCCAGACTGAAGCTGGTTTTATAGTGCTAGCCCACTGAGATACCATGCCGCAGTGAAGCATGAATACCCCACTCAGAAACATTATACGGACTCCGAGCCGACCAGTCCTTGTTGTACCCATTAATGCCGAGCGCTAGGTAGGGACCAACAAGTACCACATTTCAACGTCTTTTTGGTATGACGCGGTCGGGGATCGAACCCGCGACCTTCCGCGGACGCTCTAACAACTACACCACGGAGGCGGTTGTCAGAAGAGAGGGAGTAGGTCATTGTGATAGTGGAAAGGGAAGCATGTTTATATCAAAGGGATAAGGGGTATGCTATTATCATTGGGAAGGGTCTATGTTATTATCGATGGGAAGGGTATATGTTATTATCATTGGGAAGGATCTATGTTATTATCGATAGGAAGGGTATATGTTATTACCATTGGTAAGGGCATATGTCATTATCATTGGGAAGGGAATATGTTATTATCGATGGGAAGGGTATATGTTATTATCATTTGGAAGGGTATATGTTATTATCATTTGGAAGGGCATATGTCATTATCACTGGGAAGGGTATATGTTATTATCAATGGGAAGGGTCTATGTTATTATCGATGGGAAGGGTATATGTTATTACCATTGGTAAGGGCATATGTCATTATCATTGGGAAGGGAATATGTTATTATCGATGGGAAGGGTATATGTTATTATCATTTGGAAGGGTATATGTTATTATCATTTGGAAGGGCATATGTCATTATCACTGGGAAGGGTATATGTTATTATCAATGGGAAGGGTATATGTTATTATCGATGGGAAGGGTATATGTTATTATCATTGGGAAGGTATATGTTATTATCGATGAGAAGGGTATATTTTATTATCATTAGGAAGGGTATATGTTATTATCATTGGGAAGGGCATATGTCATTATCATTGGGAAGGGTATATGTTATCATTGGGGAGGGTATATTTTATTATCGATGGGAAGGGTATATGCCATTATCATTGTGAAGGGTATATGTTATTATTAATGGGAAGGGTATATGTTATTATCATTGGGAAGGGTCTATGTTATTATCACTGGGAAAAAGGGGGATGTTATTATCGTAGCTTTAACAACTGTCATCATAATATCAGTATATTTACAAAGTTTGGAGTAGACAGACATTCTTGAAAAGTTAAAGAGTTTCATGAACTTTCGAATATTCGGTTGATTCCTATATTATTAACATGAGATATACAATTTTCGAGCATGGTTAAAATATGTACAAGTAATGGAATTATGGTCTTTATCACTGACATCGTTCATTTCACATAATTTACAAACACGATCACTACAGGAGTGTTATACCATCTTCCTACATCAATATCACACGTGCGTGATTATCTGTTATCACACGTGCGCAGTTGTTTGCTGTTATCACCGGTACGTGTCTGCTATATTCACAGGGCGTGGGTGTATGCTATTAGTACAGATACGTGGGTGTATGCATAATCACATATCCCTGGGTATATGTTATTTTGGTGTTTCTTAAATGGTGTAGTGTCACAATTATACACGGGTGTACGGGTGTAGGACCCAAGTTAATAAATCGTATCAAGTCCGTCACAAAGAAGGGCAATGTGACGTGAACGGATCAAGTCTTTTAACTCTAGAACTAACCTCGTTTGCCCATGAGCGAGTCCGTTACAATGTCATGAGATTGCTTCATTGTTTAACAAAGCTACAAATGTACCGCATAATACAAATTGTGTTGAATAGCTATTTCATAAGTTATACCTTTCATATTTAAATTTCAAAGAGAAATACAAGTAATATTAATACATTTATTAGATTTTAAAATAAAATAATACCCAATTTATACTGAGAAGCAAAAAAACTACACTTCATCTGTTTTATATCCAATGTTTGATTTTCATTTAAAAATATCGATAGTTACCGATATTGTATAAAAAAATGTGCTCCATTGTCTATTTGTTTTAAAAGAACAACTTAGTTCAAATCATCTGATTTCTTATTTAAACATCGCATGATACCAGAGACCATATAATAGATTATATGGTCTCTGATCATACACAATTGACGCTTGGTATCCTTGACTACTTGTGTTTGAAAATCAATAAATATGTGGCTGAGGCAGGGACGAGTGATCGTTAAAAAGACATAGGTCACATTTAACAATACATTGTTTTCAATCTTCAATTATATGAGGAAAACAAATTTCATACGCATTTTATTACATGTAAGTAATAGCTATGCCATCATTTTATAACGTTGAGTGAGTGAGTGTGAGTTGGGTATACGCCGCTTTTAGCAATATTCCAGCAATATCACGGCGGGGGAACACCAGAAATGGGCTTCACACATTGTACCCATGTGGGGAATCGAACCCGGGTCTCCTTGTCGTGACGAGCGTACGCCTTACCACTAGGCTGCCCCACCGCCCTTATAACGTTAAGATGCATAAGATGAAAGTTTATGGGTTCAGATTTTCGGAGTCATATGAACCAAACTTATTGAGGCAATATACTTGTGGAGGGCTTTGTTAGAGGGATTCGAAGCCCAAGATTCTTTTAAATCTGTTTGCAGACAGAACACAGGTATTCCTATACTGTTTCTCAACAACAGACAGCCTACTACTCAGGTTTTAGCGCCCGTATAATACACGTCAAAGTGTTACATCACAATGTTTGACGTTGCCTGAATGACGTCATGGTCACACATTGCGTCGGTCATTGAAACTATGCTCATGAAATGATTCGTGTTCGGGTAAACCATTGATATTTATTGTTATTTGCGGGTATCTTAAATTCAGTTCCAATGTAATATGAATACACAATGCCATTTAGAAAGCGGTCAAATGTAACAAATGTTATATTTGGGAATAAACTTTAATAGATTTAAGGTGTGGGTAAAATAATGGTTGAGTGAAGAATGGAAAAGAGCCCACCTGAATGAGGATGTTCGCCATATATTTATTTTTGCCTTTGTGTAAAAAAACCTTATAGGTACAATATATTGCCGTACGTCCATGTTGACCAGATCAGTAGGGTCTGTAAGTAGGTCACGGCACTTCGCGTGATCTTAGTACTTCCGGTGACAAACAACGTTCCATACCTTTTCGAATGGTCTCATGGTTGTCAGTTGACAGTAAGGAACCGATAATTCTGGCAGGATTAACAAATTTCCGATCTTACCATCTCTAAATTAGCCAACTATTACGGCTATTACTGCGACAGCCATGTCATATTTGGCGGTCGCACAATTTCGAACCAGAACAAGTTCTTGAATATACGCTTGTCACCAGAAATCTAGTGCAGGAAGTAAGCTGGGCCCCGTCTCGCATGTCGCAAGTTTGCGCGCGCAAAATTAGCCGTGAACCAGCTTAGTACCGGAAGTGGCGTCTCGCGAGACCACAGGAACATATATGTCGCTTCTCTTCAACCCTTACAAATTGAGTACGGTAATGGGGGCTAGGTCTGGAATAGAATAGACGCGCACAACGTTTAGGCTACTATATTGTTACTGAATTAGAGAAACGCATGTCAAAGTGAACTTGAGATACCTGCAAATATCGATTCAATAACAACATGGCTTGTCATTCCTGTATGTAACTAACGTCTCAGATGCACCCAAGAGGTTGCTATATTCTCGAAATTTATGCATACTAACATTGGCGTATCTCAGCCACAGCAAATGTTTAAAGTCATGTGGTCGAATGCAGTACATGTATTGTCGCATCGATTTTGTCGCTTGGTTTGTCGGCACCACACCCGTGCTGCCTGGTGTCACTAACGCGGTGAACGTCTTACCTTCCGCAAGGTTCAGGGCCCTGTTTCATAAAGCTATGATAGCACATAAACATAGGCGTAATAAGAAGGGGTCCTGGTCGTCGGATGCTACTGGGCTACCGGTTCTGCCCAGTTCGTCGAGCACTCAGAACTTTGTCTTGTCTAAGACCTCATACAGGTCCAGCAATCTATGCAGCTAAGTGGATCGGGTGGTCGGGCTTGGTGACTGGGTCGATGATGTCTGATCCTATCCAATTGCATCGATGCTCCCACTCTCCCGCTATCACACAAGAGTGAGTGAGTGAGTTTAGTTTTACGCCGCTTTTAGCAATATTCCAGCAATATCACGGCGGGGGAGACCAGAAATGGGCTTCACACATTGTACCTATGTGGGGACTCGAACCCAGGTCTTCGGCGTGACGAACGAACGCTTTAACCATTAGGCTACCCCACCGCCCCAATCACGCAAGAACATTGTTGAGTGTGGCGTCCAGCAGGAAGAAACACAAACAAACACGTTGGGCTGTCGTCCAAAGCTGACTCATCACATAACTTAAATATTGTTTAAAGCGAACTCACTTGTGTCCATTAACCCGTGAAGATCCGGGTTAGAATTGGTTTTCAGGAACCCATGCTTGTTGTAAGGGGCGACTAAGGAGATCGGATGTTCAGGTTCGCTGACTTGGTTGACACATGTCATCGTATCCCAATTATGTGGATCGATGCTCATGATGTTGAACCACTGGATTGTCTGGTCCAGACTAGATTAATGACAGGCCGCCACCATAAGCTGGAAATTTGCTGAGTTCGGCGTTAAACAAAAAGACCAACCGTTAACCAACTCATTGCATCTTCCATCTAGAAATGTGTTTGGTGATCGATGTTTGTATTTTCAGACTATGGACATCCAGGAATGCCGGGGGCGCCCCCACAACGTAAGTAGCTCATAGCCAATATTGTTTCTGTCCATAAAGTATACATATCAACCTGACGCTACTAGCGACTAGATGGATGCAGATTTGGCAAATGCTAACGTTCAAGTGACCAATTGAAGATTCAAAAGTATTTGACTGAAACTCAATAGGATGGAAAATGAGTTCCAGCAGCATACTTGATCCTATTCTTTTTAAATTACAATCTGATCATTACATGCAATGAACGGTGATTACCTACCTGCACATATTATTTTCCCCGGCTGGGTTATGTGTGTTTACAGAGTGGACTGCGGGGATGGGCGGCGCCCCACCCCCCGAATGGAGACAGGGAACCCAGATACCAGTGGACAACGAGGCAGCCGCTCCCCCTTCGTTCGGGCCCCCGCCCATGCAGGGAATGCCAACCTTCCAGGGATACGAGAATGTCGGGGGCTTCAACCAGAGTGAGTGCACACTATCACTGGGATTTGATTAAAACAATAAGATTGAATTCCCATTCTTTTTAGTAGTGTTCTTCCTCAATATAAATATAATCATAATTATCTTTCAGCGAGTAAATGTTATCATACATTACTTAGTATATGCTATTACTCGCCCGTGTAGGATATAGTACAGGGGCTTGTGTAATTACATGTCAGTTTTTGGAACCAATACTAATTGTAATCACTGTTGTGTATGGATTCAGGAAAAACATGGTTCCATATTTTCTGTTTGCTATAATTGTCATTGTGGGGTGATTCAATATGAGTTCCCAAAATTGCTTGCGACACCATTTCGAGAAAACATGTTTTCATAAACCTATCACAACATAGTCATATATCATATCAAAAGGCAGCTTATGATGTATGACATAGAGATAACCACATAATATACTTCTAATTTCAATTTGGTGACATTAAATATGACATCATATAAATTCATCAAATATTGTCTTTCCTTCATCGGACACCAACATTGTAAGTATTGGCCTATATTAATGGAAACCATTTATTCAATTTATGTATTCTCCCATTTCACAATATATACTACCATGACACACTTATGTACGTAGTAATAATAGTACCCAGATAAGGTTAATATAGTCGTGTACAAGTAAAATCAGGCCTACCAGTACAGTCAGAATTAACACACTGACACTCGTGTCTGGGTAATTAAATGACAAATGACATAAAGCCAAATCTGCAGTCGATACAAACTGAATGTATTAATACAGGAGTGACAAATTATATCACAGTAAACAGATAACTACATATTACAAGTGGGGTATGCAAGTGCAATACATTATGTGCGCTAGTATGTTTATTTTAACTTTCACATTGTTAAGTAACTTGCAAAGTCAATCAACCCGTCATTAACCTGCAAGAACAAAATATGCTGTTGAAATACAAGGTTCGACATTATTTGTCATACAAGCACAAGCATGAATTATTATTTTACTTAATTTGGAAACTAGAAGGGGCCCTTGTTAGAGAACATGCCTCCGCCTTGCACAGCAATTTCCTTTCACTATAACATTTTTAAAGTACTACTGTGTACTTGTGCTTTAATGTACTTTCACCAAACCGTATGCAGATGGCCTTTGTGTCATACCTAACATAACCACCAAGATTCATGGAAATCCTTCTATAACTTTTTGAGATATTATTCATATTCTCCATTTATTTAACATTGCGAACTTTTCAAAGTACCTCTGGGTACATGTACTTTAACATACACTCTTCAAAAAAAGAAAGAAAGAAAGAAACGCAAAATAAAATATGAAGAAATGAAACTATGTACGCAAATGTCAAAATAAGCATGTTTTGAGGGTTAAATATTGTTGTTGGTATGGTTTAGAAGAACATGCGTGAGCGAATACAACCATAAACGATTTTGAATGGTTTTATCGATCATGATTGTCAAGATGAGCTCGACTGGTATGGAACACAACCAAAAGCCGCAATTATTGCTTTTCGCGTGCAACCTATGACTATAAAAGACCCAAATGCATCTCACAAATTCATCTAAAACCCTTGCAAATACTGGATGAGAAAATGGGACGTCTCAACGGTGCCCACCGAAATATTGCCATTGGACGATTACGAGCTGGCGAATCCAAGAGTGTCGTGGCGAAGACCTTCAGCATTCATCCCAACACAATAACTCGTTTGTGGGATCGTTTTGTGCATTCCATTTCGACAAATGACCATCCAAGACCAGGAAGACCGTGAGTCACCACACAGCCCAAGATCGCTACATCCGGGTAACCCACCTACGTGACTGCCATCGTTCCGCCCGGGACACAGCACAAGAACGGTTTTGAACCCGGAAAATGTCCAACCAGACAATCAGGAACCGTCTCCGAGAGGTAGGTATGCGTGCCAGACGTCCAGAAGTTGCCCACTCTCTGCCACGATTACATCAACGTCCGTGAGTCAGGTGGTGTAACGCGGTGCAGCCATGCAACCTTGGAACTGGAGGCACATATGGTTCAATGATAAATCGCGGTATCCCCTCAAGCGACGTGACGGAAGACAACGTGTCTACAGACCACGCAATGAACGTTTTGCATCCAACTGCATCAGGCAAGTGGACAGATTTGGTGGACATGTTGTGATGATGTGGGGGAAAATCTCATACACCTGCAGATCGGAATTGGTGCTCGTCCAAAGCAGTCTTACGGCCGTGGGATATACCAACCAGATTCTCTGTCCTCACGTGCATCGTCTTGTCGACCGCCAAAAGAAGCTGTACCAACAGGACAACGCCAGACTTCACACAGCACGTGCTACAATGGCCTACCTGGACAATAACAACATCAATGTGCTGCCCTGGCCCTCCAGATCCCCGGATCTGTAACCAGTTGATTACCTGTGGGATCAGATAGATAAACTTGTATGTCAACGTCGTAATCCGCCATCGAGGCTATAACAGTAACTGTTGTTCAACATGCTGCAGGAGGAATGGAGAAGGATTCCACAACGAAACATCCAACAACTGATTCAATCTGTATCAAGGAGGTGTCGTGCAGTTCAAGCAGTAAGAGGTGGCCATACAAGGCAGTAATGTCAACGTCACCTCGTGGACAGCAGTAATGACTATGATGACTATCATTCTTGCGAAATGTGCACGAGATACCAATGTATTTGCTCTACATAATTTTAATGCTGTACCGTTTATTTTCGTTCATTTACATGATTGAATAAGACCAAAGTTTTCAATGATATTTTGCTTTTGCGTTTCTTTTTTTGAAGAGTGTACTTTTTCAATATCTAATTGATTTGTCCTGGGCACATACGCAGGAGATTCAGAAAGTTTCATTGAAATCCATCAAGTAGCATTTGAGTAAAGATGGTAATACATAAAAACACAACACACACACACACACAGAGGGTTGGATGCATACCCTCTGCAGCAAACCTTTGGTTTTGGGCAAACTCAATTATGATTATAGTGATTATTATGCATACATATGTTATTGAGATTCATGATATATAATGGTAGTGTAAAACACACATCACAAGGTACATTTTGACATACTACATGCCTATGTTGTGATCGGTTTATAAAAATATGTTTTTCTCACATTGGTGTTGCAGCTCGATTATGGGTACCGATGTTCAGTTACCCAAGAATGACACTTATAATCATCAGAAAAAATGGAACCATGTTTTTTTCTGAATCCATATGCAACACTGATCCCACTTATCAATGGTTCCAAAAATTAACATGCACTTCCCACTGAAAGCATTTTTGCTACAAAAGCCCCTGCACTAATACTGCAGTGTCACAATGGTATTACCTTGCTTGACTCGCGGAAAGCTGAGAGTCATCGCACTGTAAGTTCGCCGCAGTTTCTATCGGTTATCTCCCAATTGACAGACACCCAATTGACAGACACTGAATTAGAAGGTTAATTAGGTTAACACCTACGGGTATAATGGAACAGTCCACTGTCTAGTGAGTAGAGCAGGGTGAGCCTGAAACAGGTTCGTTACTGAGAAGTTTGATTGTGGGTAAATAGAACTTTGTTGTGATTAAAAGATAAATGATTTCTCTTCTCAAAACTGATTTTACTATTAATTACTATCGAATATAAAAACAGGTTTGTCACTGAGGTTTGATTGTGTTTATTGATAGAAAAGACCCCTCCCAATAATAGCATATGTACAACAGAAGTTAACTGAGAAAACGTTTTGTTGGAGAGATATAGATATGTACATATTTGAAAACATTCTGATTTGCAATAAATGAGACACCTGCATTGCCATGTAAGATACAATTAATACCAATCATTGTTCTAATGTTAACAATACTTTCTAAAGATTGTAACAGTTTATGTCTTTGAGTAGTATACAATGGACATTCAAGGAAGTAATGAAAAACATTCTCACATCATGGCCACATTGACATGATGCGTCATATTTTAAATATTTATTCTAAATAAATCGTAATTAAGTGCACTCGTCATATATCTTAATATTGTGGGCAAACATATAACCTCTTTATTCCATATGAATAATATTTAGGTTCACATTTGTCTTTATTTGATTTATATGATACAATAGTGTCGCAATTTCTAATAGCTAAGCTAATGTTTTCAATATGATGATGCCGACTCCCGTTAGACTAGAAGGTTAAACCGAAATGTTTCCATCAGTTTATGTTGGAGAGTAATAAACAGAATACTAAACTCGCTTCCGTGAAATACCATTTTTATTAAACTCGTGAAAGATTTAGTATCAAATCATTAACTCGTTTAATAAAATTGGTATTATACGGAAGGTCGTTTAGAATCCTCTATTTATTATGTGCTATTTGTGACGTCATCTTTGATCCTTTGAGTGGTGTTGTGCTAAAATAGGTGTTGAAACAATATTCCTTTTCAATCGTTGTCAGTAGATATTCTTTGTCAACGAACCAGTTGTATAGTCGATACCTGGTATTTTGGAAATCAAGCAATATATAATATCAATAATCATTCTCACATGCGTCTGAAATATTAACTCACACCTACCTTATAAAGAGGGTGATCGAGTTTATCATATGTCAAAAGTTTCATCGTATGAGCAGGTACAGATTGTGATTTGAACACGTTCGCCAGTGCCTATTATTTGTTATAGTCTGTAATTCTTAGGGCACGAGTGTTATTCTATTTTTGTCTAAATTTTCTGTTAAATACTAGTCGCTGCATGGCTTAAACATTGACGATGCGGCTATAAGTTTAACTGACTCACTATTAAATAGTACATACAAGTTATTTGGCTTTACATATTCAGTTTTACAGAAACTATTTGCACAAGACATTTTAGTTATGAGTAGACGTTATTAGTTATAACTAGACATTATCAGTTCTGAATAGATAATATTAGTCATGACTCAACATTATTAGTTTTAAATTGAAATTGTAAGTTATAACAAGAATTAGCAGTTATAACTAGACATTATCAGTTTCTCATTTACATTTCTTACAGTGGCTCCTCTACCCCCGCCACCCTCCTCCACCCCCCCGCCTGAACCACCCAAGATGGATTTTGGGAAGTAAGTATAAAGGGAATCTCTGAAATTATTGAAATATAGTTTGCATTAGATTTAAATTACATTTATGTGATATCCAGTGCTCTATATAGCAGGTTGAAAACATTGATTACAAAACAGTCTCGTTTCCTGTTGACTGGGTTCCGTCCTATTGCGCAACTTAGTACAATAACCAGTCCAGAATTTTGCGACCAATTCATTGAACTGGATACATAAATATTAATCAGTATTATTTGATACATCTAAGCACTTGTATATTGCAACACTGCGCTCCTTCTAACCCTCGCAAACACGACGTGCAGCGTGCTCTGTCGTACAGCGTGCTCTGACAAACGGAAATCTGGAAATCGTGGAAATCTCATAACGAGGCTTGGCCGCTAGTAACGTTTGGCGGTCTGGTACGGACTTGATATCATATCAATCACATTGTATGTTACAAAAATACATTCAATAAGCGCAAAGAACACATATCAGGTGTAACCAGTTAGCCAGAAGACTTGTGAATCATTTTACGACCTCATCAAACAGGGGCAGTCTGTGACGTCTTAGTTAGGTAATGCTGCCTACACCTCGCCATAAAATATAGAAATACGATGTTATTAAAGTTTAAAATCAAAATTAACTTGTAAATACCATTTTCTTATGAAACAAGGAATTGAAATCGTACCATAGTTGTTTGTGGTGTCTCTTTTCACTTTCACACGAGAAAATTCGCGGATCGGCTGAATAGTAGGTCATTGTCGGAATAGGTTAATGAGGCTCTTGTTTCGGTTGGACCAGAAAATGCCAGTATACGTTTTAAAGATCTATCTACGTAATATAATTCCCAGATGTGAACATCTTACAGATTGGTACCCGTGAAGGTGCGGGTTAGAATATTGATCTTCAGTAACCCATGCTTGTCGTAAGAGGCGACTAACGGGATCGGGTGGTCAGACTCGCTGACGTCGTTGACACATGTCATCGGTTCCCAATTGCGCAGATCGATGCCCATGCTGTTGATCACTGGATTGTCTGGTCCAGACTCGATAATTTACAGACCGTCGCCATATAGCTGGAATATTGCTGAGTGCGGCGTAAAACTAAACTCACTTCCTCACTCTTACAGTTTGGACCTGAAAAAGATATAACTGACCTCAGGTTTAGCAAAAAAATGAAGCAGCGATTGAGAAAGATATTCCATTCAAACAACAATGCCATGTCCCCTAGGATTTGTCGATCCCCAAGACATAAGGTATTTTTTCTTCCCGTAGCCTGACTTCCATGGACGAGGGGGCGTGCAGGGACGCCATGATCCAGTTCGTCAGTGAGCACTGCTGCTTTGGTTCAGCTCCGGCTAAAGAAATGAAAATCACCAACATAGCCCCTGGTCATGCTTTGCATGTAGGTATAATTCAACACCATACCGATATATTTGTTTGTTTGTTGTTTAACGCCGCACTGAGCAATATTCCAGCTATATGACGGCGGTCTGTAAATAAATGCGTCTGGACCAGACAATCCAGTGATTGACATCATGAGCATCAATCTACGCAATTGGGATACGATGACATACATCAACCACGTCGGAGAGCCTGACCACGCGATCCTGTTTAGTTACCTCTTATGGCAAGCATGCGTTGCTAAAGAATAGTTCTAACGCGGATCTTCACGTGGCCGTTCAACTAACTCCGATACTTTAACATAGACTTACGACGAACGGGGCCCAGATGTGCACGTCATGTCTTAGTTGTTATAATCCCGACAGAAAAAGGTCAGAAACGTCAGCGTGTATAACATATCCAAGACAATATTATAGAACTACAGACTAGTGCAAAAAGTATTCGGACATTTGACGTAATTTCCCTAGACTTACATGTTATTTCAGCGTAGCATAAATAATTTTCATGAAGTGAGTTTAGGATGGATCTTTGTAAAAATTGACAGGCAAATTTGAAATGATCTCTGCTCTGCGCACATAATTTCAGTTCAATTTTCCGACAACTATTTAACTAATGACATCATATTTATCAGCTTATGTATGGTTCCACAATGCACAATCCCATAGGCCGCCATGTTAAAGGAGTTCACGGCACTGTACATATGTTGATTAAATTGTTGCCTTTCGATAAATAAGCAATGGAAAATTAAACAGAAACTATGTGATTGTAGGTAAGATGATTCCTCACAAATGTGCAAAATTTGACTTGGATATTACGAAAATTAAATTCATGAAAATTATTAAAGCTACACTAAATTAATATGTAAGTCTATTGAAATTACGTCAAGTGTCCGAATACGTTTTGCACGACTCTGTACATCTGTATATTAATTCCACTCGGAAATGCCCGTTTATGTTCGGTATTAACTAAAGATGTCGTATTTACTTCAAATGACCTCTATAGTATATGGTAGAAAGAGTGAGTGAGTGAGTGAGTGAGTATGGTTTTACGCCGCTTTTAGCAATATACCAGCAATATCAGAGCGGGGGACACCAGAAATGGCATCATACATCGTACCATGTGGAGCATCGAACCCGGCTTTTCGGCGTGACGAGCGAACGCTTTAACCACTCGGCTACCCCACCGCTCCTATGGTGGTACCATACAGTACACATGACATTATGCTGTGGTATGTATGTTGCAGTACACGCTGGAGACGTACACGGAGTTCAGGTCCACGGGGTACGTGTCGGAGCCCTACAGGGGAGGGTTTGTCGACGGCCCCGAGAACGGCCCTCCACCACCTCCCTGGGCTATACCCTGCAACGCTGACTCACTTTTCCTTGACCAACAGAAGCTCATTGAGGTGCCACACACAGCCACTGTTAGGGTAAGTCGGTCGGCAGGTTGGGTTGGGTGGAGAAGGCGGGATTCGACCACTGTATGTTCGGTGGGAGCCTGCTATTATAGACAGAATACTATTTGGGGCCACTACTTAAAAAAGCGACATTTTCTAAAGTGAGGGCAATATATTTCACTTTTTTTTCCGGGACATCCGGTATGCCAAGGGAACAATAAGTATTTGCAAATCCTGATACAGTTTCTTTTGTTAAACATTCATTTCATCAGCAACACATTATTTTTCAAACCATCCAGCATGTCCAGTGAACGATATTCTTGACAATGTCTTTGAGAGTCATATAGAAACTGGAGGGATATGTAAGAATACGATATATGAATGAACAACTTCTTTGTTTAAAATGAGTGTGAGTGAGTGATTTAGTTTTACGCCACACTCAGCGGTTTGTAAATAATTGAGTCTGGACCAGATATTCCAGTGGTCAACATCATGAGCATCGATCTACGCAATTCGGATACGATGAGTCAGGGAGGCTGGCCACCCGATCCCGTTAGTCGCCTCTTTCGACATGCATGGGTTACTGAAGATCAATTCTAACCCGAATCTTCACGGGTCTGTTTACGGCGAGGAGTCTTTGAAAGGCAAATGGAGTGAGTGAGTGAGTATATAATATTATCTTATCCTTACCTAAACACTCTACAATATGATAATTTCAGCCGTGCCACGCGTGTGATGCCCGGGGCTACAACCGATGCCACAGGTGTCACGGCTGGGGGAACGTCAGGTGCCACACCTGCGGGGGTGACGGCGTACGCATGGTGCACGTGCATGAACAAGGGATGCAACCTCAGCCTTGCTTCGCCTGTGGTGGCGACGGCCGACGAAGGTTTGTTCACGTCTCTCTACGTACGCATGATACAGACAGCCCATTCCATCCAGTTAAAGTTAGTTTTCTGGCTTTCCGTACATGCATATATCTATTCAACTGGGGCAATCACGTCCGTTAGGCATTATAGGTTCTTGGCCTAAATCGCTGCTTCCTGTTTCAAACCCCTAGTTTTGACCTGATTTATTTGTGGTCGTCGGTAATGTGTACCCGTAATATTGGCCACTTAGAACAACATGCATTTCATTATGTTTTAATGTGACGTTGGCAGGTTACACGGCCTTTCTATTGGACTAGATGTCTGTTGCACGACTGTGAAACTGGTCATCCATCTTGACATTTTATTCCTGAAATGACGTCAACACTGACGGACAACGTCCACATTACCGGAAACTCCTGCAACGCCCGGGCATGAAGACATACTGAATCGTTGTTTCTAATCACAAGAACTCTTTAATGATAAAATAACTCCAATTCACCTCCATACAATGGCCATCACTCTGTGAGTGTTCATACTCCAATGTACTCACACATAGTGAAAGCCATTTCTTAAATATTGTACAATCGTGGATGATGAACAAAGACGTCATAGACAACACAGACGCACACGCACACACACACACACACACACAGAGAAGGAAGTAATGTACACGCATGTGTATTGGGAATATTTACAGTCACAATGACATGTTCGTGTTTTCAGGTGTATGACGTGTGGTGGTGACGGCCGTATTACATGTAGGACTTGCGACGGCTTCAGAAACCTCAAATGCTACGTCCAGCTCAAAGTTACCTTGTAAGTTCAAATCACCACCTCTATTTCAGTTTATCAAACTACACTCGGACGTTAATTAACTTCTAGAAATATCTACTGTCCATGCACTTATAGTGAGTGAGTGAGTGGGTGAGTACGTGAGTAAGGATGACGGGATAGCTAGTAAACCCAGGGCACAAGCTGGAGAATTAACTGAAATGCTAGTATGTTGACATGAAGCGAGAGAGTGGTCAGTTTGCGAGGCTGCGTCATAGCACAGAGTCAGCTGGAAGATTGTTTTGTTCTAAGCGTGAGTGACTATGGCATTACGCCACATTTAGCAATATTTCAGCTATATCTCGGCGTGGGACACCAGAAATCGGCTTCACATATTGTACTCATATGGGGAATCGAACCCGAGTCTTCGGCGTCTTTAGGCTAAACCACCGCCCCTATTGGGGAAATCAATAAATGTTTCAGCAGTGTGATAAAGCAATATCAAGTCTCTAGAACAGAAAACAATGTCCCAAGTCTATTGATATTTGTTTCAGTCGTATTCCAAACTCCCCAAATGTTTCAGAGTAATAAGTCTTCATCAAACTACCCCATGTTTTGGTACAATGTCAGTTAACAAAACAGTGGATTCTTTAGTCCAGACAGACCGTCGAATAGCTGGAATATAGCGGCGTTCAACAATAGATAAGAAACAAATTATCAAAACTCTAGTTGTTTCAGTATTCTACTGTTTGTTTCATCTCTAGCCAGAATTCACGTGTGTCAGTGTAACTATGTTTGAAAAGCTGGAGTTGTAGAATGGGTTTTGTTCCAGTAAAAACAACAAAGACGACTACATCCTGGAGCGGACTGACATGCCTGATGAGCTAGTGAAGGATGTTAGCGGAACCGCCATCTTCGAGCAGACGCTCATGCCGGTAGGTCGTTATACTCACACTGAATACACGAAACAAGTTGACTATTTCTTGAAAATTTCAAAATGTACAACAGGTCATTGAGTTGATGTGTTTCGGTATTCTGAATTATGACGGACTTTGTTGACGGACTTAGCTAGATATAAATATACTTGTGTTTGTATCATACTGAAATCCAAAGGGCCGATATTCAAGTACAGTCAAATCCCGATGAGTCGAATGCCGGTGTCTGGAATATTATGCATAACACGAAGTACCTGTCGGTCCCGACCATTCCCTGCTGTTTTTTTGTCATCATTTGATTTCCGGTTACACGAATTCGTCTCATAAATACACACGATGACTCGAAATGGAAATTTGGTCCCTTGAGATTCAAACAATAGTAATCTTGTATACATAAGCCGAAGTCAGTCAATGAGAAGTGATTGAATAACCTTTGCTGAGATATTTGCTGTTTTGAGTTAGATCGTTAAAAGGAGGGCGGTTCTTATTCCGTGAAAGTACGCAGTTTCTTTAGTATTGGTGACATAAAAATAAATGTAAAGCAGATGATAAACAAGTCCTGGCCTTCGTTGTACCAATCTGCCAAAGGACTGAGACGATCAAAACCCCAATGCTTTAACATGAACTTACTAAACTCATAGCTGAAATCAGGTTGATTGAACGTGGGCCTGCACATGCATTTAAAGGCAAACTCTCCCCTACGCCTGTGCACGTGCTTCCCGATTAAAAGATACATTTCCCGTGCAGTTCGAACAGATTACGTGGACAACATGGCATTTTGTGATTTTGGAGTGTACCTCTTTGTTCAAAAGTGAATAGTATCTTTTTGCTTACGATGTTGATTGTGGCATATAACTCATACATTTCGCTCCAGGTGTGGCCAATCACATCCTACTTCGTCAGGGAAATCAACGAGAACTCCATCAGACTGGTGAACCAACACAAGGGGGGCTTTCCTGGAGCCAGACAGCTTATGCAGGTAACATCATAATGCAGCATACTGTGAGGAAACGCCCCTTTAATTAACACAGATGATCATGCTTCACACCTCACTCGTGGTAGGTATTGTCTGTATGTTGTATAACTCCGCTCTCCATATACTGTCCATTTATATGACAGCTGTTTGTGAACAATGGAGTCCAGACCAGACAATCCAGTGAGTGAGTGAGTGAGTGTGGTTTTACGCCGCTTTGGGCAATATTCCTGCAATATCGCGGCGGGGGACACCAGTAATGTACCAATGCGGGGAATCGAACCCGGGTGTTCGGCGTGACGAGCGAACGCTTTAACCACTAGGCTACAGACAATCCAGACATCATGTGCGTTGCGGGGATAGGATGGCATGCAGTCAATCAAGTAAGCGAGCCTGACCACCCAGTGTTGTTAATCCCATCCGACGATAAGCATGGGTAAACTAGTCGGACTAGGGCAAAGTTGAAATATTGCATGTCTTCCAAACTCCTGGAAATAGGTTTCCAGGTAACTGAAGCATTAGTCCAAAGATGTTAATTCTCACGTGAATATCGATTTCCGCAACAGTACAATATATGAAGCCAATTCCTCGTGTCCCCACGCCGTGATGTTGCTGGAATATTGTTAAACGCGACGTATAACCAAACTCACTCACTGCTATTTCTTGCCCTCCGTTGTTTCAGCGACAAGTGTTGAGGGGCGTCCCTGTGACGGAGGTTCATTACAGCTGGAAGGATGTGACGACCCGCTTCTGGGTGTACGGGAACGAGAGGAAAGTGTACTCACCCGACTATCCACAACAGTGTTGCTGGGGATGTACTATTCTCTAAGGCAATAATCTACTGTTATCTGGTTAAGTTATCCCAACAATGTTGTTTGTAAGATATTTTGGGCTAAACTTCAGTTATCTGTTATAGCCAGCCGATATGCTCATTACCTACTGAAACGTCCGTAAAAGTTTACTTATTTTCTTTGTTGTCCTTCTGGGTTATATATTTATATTACATTTTATATTTATTATTGATGATGATGATGATGATGATGATGATGTTGATGATGATGATTGTCTGTGTGCTGGCTACGCTGGAGATCTACGCTTGATTCTCCAGAAACAAACCCATGCGTGAAGCTCATTTCTGGTTCCTCTGCTCTGATATTGTTTGAATATTGCTTAAAGCGGCATAAAACTGCACTCAGTCACTCACTGTGTAAATTTTATCATTGAATCTGTTAGATATTTTTTATCAGCATTACATTTGCTGAAGTATTCCACGAACAGTATTACCGCACAAAAGGTATTTTATCAGCATATCACATTCGTTTTGCCAAATATACGTCAAACATTCATGAATATATTTCTATATACATGTTTATATCATATATTTTTATTTACTACTGTGCAAACAATGTTACATTTTCAGTATTACACCCTTCTCACGAACAGGTATTGTATTAATAATCACCAAAGACATTAAATATCTGTACAAATGCTATGCCATCTCGATGTAGTGTAATTTATATAAAGTCAGTCAGTCTTGACATGTGTTATTTTGTGTTAATTAAAATATACAGGTTAATTCTCCCGTGAATATCGATTATCAGATTATCTTCTACGAGGTTCCCAGAACTTAAGTATATTGAAACGTTGGTGATGATACACACTCCTACCTAAAGTTCCATGCGTCCAGCATAGCACGTGTACCTCGGGTAACCGCCACGTGACGATGTGTCACATCACACAGTCTTGCATTAGGCCAGTCACTTCTGATTACAAAAAGAGAAAAGTACGGTCCCGCGATATGCAAATTAGCCTGTGGCACTGATGTTATGCTTACTGAGAGCCGGAGAGTGGCACCGACTGTAAAGGGCACTTTACATGTCAAACAGACCGACACGTTTTCTAGCCTTAAAGAATCGGATGTGAGTACGTCGAAATGTTCGACCATTATTTTAACAGTATTGGTGGTCAGAGGCTGTGGAGACGGGCGGGCTTGGTTTTCACGTGAAATAGATATTTGCCGACCTGGGTGCCATTGTACAAAGACAGAAAGACAGACGGATATATTTTATTAAAGTGATATGTTACAGGTAAAACCATATTTCAAATGCCTCGATGACACATATCACCCAGCCATAACACTGGCTTACGAGACACTACTAAAACAAATTAACTAAAAAAAATTACAATATTCAATCTGGACGATTGTGTTCATGACATACATAAAATAGTACATAGGTAAAATATATTAAGAATGTAACTGCCTTGTACAAAGCGATCTTAAGGCTAAGGTGATCGCAACTCCCATACATTAACATAGACTTACGACTGTCGTAGCGTTAAGGTTGCTTTGTACACCGGTACAACGACACCCTATGATATTAATATAAAATCATGTACATATTTACGAATGCTGTAATTTTATTACCTTTCACTAACATTTTCAGTTAGTATTTTAGATTATATATAAAGAATGGCTAGGGTACTTTTATTTACTCTTTTTTAACTCACATCATATGTATATATTGTGTACCCTCGTTAGACTTGAATAAACTGTCTGTCTGTCACGAAACAAACACTTGCCGACCTGTGATAATATTGGAGTTGACACCTTCCATCTATCAGGAAACTCTCGGGGGCTGTCTTTATTAGTCCTTGATTTGATGATTTGAAGGTCACTCAGTTACCATCCAGCAGTGCCGTCGGTTGATTAAACCGGTTGTTTATTTTGATCCCCAAAATAGCGTGAGGTTCACAAAGTGGATAATTACTGATTGACAGTTGTCGCCGTCCGATCAAGTGCCTTGTTACAGACTGGGGCGGGGTCGCTACTAGTTATTGAAGAAACCCCTATAGAAACAGCGTCGTCAACGATGCAGTGTGCTAAACAGTTTCCAAATTTTGCGAGCCAGTTGAGCTAGCTATGCCTGAAAGTTGCTAGCCCACAAAATAATTCACTAGCCCGAAACTTGAATGTAGATCCGGGTTACATCATTAAGCTGCTTATATGATGAACATTTTTATCAGGCCATAATCTTTCATGATTTAAAAGTGTATTATAACTTAACAAGTCGGAGAGAGTGATATATTTACAAAATGACCCCATGAAATTCACTAGCCAGTCGGGCCAGTGACTGTGGAGATTTACTGGCCCGACTGGATTTTTACTCGCCACGGGCTAGCGGACCAGTGGCTATTTCGCACACTGCAATGATGTCATCCCCCCTATTTTCAATCACAGTAGAGCAGTCCAAAGAATCTACAAAAGAACTTCACTGACCCGTCAGTAATATCTTGATAGGTATCCTAGCGCATGTTCATCTCAGTTTGAAAATAATTCTTACTAGCTTATGCAGCTTGAACATTATCACCGCAGTTTTTAAATATTCGCCACTTCTGCTTCTGGTAATGGAGTCTGGAAGTAACGCGCTTGAAAAACTCGTGCAGCGGAAGTGAGCCATGATTGGTTTAAACTCGTAACTATGACATCACGTGATACATCCGGCGAACACCTGCGTGAAATATACAACGTTTCCACCGTGATTTGACGTGTGTTTATGTAAACAGTTTAAAACAAAGAATCCATCAGTAACAAGTGACTGGGACGGCGTGGTTATTGTTGGCTCGTCTCGCTGAACGCATGGGTTTGAATCCCAAAGTGGTTCAGTGTGTGACGCTCTTTCTCGCGTAGCCTTGCTCCAAGGCTGTACTGAATGCTAAGCCAATGGATATATAGTAATTCTATCCTTTAAAGAGGCAATTCTAGATTACCGAAGAACGCCAGCCTGTTAGGGGGACAATGTATTCGTTCTATTCATATTCTTTTAGAAATTATCATATTATTTATTACCTTAGAGACTTGTGCAAGTCTATTTCTCGCAGACATATGTATGTTATATTGGTATAAGGGGAGATCACTCACTCAATCAAAGCAGTGGTGCGTTCCTCGGCATCTTTCCGACTTCGTACGCAGTTAATTCCGCTTGTAAACTTTCATTGCACCCGCCCGATTTGCATATCAAGAGTCACTGTTTGTTTGATTGATTAGATGCAGGGATATTGAAAATAGCAGGGCTAGCTGTGGAGTGGGTTGTGATATAATTATCACACACTGCCTTTAGACCGTTTCTCTTGTCACCTGTGACTTGTAAAGCGAAGATACAAGTACTATTGTTCTGGAAGAGCTCAACACATGTATCACCATTATCAATACATCTCTGTCAGGACAAAATACCTCATTGCTTTTCCGTCTCATGGAAGGAATATTGTTAACTGCCATCACTATGGAAGGAATATTGTTAACTGCCATCACTATGGAAGGAATATTGTTAACTGCCATCACTATGGAAGGAAATTTTTTAACTGCCATCACTATGGAAGGAAAATTGTTAACTGCCATCACTATGGAAGGAAAATTGTTAACTGCCATCACTATGGAAGGAAAATTGTTAACTGCCATCACTATGGAAGGAATAGTGTTAACTGCCATCACTATGGAAGGGCCATTGTTAACTGCCATCACTATGGAAGGAGTATTGTTAACTGCCATCACTATGGAAGGAATATTGTTAACTGCCATCACTATGGAAGGAATATTGTTAACTGCCATGACTATGGAAGGAATATTGTTAACTGCCATGACTATGGAAGGAATATTGTTAACTGCCATCACTATGGAAGAAATATTGTTAACTGCCATCACTATGGAAGGAATATTGTTAACTGCCATCACTATGGAAGGAATATTGTTAACTGCCATCACTATGGGAGGAATATTGTTAACTGCCATCACTATGGAAGGACCATTGTTAACTGCCATCACTATGGAGGGAATATTGTTAACTGCCATCACTATGAAAGGACCATTGTTAACTGCCATCACTATGGAAGGACTATTGTTAACTGCTATCACTATGGAAGGACTATTGTTAACTGCCATCACTAAGTTTCAGTGACCCTCTCATGTTGTTTTGACGAATTTTCAATAGTCTGTTTCGGCGAATAAGGGACCGTTCATAATTTATGATTCAATATAAAAGGTACATTTATTTCAAATTATTTGCCTGCAAGAAATTTTTCGGGGTAAATAAAGATGAGCACATCAAATGTTACGGTAAATGGGGAATGTGGCAGATACCCGCTCATCTTATCTTCACAAATCAGGGCGATTAAATATTGGGTAAGGTTATTAAGTATGCCATCCTACCATTTACCGAAAGAATGCTATAATATGTTATTATATAGGTAGTATTTTTCCTGTACCACGATTGGTCAAAAGACCGTCACATGATTGACTACAAAACACGATATTGACTTGAGTTTTCTGATAAGTTATGATATTGACTTGGGTTACTAAAAATAGACAAGGAATCCCGTACGAAGGGGCTTCCCCCGCTTTTCCGCCAATCAGATCACTCGGATAGATGGCACAGTGTGTGCATTAAAAGTTTATGTTAAAACCCGCTTCTCTTTCATTATATAATAAAACAATTATAGACTCTTGTAGACGTCGATATCGGTTTTATTGACCTGAGAAAACAATATCGACCTCGCGAGGTCGATATTGTTTTCTCAGGTCAATAAAAACCGATATCGACCTCTACAAGAGTCTATAATTGTATAATGTTACTATATGACAAAGAAGGTAAAAAGAATTGGATAACAGATGTTAAACACCTACTTTTTTCAACTGGATTTAATCATTTATGATATGAACAAAATGTTGAATGTTCGTCATTGTTTCTAAATGTATTCACGCAAAGATTAAGAGATATTTACCAGCAGAAATGGTTGGAAACAATTTCAGTAGATACAATATACAATTATAGACTCTTGAGTAAAACAATATCGACCGAGCTTGCGAGGTCGATATTGTTTTTCTCAGGTCAATAAAAACCGATATCGACGTCTACAAGAGTCTATAATTGTTTTATTATATAATGAAAGAGAAACGGGTTTTAACATAAACTTTTAATGCACACACTGTGCCATCTATCCGAGTGATCTGATTGGCTGAAAAGCGGGGGAAGCCCCTTCGTACGGGATTCCTTGTCTATTTTTAGTAACCCAAGTCAATATCATAATTTATCAGAAAACTCAAGTCAATATCGTGTTTTGTAGTCAATCATGTGACGGTCTTTTTGACCAATCGTGGTACAGGAAAAATGCTACCTATATAATAAAATGTAATTATTACTCAATCTTTAAAACACACATTTATACTGAACGCTATTTATCATGTGTTAATGTTAAGAAATATAGAATAGCTTTAGCTCGTTTCCGTTGTTCATCTCATGATTTATTACTTGAAAAGGTAGATTTATGAATATCAAAAGAGAGGATAGAATCTGTAGATGTTGTAATAATACTGTTATAGAAGACGAATATCATTTTCTTCTTCTATGCCCAGCATATAATACTACATGTAGTAAATATATTAAAGAACTCTATTTTGTCCATCCACCAATCGCTAAATTTTCTTCTCTATTGAATTCTTCAAATGAATTTGTGATTAAAAATGTTGCGGTTTTCATTTATCAAGCCATGTCGATTAGAAAGATGTATATATGAAATGTACTATAGGCCTGTGGCCTCCTCAGTACTGAAATAAAGATTAATTGATTGAATTTTTGGGGGTGGGGGTGGGGGTAGGGTAGAAGGTGGTCTGATGATTTTTATGGAGAAGCATGTGCAATGTGAATGACCCCCTAAAATTTATGTACAAAGTAAGTCTCCTCTCCCCACGTCATATACAAAATCAATGACCCCCATCCCCTTTCCTATAATTTTTAAGCATATCTAGTTAGTATTTTCATGTGCAAAATTGCTGCCCCCCTAGAACATTTGTACAAAATTGCTGACACACCCCCACCCCCGGGAACAAAATAGGTCTCTCTCACACACGCACGCACGCACGCACACACCTAAAATCATGATCACCCCATCATCATTAATTATGAACGGTCCCTAAGTGAGATTTGCTACTCTCTGGTGCAAATACATTATATTTGACTTTAATGCAGCTATATTATTTTAATATGATGATGATTTAGCATGTGTACGACACGACGGAGAGAAACAGAACGCTGCATACATGTTCATTATAGTATTCAATGCATGGGATACGACCCTGGACGAATGGGTCTTGTGTGCAGTGCATGGAAAAAAAACCACCTAAAATGATAGGAGGGTCTTTGTACTTTCACAACCTGAATACACGTTTATGACGCATGCGGACAGATTGGAGGATAGATGGAGAGACAATTCTCTTAACATTAGTTCAAGAGGGCATGTTTAGAATAGGTCCGAAACAATATGGTGTGTGTTCTCAGTGTCCGTGTCCTCTCTCTGAGTGTGAGGGTATTGTGAGTCTCTCTCCGAGATAATTTCACTGGTTCGTTAAGAAAACCTGGATAATTTCACTATCATGGGTACCGTTTAAATTCATGGCATTTCACTGAACATAGATCCCTTTTACATCCATCGATATGGTCTAGCAGTGCGAGTGTTCCTCAGCGCAGCTTGTACATCATATGACATAAATCCTCATAAAACGCGGGGTGACTCTGCTACCTAGCACTTAAAGAAAAATCTTTGAATCTGGATGCATGATTTCATTTTATTACTTTGTGGAACAAGAACAAATGCATGGTGAAATACATGAAATTGATAAATGACAAAATAAGGCCTTGGACTGTTTGTGAACAATGATCAACAACAAAATGGAAATCAATGAAATATCTCGAATTTTCAGGTAGGTAATTGCATGAGTGTTCACAAGGCAACCAAATACTAATAGGACAATAGCTTTCATTTACAAATATACGATTATAACTAAACCAAGATAATGTAATCAATTCTTGATATCACAGAGATATAATATTTCATGGAACCATCAAATTTATAATACCATTTTCAAAGGAGCTATCATCAGCTTTTTGACATTAAATATATATCAAAACGCATATTCTCACAAAATAGCATATCAGTCAAAATGTGTCAGACCACTTCAACACATGAGTCCTGTGCACCCGACACGAACTTCACAAATCTTAAATCACTCCCAAACAACTGGAACAGTTTGCCCTTCCTTTCCACTGATCGTCTGAGACAGGAATGGCGCCTGAATGGTCATCTCGCCCTCTGCATTCAGGACACTCGTCAACATGGACTGGTCCACTTTGTCTGGGAGACGAATGCGCCTTCGCAGTGTCTCAGTTTCGCTGTACCCGTCACACTTGCTCTCACGCTCGGCTTCCACGGTGACGTCACCATTACGTACAACTACCCGGATGTCTTCTGGTTTGTAGTTGGACAGATCGAACCGAATTTCAAAGTCTTGTGATGATGAGGTGACGGGAAGATTCTCGTCGGCTTTGATCAGTATACTCTCGGCATCTTCATCTCCATCTGACATCAGTCGTTCTACTTCTTCGTCCTCGTCCGTATTTCGGTCTGTCGTCGGCTCTCGTGGAGCACTTTCACCTGCCGTCTGCTCCTCCAGGCGAGCGATGTCACTGGGGTCATGTCTGAGAGACGGCTTCTCGTCATACTTCAACATTAGGCAGGTATTTTCCTCCTGTCCTTTCTCTTCCTCGACATCCATTTGCTTGTCAAAGGACCCGGCTGTCGTTTTGTTGTCATCTACCCGGCGAGGTTCTTCTCTGTCTGGATCTGTGGTCGTCTGTTTAGTAGTTTCTTCCTCCTTGTCATTGGACAAATCCTTCTTCTCCTTCCTCTCAACAACAGGAAGGCCAAACATAGTGGAAAACAGGTGTTTCATGCCTTCTTGAAAAGCTGCTTGAACTTCCTTTTCTCCTTCCATTCCACCGTCGTACTCCTCATCATCTGTGTCACTTGTCCTGGCTGGATTAGATCTGGTTTTCTTCTCTTTGTGTTCAGCTTTCTTCTCGCCCTCTTGCCTCTCCTGTTTGTCCTCCACACTGTGTTTTGCAGACGCGGGGATCTCGAGGATAACCTTGCCTTCAACATATCGGCAGATAACTCCCGTTTTGTCAACACCAGGTGGTAGTGGAAGTCTTCTTGTGACCCGGAAGGAGTTGCTGGGGTCATCATGTCGGCCACACACAACTATGGAGTTATCTGTGACTTTCACTTTTATTTCATCTGCAGAAAAACCGCGGAAATCGAGGCTTGCAGTCATGAATTGCGACTGCCGTTTCTGGGTAGGACACTCCCCCTTCTGTGTCCCTCGACGTGTGACACGCTGACATTTTTCTGTGTCACATTGGCGTCTACCGTGACAGCTTTCTGACTGAGGGTTGTTGTGCGACATCACCATGAGAGGACGGAGAATGTCGTTTAGAAAGCCTATTTTACCCAACTGCTGCTGTTGACAACACGGGTTTCTCTGGTAATGGCAGGGTCTTGAATATGCGGCACGCTCTCTGAAAATATCTTCGGGTACCACGTGGAACAACATGGTTGTAGGCGGTGTCGTTTTCTTGACAAAGATGTAGGCAATTAATTTGATGTATATAACCCAGTTACGTTGTATATACTAGACGCTCTCGCTGTTTCGACGATCAGTCGTCGGTCGTGTTGAGTGTTGAAGCTGAATGCTGGAATGACGGTCAGATAAATCCCTCTGCCTTATATACAGCTACACAACACACCTATAACCTCGCGAATCATCCAGAAAACGCCTCGAGAATGTAATAGTTAATTCGAGAACAAGGTGACAACGTGTTTCTGTTTACGGATGTGACGAAACAACGCCAATGCGCAATCGCGAGTTTAAAAATAGCATTGTGGGCGGAGCTTATTGCGAGTCGGGCACTTCTAGACTGTTCGTGATCTTGCTCGCAGTTGTCAGGCTCACTTCGTCATGTCGAAAATATAAATGTACTATATACGCATATTTTCTCTGGTGTCAGGTTTAGTAAAATGCGTTTGTAGGAAACTGAAGTCAGTAAAGGCATAAGTATTCAGGGACTACACAAGACGTATGCCGACCTCTTACAATAACATGCTGTGGTATAGTGTCAGTGTATGAAATAAGCCAAAATTCCAGCCAAACATCAGGGCTGGTAACTTTAAAATGTTATCAGCCCAAAATGGATTTAACCAGAACAAATATGGTGAATTTACTCAGATGTATGCAACATGTAAAAAATATTACCAGACCATCGGGCTGGCAAGCTGTAAATTTAGACCGTCCTTCTGAAATCTAGACCGTCTCGGGCGGTCGGACGGGCCTTATTTCATACACTGATAGTGTACACCTCTGCCATCTACAGTCTGTACCATAGACGTGTATTTTCAGTAAATCCACATGTATTCAATATGTAATTATTTAAAGTCGTAACCAAAATACGTGTTTAACGTAAATATATCCACGATGTAGTGTTTGCATAGAAATGTACATGGATCGATTAACAATTTCAACAGTTTTTGTACTGTTTAAATTTTATTCGTCGGTAATCCCATTATGGCGTCAGAATTCTATACTCAGTAACTTAAAAATATTCTCAGTTAGTTTAGATGGGTACGGTGTCGTTCTGAATTTTATTCTCATTAACTCAAATATACAGGATATCTTACTTTCATATGAAAATTGCATTCTCTTTCAGATTATGAAATGAGTCATTTAACAACAATTGTAAAAGGTAAAGGTCGTATTTATCACGAGCGAACTTTCACTCCTAATCTAAATGTAAGATCCTTGTAGCTAATTTGAACTAATTAAATTTCAGCTTCCCCAAACGATCTGATTCAATGAGGCCCAGGATGCGATCGTAAATCAGCCCCAATACCGTCCTAATACTTCGATAGTTTTGTGAAAGTAGGAACTGGTATTGTGTTCTATTTAACGACTTGAATCAACTTGCTATAACTGTGACTTTGCGCTTTCATAGTTCGCCGAGACAGTACCGTGTGCAGCTTTCATCAATTTCAAACCCACGAATGCTAATTACTGATATCAACCTTAGATCACTGAAACGCCGAAGACCCGGGGTCGAATCCCCACATGGGTACAATGTGTGAAGCCCATTTCTGGTGTCCCCCGCTGTGATGTTGCTGGAATATTGCTAAAAGCGGCGTCAAACCAAACTCAGTCAGTCAGATCACTGAGATGATGCCAATCTAGCACAAAGCCAGAAAGTTGCGTTTGTGAAGCGTCCGTCAACGCCAGGTCAAGGTGTGTTCACCTTCACATGTAGTCGTTGAGTGAGTGAGTGAGTCTGGCTTTACGCTGCTTTTAGCAATAATCCAGCAATATCACGGCGGGGGACACCATAAATAGGCTTCACACATTGTACCCATGTAGGGAATCGAACCCAGGTCTTCATCGTGACGAGTGAAAGCTTTAACCACTAGGCTACTCCACCGCCAAGTAGTCATTGAGAATAGTGCATCTGGTTTGCATGTTGTAAACCTTTTCAGCATGTTTTCTGTCAACAATTAGTGTAAACGTTCTAGCTTTAAGAAGCAAAAAGCAAGGGCGGCACAGATTTGAGTCCCATAATTAAATTTCCTTCTTTTTGTATCTACTTAAAACCTACAAAACCAAAATACACCCTTCAGAAAAGTGAGCGAGTTCCGTTTTATGCCGCTTTTTAGCAGATTCCAGAAATATCACGGCGAGGGCACCAAAATTGGGCTTTACACATTAATTGTACCCATGTGGTGAATCGAACCCGGGCCATCGGCGTGGCGAGCGAACGTTTTAACCACACTGTGCTACCCCACTGCCCCTTTCAAAAAAGAAAAAGAAAGAAACGCGTAGACTATAATGTGAATGTTGGTTTTGTTTATTCATAAAACATTCAATACACTAAACATATCATTTATGGAACGATATCAGTCACACGTTCGTTTACTGGATTAGTGCACAAACACAACCTCTTGGAACCTATGGAGCTTTGTAAAGCAATTTTGGTAAGATTTAATGAAATTGTCATGGAAAAAGAATTAAAGCATAGTACACGTGCAAATATCAAATCAGATTATATGCAACATGCACATAATTTAACAAAATATATATTTTCAATGTAAACTTGTGCGTTTCTATAATTTTTAATGAGTGCATAATTAATCTTGTCGTGGCATATACAACTCCTTCAGATAATCTCTATGTAACAATTCAGAAATTGTGGTTGACTTAGCGATCACATTCATATAAAGTTTTAAAAACTAATGAACATCAGAAGCTTGAGTATTCCATACGCATCTATGAGTATTCCAACACAATCATAAGTGCATATGTCGGTCACACATGTCTACACATGTTTCTTGCTTCATCCGTAGATACATCATTAAATACACTAAACGCCAAAAGAAATGTTACCCTCCTTCCTTAATTAATTTCTTAAAATCTACTCAAGTGAGGATGAAACTTTCTGCTGCATTGTGATGCGTGGACGTCTACTTCTTGGTCTGTCTACGGTGACCCCAATCTATAGCGCTGAATACGTCTTATAACCGTGATATACGGTGGCATCCGAGGGCGTTGGCAACATCATTGTATGTCGATCCCATCTGCACCATCCCAATGGCTCTTTCTCTCTTCAGCTGTTAATCGCGGCATAGTTCTCGTACTTGCGTATCATATCATGCATTCTAGGCTCTCTTTATACCCTATAGAATCCACAAAAGGCGTTTATGCTTGTCGTAAGAGGCGACTAACGGGATCGGGTGGTCAGGCTCGCTGACTTGGTTGACACATGTCATCGGTTCCCAATTGCGCAGATCGATGCTCATGCTGTTGATCACTGGACTGTCTGGTCCAGACTCGATTATTTACAGACCGACGCCAAATAGCTGGAATATTGCTGAGTGTGACGTAAAACTAAACTCACTCACTCACTCATCCTATAGAATCATCATTCCACACGTGAAATTGATGCAAATATTACTTGAATTTTGCTACGTTTTGGCGATTAATATTGCTATGTGTAAACAGAAAATGGAAAAATGTTACTTTGCGAGCACAAATGTTAACAAAGATAATTTTAGGTGTTCCTAAACACTTTTTCAAGATATCAAAGGCACCTTTTACTTGTTTTCACAAATGCAAATCAGCAGGAAGTGTTTGAAAAGACTCAAATCATAGGAATGATTCTTTTACATATTTACACACTCTACAACAGTTGTTTCTTGTTTTAATAGCTGAAAAATGGCGATTTTAAATGGTTTATCTTTGTCCAAAAGCAGAATTTTATTTCAACCGTTCTTTCGGACATCTAAATCACTGTTATTGGTTTATTTCGGCATGGTCGAAAATAAGACAATTTAACTCTTCTGAACAGATTCATTTCGCCTAAATATGAATGCATTTGAGATTTTGTTTCGTGATTTGCATAAAGCTGTGTTGTTAAGCTTTCTTGTGAAGTAATACCTTCTAACATATCATGTCTAGTTTTTAAGTACTTCATAAAGGTAGGAGGGTAACGTATGTTTTGGCTTTTAGTGTACATGTGCTGTTACTGGTATTACTGACAAAACTGATCAGATGGTATATGAATGTATAACACATATCATGCAGGGAGTCTAAACGTTTTGTGTGTTGGTAAGGTTATTATACTTCAGCGTCATGGGCGATATCTGTTAGCATAACACGATAGAAGCCGTGTGTGTGTATGTGTGTGTGCGTGCGTTCGAGCGTGAGTTTGTGTATACCTTTGATTCGATAATCAAGCTAGCGGTGTTTTAATCTAAACGATTTTACCACAAGTACCGTTTGTATTAATGGTGTTTCACTGCACACAGACCTCTGTCACTGCCATCCATATGGTGGAGCGATGTGAAGGTCCTTCACAACACACACATCCTGATGTGTATAAGTCTTCACGTCAGCCGAGATGCTTCACATACTATTCAAAATAAAACCGGACATGGAAGTATGCATTATGACATTTTATTACTTTTTGAAACACGACAGGTGTATCAGACATACAAATTCATGGTGAAATACATGGAACTAATAAAAATGACAATTTAAAAAATACAGATCATGAACTGTTAAAAAAGAACAACAAAATGGATATATGTCTAAAGTATTTAGACGACTGTAACTGGATGATGTAAAGGGGGTGTCAGTGAGTACACATTAGCCCAATACTGATCGGACAGTTGTTCACATGTGAACATATACGTTGAGACAAAAATAAAACTACGTGAACAATCCTTGGCATCTAACAAGTATGATATTTTTTTACCCAGATATCATCCTCCTTATACTGTTTTCATGGGAATTCTTATCCGACATTAAATATTTATCAAGACGCATAATTCAACGAAGTAAGATATATCTGTCAGAAATAAGACAGACTGACCTCAACAACTGAGTCCTGTGTATCGTCATGAACACAATCTCAAATCAGTTCATGGGAATTATTATCTGACATTAAATATTTATCATATTTTCACGAAAAAGAATATGTATCAGTCAAAATGTGACTGACCACTTCAACACATTGAGTCCAATATATCCGACACGAACTTCACAAATCTCAAATCACTCCCAAACAACTGGAACAGTTTGCTCTTCCTTTCCACTGATGGTCTGAGACAGGAATGGCGCCTGAATGGTCATCTCGCCCTCTGCATTCAGGACACTCGTCAACATGGACTGGTCCACTTTGTCTGGGAGACGAATGCGCCTTCGCAGTGTCTCAGTTTCGCTGTACCCGTCACACTTGCTCTCACGCTCGGCTTCCACGGTGACGTCACCATTACTTACAACTACCCGGATGTCTTCTGGTTTGTAGTTGGACAGATCGAACCGAATTTCGAAATCTTGTGATGATGAGGTGACGGGAAGATTCTCGTCGGCTTTGATCAGTATACTCTCGGCATCTTCATCTCCATCTGACATCAGTCGTTCTACTTCTTCGTCCTCGTCCGTATTTCGGACTGTCGTCGGCTCTCGTGGAGCACTGTCAGCTGTCGTCTGCTCCTCCACGTAAGCGATGTCACTGGGGTCATGTCTGAGAGACGGCTTCTCGTCATACTTCAACATTAGGCAGGTATCTTCCTCCTGTCCTTTCTCTTCCTCGACATCCATTTGCTTGTCAAAGGACCCGTCTGTCGTTTTGTTGTCATCTTCCGGGCGAGGTTTCTCTCTGTCTGGATCTGTGGTCGTCTGTTCAGTAGTTTCTTCCTCCTTATCAGGACTCCCTTTGGACAAATCCTTCTTCTCCTTCCTCTCAACAACAGGAAGGCCAAACATAGTGGAAAACAGGTGTTTCATGCCTTCTTGAAGAGCTGCTTGAACTTCCTTTTCTCCTTCCATTCCACCGTCGTCGTACTCCTCATCATCTGTGTCACTTGTCCTGGCTGGGTTAGATCTGGTTTTCTTCTCTTTGTGTTCAGCTTTCTTCTCGCCCTCTTGCCTCTCCTGTTTGTCCTCCACACTGTGTTTTGCAGACGCGGGGATCTCGAGGATAACCTTGCCTTCAACATATCGGCAGATAACTCCCGTTTTGTCAACACCAGGTGGTAGTGGAAGTCTTCTTGTGACCCGGAAGGAGTTGTTGGGGTCATCATGTCCTCCACACACAACTATGGTGTTATCTGTGACTTTCACTTTTATTTCATCTGCAGAAAAACCGCGGAAATCGAGGCTTGCAGTCATGGAGACCGGCTGCCGTTTCTGGGAAGGTGGCTCCCCCTTCTGTGTCCCTCGACGTGTGACACGCTGACATTTTTCTGTGTCACATTGGCGTCTACCGTGACAGCTTTCTGACTGAGGGTTGTTGTGCGACATCACCATGAGAGGACGGAGAATGTCGTTCAGAAAGCCCATTTTACCCAACTGCTGCTGTTGACAACACGGGTTTCTCTGGTAATGGCAGGGTCTTGAATATGCGGCACGCTCTCTGAAAATATCTTCGGGTACCACGTGGAACAACATGGTTGTAGGCGGTGTCGTTTTCTTGACAAAGATGTAGGCAATTAATTCAATGTATATGACCCAGTTACGTTGTATATACTAGACGCTCTCGCTGTTTCGACGATCAGTTGTCGGTCGTGTTGAGTGTTGAAGCTGAATGCTGGAATGACAGTCAGTTCAAATCCCTCAGCCTTATATACAGCTACACAACACACCTACAACCTCGCGAATCATCCAGAAAACGCCACGAAGAATGTAATAGTTAATTCGAGAACCAGGTGACAACGTGTTTCTGTTTACGGATGTGACGAAACAACGCCAATGCGCAATCGCGAGTTTAAAAATAGCACAGTGGGCGGAGCTTATCGCGAGTCGGGCGCTTCTAGAATGTTCGTGATCTTGCTCGCAGTTGTCAGGCTCACTTCGTCATGTCGAAAAATAAATGTACTATATACGCATATTTTCTCTGGTGTCAGGTTTAGTAAAATGCGTTTGTAGGAAACTGAAGTCAGTAAAGGCAACAGTATTCAGGGACTACACAAGACTTATGCCGACCTCTTACAATAACATGCTGTGGTATAGTGATGTATGCAACATGTAAAAATATTACCAGACCATCGGGCTGGCAAGCTGTAAAATTTAGACCGTCCTTCTTAAATCTAGACCGTCTCGGGCGGTCGGACGGGCCTTATTTCATACACTGATAGTGTACACCTCTGCCATCTCCAGTCTGTACCATAGACGTGTATTTTCAGTAAATCCACATGTATTCAATATGTATTTATTTAAAGTCGTAACCAAAATACGTGTTTAACGTGAATATCCACGTTGTAGTGTTTGCATAGAAATGTACATGGATCGATTAACAATTTCAACAGTTTTTGTACTGTTTAAATTTTATTCGTCAGTAATCCCATTATGGCGTCAGAATTCTATACTCAGTAACTTAAAAATATTCTCAGTTAGTTTAGATGGGTACGGTGTCGTTCTGAATTTTATTCTCATTAACTCAAATATACAGGATATCTTACTTTCATATGAAAATTGCATTCTCTTTCAGATTATGAAATGAGTCATTTAACAACAATTGTAAAAGGTAAAGGTCGTATTTATCACGAGCGAACTTTCACTCCTAATCTAAATGTAAGATCCTTGTAGCTAATTTGAACTAATTAAATTTCAGCTTTCCCAAACGATCTGATTCAATGTGGCCCCAGGACGCGATCGTAAATCAGCTCCAATACCGTCCTAATACTTCGATAGTTTTGTGAAAGTAGGAACTGGTATTGTGTTCTATTTAACGACTTGAATCAACTTGCTATAACTGTGACTTTGCGCTTTCATAGTTCGCCGAGACAGTACCGTGTGCAGCTTTCATCAATTTCAAACCCACGAATGCTAATTACTGATATCAACCTTAGATCACTGAAACGCCGAAGACCCGGGGTCGAATCCCCACATGGGTACAATGTGTGAAGCCCATTTCTGGTGTCCCCCGCTGTGATGTTGCTGGAATATTGCTAAAAGCGGCGTCAAACCAAACTCAGTCAGTCAGATCACTGAGATGATGCCAATCTAGCACAAAGCCAGAAAGTTGCGTTTGTGAAGCGTCCGTCAACGCCAGGTCAAGGTGTGTTCACCTTCACATGTAGTCGTTGAGTGAGTGAGTGAGTCTGGCTTTACGCTGCTTTTAGCAATAATCCAGCAATATCACGGCGGGGACACCATAAAATAGGCTTCACACATTGTACCCATGTAGGAATCGAACCCAGGTCTTCATCGTGACGAGTGAACGCTTTAACCACTAGGCTACTCCACCGCCAAGTAGTCATTGAGAATAGAGCATCGGGTTTGCATGTTGTTCAACATTTTAAGCATGTTTTCTGTCAACAATTAGTGTAAACGTTCTAGCTTTAAGAAGAAAAAAGCAAGGGCGGCACAGATTTGAGTCCCATAATTAAATTTCCTTCATTTTGTATCTACTTAAAACCTACAAAACCAAAATACACCCTTCAGAAAAGTGAGCGAGTTCCGTTTTATGCCGCTTTTTAGCAGATTCCAGAAATATCACGGCGAGGGCACCAAAATTGGGCTTTACACATTAATTGTACCCATGTGGTGAATCGAACCCGGGCCATCGGCGTGGCGAGCGAACGTTTTAACCACACTGTGCTACCCCACTGCCCCTTTCAAAAAGAAAAAAAAAAACGCGTAGACTATAATGTGAATGTTGGTTTTGTTTATTCATAAAACATTCAATACACTAAACATATCATTTATGGAACGATATCAGTCACACGTTCGTTTACTGGATTAGTGCACAAACACAACCTCTTGGAACCTATGGAGCTTTGTAAAGCAATTTTGGTAAGATTTAATGAAATATTGTCATGGAAAAGAATTAAAGCAGAGTACACGTGCAAATATCAAATCAGATTAAATGCAACATGCACATAATTTAACAAAATATAGTTTTCAATGTAAACTTGTGCGTTTCTATAATTTTTAAGAGAGTGTATAATATAAATTGTATGCTCTCTCGAGGGTAATACGTCTGATGTACGCCTCTTTGTAGCAGTGTCACCCGAGCCGGTACGACTGGATTTTTAACATCAGTGAAACATATTCTGACAAGCATAAAACTGCTATAAAAAAATGATAATTTTGTTTAAGCTGAGTGTGCAAACCACTCAATGTATAACATATAGCTTAAATAAAGCAGTGAAAGTCAGTAAAATAAATCTGTACAAAGTGAACACAAAACAGCTGATCGAACGGTTTTCGAACTCCGGGCACGGCATGCGTCATATTATGACGTCATACGATTGTTAGCGCTTCAGCTTCTCGGCGGAGAGCTTGGCGGCTACCGTGGAAGCGGGTAATATTTTCCCCAGACACGGAAACTTGTTACACCCATTGATCAATGAAATTAAAGTATTTTACATGAAGGTAAGATCAATCATTAAACGCTCTAAACGCCAAAGAAACGTTATCCTCCTTCCTTAATTAATTTCTTAAAATCTACTCAAGTGAGGATGAAACTTTCTGCTGCATTGTGATGCGTGGACGTCCACTTCTTGGTCTGTCTACGGTGACCCCAATCTATAGCGCTGAATACGTCTTATAACCGTGATATACAGTGGCATCCGAGGGCGTTGGCAACAACATTGTATGTCGATCCCATCTGCACCATCCCAATGGCTCTTTCTCTCTCTTCAGCTGTTAATCGTGGCATATTTCTCGTACTTCTGCATACCATATCATGCATTCTAGGCCCTCTTTATACCCTATAGAATCATCATTCTACAATTGCGTGAAATTGATGCAAATATTACTGGAATATTGCTACGTTTTGGCGATTGATATTGCTATGTGTAAACAGAAAATAGAAAAATGTTACTTTGCAAGCACAATAATGTTAACAAAGAAAATAATTTTAGGTGTTCCTAAACACTTTTCAAGATATCAAAGGCACTTTGTACTTGTTTGCACAAATGCAAATCAGCAGAAATTGTTTTAAAGACTGAAATCATAGGAATGATTCTTTTACAACGTTACACACTCTACAACAGTTGTTTCTTGTTTTAACAGCTGACAAATGGTTACTGTAAATGGTTTATCTTTTTCTCAAAGCAGAATTTTATTTCAACCGTTCTTTAGACATCTAAATACTGTTATTGGTTTATTTCGGCATGGTCGAAAATAGGACAATTTAACTCTTCTGAAAAGATTATTTTCGCCTACAATCCGTTTGGCTCAAAAGCGGACCGATGAATTGCAATCTAACTCGAAAACTAATAAACATAAAATACTCAATGAAACGCTGATCATAATCAAAACATCATACCCACTCTGTGAGGTTTTTGTAGAATTTTGTCCTAAAATGAAAAAGTTGTTTAACAATCTATCATTAAAATATTGACACAGTTCACTATTTGTTATGCAGAAAGGGACAGCCAGGTGTTCGAGAACGGATGGAGACGGCATTAATGAATAAATAACTTTGTCTGTGAACGTGCTTCTCGAACACCTGGCTGCATTTGAGATTTTTTTCGTGATTTGCATAAAGCTGTGTTGTTAAGCTTTCTTGTAAAGTAATACCTTCTAACATATCATATCTAGTTTTTAAAGTAATTCATAAAGGTAGGAGGGTAACGTATCTTTTGTCTATTAGTGTACATGTGCTGTTACTGGTATTACAGACAAAACTGATCAGATGGTATATAAATGTATAACACATATAACATGCAGGGGAGTCTCAAACGTTTTGTGTGTTGGTAAGGTTATTATACTTCAGCGACATGGGCGATATCTGTTGGCATAACACGATAGAAGCCGTGTGTGTGTATGTGTGTGTGTGTGCGTGCGCGCGTGCGTCGAGCGTGAGTTTGTGTATACCTTTGATTCGATAATCAAGCGGTGTTTTAATCTTAAACGATTTTACCACAAGTACCGCTTGTATTAATGGTGTTTCACTGCACACAGACCTCTGTCACTGCCATCCATATGGTGGCGCGATGTGAAGGTCCTTCACAAAACACACATCCTGATGTGTATAAGTCTTTACGTCAGCCGAAATGCTTATGTCACATACTATTCAAAATAAAACCGGACATGGAAGTATCCATTATGACATTTTATTACTTTGTGAAACACGACACGTGTATCAGACATACAAATGCATGGTGAAATACATGGAACTAATAAAATGACAATTTAAAAATACAGATCATGAACTGTTAAAAAGAACAACAAAATGGATATACATGTCTAAAGTATTTAGAGACACTGTAACTGGATGATGTAAAGGGGTGTCAGTGAGTACACATTAGCCCAATACTGATCGGACAGTTGTTCACATGTGAACATATACGTTAAGACACAAAAATAAAACTATGTGAACAATCCTTGGCATCTAACAAGTATGATATTTTTTTTACCCAGATATCATCCTCCTTATACTGTTTTCATGGGAATTCTTATCCGACATTAAATATTTGTCCAGACGCATAATTCAACGAAGTAAGATATATCTGTCAGAAATACGACAGACTGACCTCAACACACTGAGTCCTGTGTATCGTCATGAACACAATCTCAAATCAGTTCATGGGAATTATTATCTGACATTAAATATTTATCAAGACGCATATTTTCACGAAAAAGAATATGTATCAGTCAAAATGTGTCAGACCACTTCAACACATGAGTCCTGTGTATCCGACACTAACTTCACAAATCTTAAATCACTCCCAAACAATTGGAACAGTTTGCTCTTCCTTTCCACTGATGGTCTGAGACAGGAATGGCGCCTGAATGGTCATCTCGCCCTCTGCATTCAGGACACTCGTCAACATGGACTGGTCCACTTTGTCTGGGAGACGAATGCGCCTTCGCAGTGTCTCAGTTTCGCTGTACCCGTCACACTTGCTCTCACGCTCGGCTTCCACGGTGACGTCACCATTACTTACAACTACCCGGATGTCTTCTGGTTTGTAGTTGGACAGATCGAACCGAATTTCGAAATCTTGTGATGATGAGGAGACGGGAAGATTCTCGTCGGCTTTGATCAGTATACTCTCGGCATCTTCATCTCCATCTGACATCAGTCGTTCTACTTCTTCGTCCTCGTCCGTATTTCGGTCTGTCGTCTGCTCTGGCAGAACACTGACAGCTGTCGTCTGCTCCTCCAGGCGAGCGATGTCACTGGGGTCATGTCTGAGAGACGGCTTCTCGTCATACTTCAACATTAGGCAGGTATCTTCCTCCTGTCCTTTCTCTTCCTCGACATCCATTTGCTTGTCAAAGGACCCGTCTGTCGTTTTGTTGTCATCTTCCGGGCGAGGTTCCTCTCTGTCTGGATCTGTGGTCGTCTGTTCAGTAGATGCTTCCTCCTTATCAGGACTCCCTTTGGACAAATCTTACATCTTCTCCTTCCTACAACAAGGAAGAGCAACGGCCAAACATAGTGGAAAACAGGTGTTTCATGAACTTCTTGAAGAGTTGTACTCTTGAACTTCCTTTTCTCCTTCCATTCCATCGTCGTCGTACTCCTCATCATCTGTGTCACTTGTCCTTTCTGGGTTAGATCTGGTTTCTTCTCTTTCTTGTTCAGCTTTCCATCTCCACCGTCTTGCCTCGTTTGTCCTCCATGTGTTTTGCAGACGCGGGGATCATCATCCTTCAACATATCGGCAGATAACTCCCGTTTTGTCAACACCAGGTGGTAGTGGAAGTCTTCTTGTGACCCGGAAGGAGTTGTTGGGGTCATCATGTCCTCCACACACAACTATGGTGTTATCTGTGACTTTCACTTTTATTTCATCTGCAGAAAAACCGCGGAAATCGAGGCTTGCAGTCATGTAGACCGGCTGCCGTTTCTGGGAAGGTGGCTCCCCCTTCTGTGTCCCTCGACGTGTGACACGGTGACAGTTTTCACTGTGACAGCTTTCTGACTGAGGGTTGTTGTGCGACATCACCATGAGAGGACGGAGAATGTCGTTCAGAAAGCCCATATTGGCCAACTGCTGCTGTTGATAACGCGGGTTTCTCTGGTAATAGCAGGGTCTTGAATATGCGGCATGCTCTCTGAAAATATCTTCGGGTACCACGTGGAACAACATGGTTGTAGGCGGTGTTTTACTCTCGACAAAGATGTAGGCAATCAATTCAATGTAAATGTCCCAGTTACGTTGTATGCGCTAGCCGCTCTCGATGCTTCGGGGATCTGTTGTCGGTCGTGTTGAGTCTTGAAGCTGAATGCTGGAATGACAGTCAGCTCAATCCCTCAGCCTTATATACAGCTACACAACACACCTACAACCTCGCGAATCATCCAGAAAACGCCACGAGAATGTAATAGCTAATTCGAGAACAAGGTGACAACGTGTTTCTGTTTACGGATGTGACGAAACAAAGCCAGTGCGCATTCGCGAGACTAAAAATAGCACAGAGGGCGGAGCTTATCGCGAGAAAAACCGCTTCTGGTATGTTCGCGATCTCGCTGGCTGTCGACAGACCCACTTGTCATATCAGTCAGTGTTATAGTATTAACATACCTACGACATACGTATATTTCCCCTGGTGTCAGTTTTAGTAAACTGGGGTTTTGGAGAAGATATTGGAGGCACTGAAATCACCAAAGGAAACAATATTGTGAGACTTTTAATTATACTTCAGTGGATCCGCTACAATAAGGTGTGGCACACAGGGTGCTCCGACGTCGTTTAAAATATTCTTGTCACATACATGTATACAATAAGATGGGTTTGTTTTATATAAAACTAGTTCTAGCCTTAATTTTCATCGGGAATATTCACCTATTCCAATTTCATAATACACATATTTGTTTGTTTGTGGGTTGTTTTACACCGCATTCAGCAATTTTCAAGCGGCGATCTGTAAAATAATTGAATTTGTGCCAGACAATACAGTGATCAACAGCATGAGCATGCATCGATCTACGCAACGGGGATACAGTGACATGTGTCAACCAAGTCGACAGCGAGTCTGACCGCTCGATCCCGTTAGTCGCCTCATGCGACAAGCATGAGTTACTGAATCCCACATGGGTACAATGTGTTACTGAAGACCTACCTGAATCTTCACGGGTAAGAATACACATATAGATCTATAGGACTGTACACTGGTTCACGGTTTGGATGAGCACTGTTTGTATTTCTTAACGTTATACTGAGCCAGGTCGCAGTGAATATCTATGATACAATCAGTGGTAAATCAAAATTAAAGTGTTCCCTGTCAGTCGAGGTGCAGTTGGGTGGCCTTGTGGTTACGTCAGGCCAAAAAGACACGGTTCAATTCCCCACCTGGGTACAGTTTGTGAGCCCATTTCTGGTGTCATACGTAGAGGTAATACTGGAATATTGGTAAAAGCGACATAAACTAAACTCAATCATTCCCGGTCTGTCGAAAGAGCCTTCGTTGTCTATATATTTGACGGAACACAGTATTGCAGTCTGAAGCTTTCCATTTCTTGCTTTGAGTCTGTTATGATTCAACCAGTTATTCCTCTGGTTGTACCCATATGTTAGAAATGCTACAGGCTTTACCTGCCCCCTTGCTCGTGATACTCAAATGACCTATATGTCAAATGTCAAGCTATTTCATAATAACAAACATGAGTAGCAGTAGACGCTCCTATACTACAGCGAACGCCCGGATAGTGGGATTTCCGGGCTGTCGGGGTTCCCAATGGACAGTCTGCATTGCCCGAGGCACGCCACGATAAGATGAATGCTGTGTAAGACCAGAATGGAGATGTTTTGTGGGGTTTACTCATCCTTGAGGCCTCGATTATCCAGCCTTTCTACACAAGTATGACAAATTCCCTCCGAAATCACCCTGAAACACGTTCGGGCGTGGCACAGGGGTTCGAATCACTGTTTGGACAATAATTTTACAAGAAGAAGTGCATTTTATGTAATGAGTGTAGAGGGAGAATTTTGTAAAAAATCCATTTCTTCACCGATTTCGTTCAAATTTGAAATATAAGTTACTCATAACATATAAAAACAATATACGGTTGCAAAAATCTATGTTTTTATTTTTAAAATTATTGTCCAAACAGTGAGTCGAACCCCTGTGGAGTGAGGGATGCAAACTTGTGGTGTTTATGTTCCCCTTAATACCCAGGACATGATCATAGGTGGATCCCCTAGCCTTGTGGTTAAAGCGTTTGCTCGTCAGCTGAAGACCTGGTTCGATTCTCCACATAGGTTCAGTGTGTGAGGCCCATTTCTGGTGTCCCCTGCAGTGATATTGCTGGAATATTGCTACAAGTGGCATCAAAAACTTACTCACTCACTCAAACATGAAGCTGCCGCTCTTGCCATAACACAAATAGTGTTCAGTGCTGCTTTAAGCCAAGTTCACTTTCTCTGGCATCTTGATTTTGTGGGGCGGTGGAGTAGCCTAGTGGTTAAGGCGTTCGCTCGTCACAATGGTGTTTCACTGCACACAGACCTCAGTCACTGCCATCCATATGGTGGAGCGATGTAAAGGTCCTTCACAAAACACACATCCTGATGTGTATAAGTCTTTACGTCAGCCGAAATGCTTATGTCACATACTATTCAAAATAAAACCGGACATGGAAGTATCCATTATGACATTTTATTACTTTGTGAAACACGACACGTGTATCAGACATACAAATGCATGGTGAAATACATGGAACTAATAAAAATGACAATTTAAAAAATACAGATCATGAACTGTTAAAAAAGAACAACAAAATGGATACGACTGTAACTGGATGATGTAAAGGGGGTGTCAGTGAGTACACATTAGCCCAATACTGATCGGACAGTTGTTCACATGTGAACATATACGTTGAGACAAAAATAAAACTACGTGAACAATCCTTGGCATCTAACAAGTATGATATTTTTTTTTACCCAGATATCATCCTCCTTATACTGTTTTCATGGGAATTCTTATCCGACATTAAATATTTATCAAGACGAATAATTCAACGAAGTAAGATATATCTGTCAGAAATAAGACAGACTGACCTCAACACACTGAGTCCTGTGTATCGTCATGAACACAATCTCAAATCAGTTCATGGGAAATATTATCTGACATTAAATATTTATCAAGACGCATATTTTCACGAAAAAGAATATGTATCAGTCAAAATGTGTCAGACCACTTCAACACATGAGTCCTGTGTATCCGACACTAACTTCACAAATCTTAAATCACTCCCAAACAATTGGAACAGTTTGCTCTTCCTTTCCACTGATGGTCTGAGACAGGAATGGCGCCTGAATGGTCATCTCGCCCTCTGCATTCAGGACACTCGTCAACATGGACTGGTCCACTTTGTCGGGGAGACGAATGCGCCTTTGCAGTGTCCGACAAATATGGGAACCCTGACCACCAGCTAGAGTAACTGCTCTTTATCAAAGGGAAACTACTCTAACCCTAGTCTATGAAACGTCACATTTGTGTAGAGGTCTCAGTTTCGCTGTACCCGCTGTACCCGTCACACTTGCTCTCACGTTCGGCTTCCACGGTGACGTCACCATTACTTACAACTACCCGGATGTCTTCTGGTTTGTAGTTGGACAGATCGAACCGAATTTCAAAGTCTTGTGATGATGAGGAGACGGGAAGATTCTTGTCGGCTTTGACCAGTATACTCTCGGCATCTTCATCTCCATCTGACATCAGTCGTACTACTTCTTCGTCCTCGTCCGTATTTCGGTCTGTCGTCTGCTCTGGCAGAACACTGACAGCTGTCGTCTGCTCCTCCAGGCGAGCGATGTCACTGGGGTCATGTCTGAGAGAGGGCTTCTCGTCATACTTCAACATTAGGCAGGTATCTTCCTCCTGTCCTTTCTCTTCCTCGACATCCATTTGCTTGTCAAAGGACCCGTCTGTCGTTTTGTTGTCATCTTCCGGGCGAGGTTCCTCTCTGTCTGGATCTGTGGTCGTCTGTTCAGTAGTTTCTTCCTCCTTATCAGGACTCCCATTGGACAAAACCTTCTTCTCCTTCCTCTCAACAACAGGAAGACCAAACATAGTGGAAAACAGGTGTTTCATGCCTTCTTGAAGAGCTGCTTGAACTTCCTTTTCTCCTTCCATTCCACCGTCGTCGTACTCATCATCATCTGTGTCACTTGTCCTGGCTGGGTCAGATCTGACCCTCTTCTCTTTGTGTTCAGCTTTCTTCTCGCCCTCTTCCCTCTCCTGTTTGTCCTCTACACTGTGTTTTGCAGACGCGGGGATCTCGAGGATAACCTCGCCGTCAACATATCGGCAGGTAACCCCCGTTTTGTCAACACCAGGTGGTAGTGGAAGTCTTCGTGTGACCCGGAAGGAGTTGCTGGGGCCATCATGTCGGCCACACACAACTATGGAGTTATCTGTGACTTTCACTTTTATTTCATCTGCAGAAAAACCGCGGAAATCGAGGCTTGCAGTCATGGATTCCGGCTGCCGTTTCTGGGAAGGACGCTCTCCCTTCTGTGTCCCTCGACGTGTGACACGCTGACAGTTTTCACCGTGACAGCTTTCTGACTGAGGGTTGTTGTGTGACATCACCATGAGAGGACGGAGAATGTCGTTCAGAAAGCCCATATTGGCCAACTGCTGCTGTTGACAACGCGGGTTTCTCTGGTAATAGCAGGGTCTTGAATATGAGGCACGCTCTCTGAAAATATCTTCGGGTACCACGTGGAACAACATGGTTGTTGATGGCGTTTTACTCTCGACAAAGATGTAGGCAATCAATTCAATGTAAATGTCCCACTTATGTTGTATGCGCTAGCCGCTCTCGATGCTTCGGCGATCTGTTGTCGGTCGTGTTGAGCGTTGAAGCTGAATGCTGGAATGACAATCAGTTCAATCCCTCCGCCTTATATACAGCTACACAACACACCTACAACCTCGCGAATCTTCCAGCAAACGCCACGAGAATGTAATAGCTAATTCGAGAACCAGGTGACAACGTGTTTCTGTTTACGGATGTGACGAAACAAAGCCAGTGCGCATTCGCGAGACTAAAAATAGCACAGAGGGCGGAGCTTATCACGAGAAAAGCCGCTTCTGGTATGTTCGCGATCTTGCTGGCTGTCGACAGACCCACTTCGTCATATTAGTCAGTTTTATAGTATTAACATACCTACGACATACGTATATTTCCCCTGGTGTCAGTTTTAGTAAACTGGGGTTTTGGAGAAGATATTGGAGGCACTGAAATCACCAAAGGAAACAATATTGTGAGACTTTTAATTATATTAAATACTTCAGTGGATCCGCTACAATAAGGTGTCGTCGTTTAAAATATTCTTGTCACATACATGTATACAATAAGATGGGTTTGTTTTATATAAAACTAGTTCTAGTCTTAATTTTCATCGGGAATATTCACCTATTCTCAATTTCATAATACACATATTTGTTTGATTGTGTGTTGTTTTACACCGCATTCAGCAATATTCAAGCGGCGGTCTGTAAAATAATCGAATCTGTACCAGACAATACAGTGATCAACAGCATGAGCATGCATCGATCTACGCAACGGGGATACAGTGACATGTGTCAACCAAGTCGACAGCGAGTCTGACCACTCGATCCCGTTAGTCGCCTCATGCGACAATCATGAGTTGCTGAAGACCTATCTGAATCTTCACGGGTAGGAATACACACACACATATACGTGTATATATATAGGACTGTACACTGGTTCACGGCTTGGATGCGCACTGTTTGTATTTCTTAACGTTATACTGAGCCAGGTCGCAGTGAATATCTATGATACAATCAGTGGTAAATCAAAATTAAAGTGTTCCCTGTCAGTCGAGGTGCGGTTGGGTGGCCTTGTTGTTACATCAGGCCAAAAAGACTCGGTTCAACTCCCCACCTGGGTACAGTTTTGTGAGCCCATTTCTGGTGTCATTCGTAGAGGTAATACTGGAATATTGGTAAAAGCGGCATAAACTAAACTCAATCATTCCCGGTCTGTCGAAAGAGCCTTCTTTGTCTATATATTTGACGGAACACAGTATTGCAGTCTGAAGCTTTCCATTTCTTGCTTTGAGTCTCGTATGATGCTGTGTAAGAACAGAATGGAGATGTTTTGTGGGGCTTACTCATCCTTGAGGCCTCGATTATCCAGCCTATCTTCACAAGTATGACAAATTCCCTCCGAAATCACCCTGAAACACGTTTGGGCGTGGCACAGGGGTTCGAATCACTGTTTGGACAATAATTTTACAAGAAGTGTATTTTATGTAATGAGTGTAGAGGGAGAATTTTCTAAAAAATCCATTTCTTCACCGATTTCGTTCAAATTTGAAATATAAGTTACTCATAACATATAAAAACAATATACGGTTGCAAAAATCTATGTTTTTATTTTTAAAAATTATTGTCCAAACAGTGATTCGAACCCCTGTGGAATGAGGGATGCAAACTTGTGGTGTTTATGTTCCCCTTGATACCCAGGACATGATCATAGGTGGATCCCCTAGCCTTGTGGTTAAAGCGTTTGCTCGTCAGCTGAAGACCTGGTTCGATTCTCCACATCGGTTCAGTGTGTGAAGCCCATTTCTGGTGTCCCCTGCAGTGATATTGCTGGAATATTGCTACAAGTGGCATCAAAAACTTACTCACTCACTCAAACATGAAGCTGCCACTCTTGGCATAACAAAAATAGTGTTCAGTGCTGCATTAAGCCAAGTTCTCTTTCTCTGGCATCTTGATTTTGTGGGGCAGTGGAGTAACCTAGTGGTTAAGGCGTTCGCTCGTCACCGAAGACCCGGTTGATTCCTCACATGGGTAAAATGTGTGAAACCCATTTCTGGTGTTCCCCCCTGTGATATTGCTGGAATATTGCTAAAAGCAGCGTAAAACTATACTCACTCACTCTTGATTTTGTATTGATAAACACAGATATGTATCACCAGGGAGACAATAAGACGTTGTAGATTATCCCTGGTATCACTTGGCATGTATACATTCTTTCTTCCATGCTGTTTTCTGTACACAAAACAAATATGGTGATCTTGGTGCTTATGGAGATGCTTATAAAAGATTACTGACAGACTGCACAGAAATCAAATATATTGTCACACAGTGGATTGTTTGGTGGATGTCGTAAGTGTTTCATGAAAACACTATTGCTCCAAAGATGTATTCCGTGATGAAAATGACAAACAAGTTCAACCTGTTAGTTTGGTTGGATTTTATTCACATCGGATACATGCATACAATATTTTTAAAATGTCATAAATTTAGGACTACCAGATGATTTCAAACACTTTACAAAGACCCTTGACACTTTTGATGGAAGATGAATAATATCTACTATGTTTTGAAAAGTGTTCATTCAGCTCTAGTCAACATAGGCTGTGTGGTAGAGAACGAGTCCTCATAAAGGGAGATAACTACGAAAGAGGCTGAGGCTGAAGTTGCTCTCCTGTTTCTGGTGATACAAGAAGACCTTTCGATGCTCTGGAAGAGAACATATTATACTGTAACTACAAAACATTTAACAGCTGATTTAACATGCATCTAATTGGTTATATGTGATATTTGTTTCTTTCAAAGTTGACCCAAGAATGAAATATGGAAGTCTTCTAAACAAATCATATAAATGTCCTGTTTATCGGGTTCTGTCATTCAGAGAAAGATCATATGATACTTAAACTTTACTAGTTTCCTGATTCATGTCGCAATCATCGGAAGCTACATTATGGTGATATTTAAACATCTGTGTGGCAACAAAAGAGATTCTTATTATTCGCAATGTTAGGTTTTGAAAACATGCAAATACCCATGAGTTTGACCAATCAAATTTGGTGTGAAGAGCGAACAGGTACCAGGTCGAAAATGGTTTCAGTTTGTTTTGTTTTGTTTTTGTGTGTATGTTTACAGACTTAGAGTCACCTACTTCTCCATCTCCAGGGTTCTCTGCACCTTCCAATAATGTCTCTGTTCCTGAGTCTCGTTCAGTGCATACATGGCACCCCAAATAGCCGTCCCTCCCACAAGGCTGAAAGCAAACAGACAAAATAAACAGTTCTAACATGCTGAGTAGTTTGTAAAGAGTAGTTTGTAAAGAGTAGTTTGTCCATACTGATGTTAATGAGACCTGTCATTATCTCGAACGAATCTTACCCCATCACTGTTCCGAAAACACCTCCGGCAAACATTCCTTTAAGTCCCAGGTTGCACTTCAACAAAGCTGCTGTTATTCCTGAAACAAGAAAGATGGCTCATATAATTAAAAAGCTCTTACTGTAGTTCCTCAGTCCAAATGTTCAAGTGTAATTCTTTTTACAGAAAATTCTGACAGTAATTGCTGGTAGCCAAATTTCTAACACAAAACATTACCTTGCTACCTGGATGTTTTAACATCTGCAAACATCAGATGTTGAAAATTAATGGAATGCGAATTGAAAAATAACAAAATGCACATTGTCAAAACTGGACCAGATGGTCTATTAACTGTTAACTGTGAGCGATGATCCTTCATGTCACATATGGTCGGTGGACACTGCCACACAATCAGTGTGTGAAATAGTTTCCAAATTTTGCTAGCCCATTGGGCTAGCTATGCCTGAAAGTTACTAGCCCTCAAAATAATTCACTAGCCCAAAATTTGAATGTAGAAATTAAGCAAAAGATTACACAAAGGTAAGCTGCTAATATGAAGAACATTATTATCAGGCCATAATCTTGAATGATTTAAAAGAAGTCGGAGAGAGTGATATATTAAAAAAATGACCCCATAGAAATTCACTAGCCAGCAGGGCCAGTGACTCTGGAGACTTACTGGCCTGACTGGATTTTTACTAGCCACGGGCTAGCGGGCCAGTGGTTATTTCACACACTGCACACAATCAACTATTACCTTGTAGACTTGGGGAACATATTCCACACGCAATCCCCACAGGTGAAACAGCATTTGACAGGTGTAGAGAAGTGATAGTTCCTAAAAGTATCAGTGTCTGATATACAAAAACTTACCTAAACCTACTGAATATTCCAATGGGGATGACTTGTTGCGATATACAGCAATAGACTGTGATATACCTCTGAAACAAATTACAACATTAGGTCAGCAGCTTTATAAGCATGTCAAACAATACTTTTAATCATCATATGCGTCAGCTTTGTCACACCCATCCCCTCTCAACACCCCAACCCTGCTTCCACCACATTTTCTTCCACTGAATACAAATCTGGTAATTCAGATATAACAGCCATAGAAGACATTGTCAGCCATCTAACCCACTCAGCCACCGTGGCTTCAAGATTTCACACTTTATTTTTTTGTGGAAGATGCGCTGGCTGAGTAGGTTAGATGGCTCACTTTGTGTGATGGAGATTAGCTGCCTGACTGGGTGTGGGTTTGTATCCTGGAGTGAAGTCAACCCAACATTTTTACTTTACTGAGAAAGTGTAATCCCAAATAAAACATATGTTGCATCTGACCACTGTCTAAATGACATTGCACTTGTATCACTTGATAGCAGCAAAACTTGCCAGATTACAGACCAACTGGTATAACTTACAGCAAGGACACTGTGAATAGGGAGACTTTCACAGTCCACTTTGATCCATCCAACAAACTCCTCAAGAAGATAGAATCTTGAAGTGATCTCTGAAACAGATCCTTATATTGACATCCAATTGTACGTAATGCCATTACAAGTTTATATCAACTCTATATTGTAATGGGGGGGGGGGGGTAGCCTACTGACTGAAGACCTGGGTTCCATTCCTCGCCTGGGTACAATGTGTGAAGCCAGTTTCTGGTGTCCCCTGCTGTGATATTGTTACTTATTTGTAGCCCCCCCGTCACATAACAGTAATAATACCAAGTGAGACAGTCAACAGCAACATCACGCCAACATCAACATCAACATCACACCAGAAATGGGCTTCACATATTGTACCCATGTGGGGATTCGAACCCGGGTCTTCTGCGTGACGAGACAACGCTTTAACCACTAGGCTACCCCACCGCCCCCAGATTGAAAGAACCCCACACAAATATTACTAAACAGGATTCAAATAAATATCTACAGGATGGACATGATTTATCTGACTGGCAGTTGATTTCACACAAGACATTGATTTTAGAAAATTGCAAGATGCATTTCAGGAAAAGCTACAAGTTCTAAATGATATGGTAAGGGACAAGTACAAGACATTCACTCACAAACGCCCTGAACCGCGTTGAGAACACTGTCGCCTGGTGCTTCCTGATAAACTCCTCCCTGGCATGTCGACCACCAACAAACGATGTAATGAGGAAGGTGATCAACGCTGTTTGTGTTGTCACCTGCTTTATGAACTGCACCTCAGGACTCCAGCCACCTATATGACTGGAAACAGAAAATCAGACGTTTAGTGGGAGAGTGAGTGAGTACGGTTTTACACCACTTTTAGCAATATCGAGGCAGAGGACACCAGAAGGGGCTTCACACAGTGTACCCATGTAGGCAATCACAAGACGCCAATGTCGCAGGCATAAAAGTTTTCAGTCCCATGCTGGAATTCAAACCATGGACATTCTGATAGAAAAGTTAGACACCTTGTCCACAAGACCAAAGAGGTTAACCCCAGCAGCAAACTGACAAGGTAAGGGACCGTTCATAATTTATGGCAAAGGGGGGGGGTAATGATGTTTTTTATGCAGAAGCATGTACAATGTGAATGACCCCCCGATAAAATGTACGTACAAAGTAAGTGACAACCCCCCTACATACCATGTACAAAATCAATGCCCCCCCCTCCCTTTTCCCATAATTTTTTAAGCATAATTTTATGTACAAAATTGCTGACACCCCTAGTAAATGTGTACAAAACTGATGACCGTCCCTATCTCCCCAGAACAAAATGGGTGACCCCTCCTTAAACTCGTCATCATCCCCCCAAGCCATAAATTATGAACGGTCCCAAGGTGAGTGAGACTAGTTTTACGATGCACTCAGCAATATTCCAGCTATATGGCGGCAGTCTGTAAATAATAGAATCTGGATCAGACAATCCAAAAAATCAACAGCATGAGCATCGATCTATGCAATTGGGAACCAATGACATGTGTCAACCAAGTCAGCTAGCCTGACCACCCAACCCCGTTGATGGCCTCTTACGACAATCATGGGTGACTGAAGCCAATTCTAACCTGGATCTTCACAGGTGAGTGAACAGCAGGCATGTCCCCAGACACATAGTAGTGTACTGAGACACATTTTGCCCAAGTTGGACACCTATGTACCGACCATAACATTTAGAGTCCCATGCTGGAATTCAAACCATGGACCTTCTGATAAAAAAGTCAGACAACTTGTCCACAAGACCAAAGAGGTTAATCCCCAACAGTAAACTGACAAGGTAAGGATGTCATTTGTGTGATAACACCACTCCATGCAATTATGCAACACATGCTATCGATTTGCTGAAATATCATGGTGTCACAATACGAAAACAAAAATCATGCAAGATGCAACACACAGCTGCTATCAGTCCTCGCATCCCATTGGACAATTTCTGGGTGTGTCATCATGATCATCAATTTCATATTCATGACACGGAAAACTCTGACGGCAAATACACATCTCACTCTTTTGAAAACATCTTCATGAGTCGGTCTTTTCCTGTTTCTTTCATCATATATTCTTGTATTTCCATTTCAGAAACAAAGTTCACTGTTTGTATACTCTGTGTTGACACAGCCTGTTCCATCTTGTCTGTGGCAGTTGCCTTCTCAGCTGCATACACTGTTGGGAAACACAGAGTTTGCCATATTGACAGTCTCGGCACACGGTGACATCTGTCTACATTGTGGTGTGGACATCGTAAGACGAATCGCCGAAGACCCTTGCAAGACTCCATCATGTCATCTAGAACGTTATTACTCATCACCTGTGAGAAAACCAAGGCACAAGGATCATTAATCACTGTTGTTAATAAATTGAAAATTGAAATTACTCGGATCGAGTCATTTCAAGAAGTGATTTATAACTCTTCTCTCTATACATTCTGTGGGCATAGATCGCGGCCTGAGACAGACAGTGGACTTCCACGTGCATCTGTTGTCATACGCAAAAGCATAACTAGATCATAACTTAAGGAACCAAGTGTCAAAATCCTAACCCAAAATTTCAAGTTCAAGCCATGTTTATCAATGTCAAGTCACAGAGTTACCCCCCTTTTTGACATGTGCTTGGTTGTTTATAAAAGACGAATCATAACAATATTCCGTACAAACGGATTGCTCGACGTTACATACCCCTCTAATTTTACACGCTCGAACTGCAAAATATTTGTTTGCGCGAAATATTCAGCTTCATTTCACAATATCCAATTTTGTACCTGGCACCTACTAAAAGGATCGTTGTGTTTTGTGTCTTAAAAGTAACACCATGTAACAACAATGTTTTGAAGAGACTTTGTTAATAGGTGTTCGAATCCCAGGTAGGACTTCTATAGAATTATGAACATTATCATATTATGAGTGAGTGAGTATGGTTTTTACGCCGTTTTTAGCAATATTCCAGCAATATCACGGCGGGGGACACCACAAATGGGCTTCACACATGGTGCCCATGTGGGGAATCGAACCCGGGTCTTCGGCGTGACGAGCGAACGCTTCAACCACTAGGCTACCCCACCGCCCCATCATATTATGAAGATTATAACATATGTTATATTTGGGATTACACTTTTTTAGTAAAGTACAAATTCTAGTACTTTTGCTGGGTTGAGTCCCATGCGGGATTCGAACGGGTTCAGGCTAACACGTCACCAAGCCACCGCGACTTCCACAAAAATGGAAGGGGTACACAAAGTCCGCAGTCAAGACTACCAGTTGTCCGACTTCCATTTTTGTGGCTGAATATAATAGAAATCTTCTTTACACACTTACTGAGATGAAAACAAGAAGTATATTGAGTATGTTAGTCCGGTGATGATAATGTATTCATGTACGTCTAGTTTCTGTCATCCCAAGTGCAGTTTTCGCCGCTTGTGAATGGAAAATGTAGGCCCCACTGGGATGATATGTCTGGACTGAGGAGTTGCGGGGGAAAGCATTCGGAATTAACAAACTTACTCTGCAGTAGAAATGTGAGGTTGTTAATAGTCTTGAGGCAAAGCCTAGTGAAAAGAGCATCTGACCCGAGCGTGAAAGACGTTGAAAGGTGGTATTTATTGTTGCCTTTCCTAGCACTCGGCGCTGTTCTAGAGCAATTACCCGGGACCCGGGACTGGTTGTTGCTTGGGTTAGTTTTCTTTATCACAAAGACGAAACACATTTTGCGGCAATCAATAAAAACGATGACAACAGCACCGAGGTTGTCAAAGCCTAGAAATGGGGCGAACTGTTGAAGATTGCTGCTTTCATACGCCGCGTATTGAAGCCGTGATATTTCTGGAATATTGCTAAATGCGTCGTAAAACTAAACACACTCACTCACTCATACGCCGCGTGCATCCGGGAGTTTGGCTTTTGACATTTACCCCAACAAAAGCTGGTTTTATACTGTTACTAATCTGTTGTTCCATCTTTCTAATACACCTACTGGTAACAGATGGTACTTCAATGTGTGAAAAATATATGGCATATGATGAACTGGGAAATTCTAGTCCGTTATATTTCTGTTCCGCAATGTAGTATTTACATTACATTACCCACAATGCTAAAGTAGGCCGCCATTTTGGTGTTTGATGCATCTTGCGTACAAAGACGTCTGACCTGTCAGGTAATAATAGTATTTGTGGTCTGCGCCTAAGAACCATATACCTATCCTTATTCTTCACTTTGGTTCGTTGAAAAATCGACACCAAGTTTTGACGATGAAATTGCAAGATGTCATTTTCCACTGCACGCTCGAACACGATCTTGCATACAATTGAATGTCAGAATGACCGTCCACTGTCAGATTTTGCATTAAATTAAATCTATGGAATAACTGTATATTTTTTAATATACGTGTAAATGAAAAGCCATATTTATCTTGAATGCATCAAACAGTCCCCCGGATCCCACCGGCAGACCGTATGCACATCGAAATCACAGCGTTCTGCAGCGCCATAGCTGAGTTGTTACATTGGAGAGACCACCGTTGTTTACAGTGCATGGATATAAACGAAAGTCATGATTTTCCATCAGATTCAGCCAAATGAGTAGTCGAAAGCAGGTTTTGTTGCGTTGGATGTAGGTAGTTAACAGAAGTGCCAAGTATCATTGTACAAATTTCAATTGACATCTGTCAGCGTGAAGGAAAGAAATGGTCCTTGACTGGACAATGCTTGCAATGGCATTTTGTGTTCTTTGTATTTTGTTTCATCTCTGTGAGTGAGCTCCAAATGGGCAAGAATGCATTACACAAGACACCTGCAATTAAGCTCAAAATGTTGTGCAGTATGCTTCAATAGCAGTCAAAATGTCTGTCCTTTTTCCAGTTGCTATGGTCAATTTCCATAGCTCTTGGGCTGTTCATACTGGCATATTTCCTCCATTTTGACTCAGTGTTACTGTTAGTTTAGGGTTTTTATGGTAAGAATATTGGTAGCTACTTAACTTCAAAGAACAAAGTCCTTGATACTGTCATTTGGTTCAGAAGTAGCAAGTGGTGGGCAAGGTCTTTTGTCCATGAGGATTATAATATATGTTTGCACAGTTAGGAACAAGAAGGCTCTGATTTTTGTCATCACAGCCTTTTCTATGCACACAAATTTCGTCTGAATAGGCGGTGTACAAGTCTTCTGTTTCACCCCTTCATGGAAGGGAACATTACAGTGTCCCCCAATGATGACTCTGATCATCTGGCATCATCATAATATGTAGAAACTCTAGTGCATGATGAAGTCAGTTCCTGCTCTTAGTTTATGTTTCTAGGTAAAACCCTGCATTCACTAAACTATTACTCCTTTGAATATCAAGTGTTTTGTACATGGCAATTGGTGTTAGTTTATAAAAACCTTATGACGAAAACATAAAAAATACCATGATCTCACAAGAATGTGTAATGAATAGTATTTATTTTCCAGCAGACAAGATGGCAGACACTTATAACAGTTATCAACCAGACTACAGCTTTGACAATGGACATTATGACGATGGTCAAGGAGAAAGCCAGTCTCAGGTTGGAGATTTTGACAGTGGTGTAGACATGAGAGGAGTGGACTATGGTAGAGACACCAGAACAAGGGAGCTTGATTATAGTCGAGATAATGGCAGAGGCAGTGATTATGTTTATGATGGTGGTCGAGGGGGAGGTGATCGAGGTGGAGGCTATAGCAGAGACGGAATGAGGGGAGATATCACAGACAGCAACAGATTCAGTGAGGGTTATGATGAAAACAGAGGTTCCAGCAGAGACCGTGAAAGAGAAAGAGAGAGGTAAATTTATGAATAGTCATAGATGGTATGTGTCAGCTGATATATGAATATATTTTGGACTTTTTTATTTTAAAAAATCATTTCAGAGTGATGTCGAGCAGAAATACAGTTTCTGTTATGTAGGTGATATTTACTACACAAAAGAAATTATAGTACAATTCTTTCATATTAGTATAGTATTAAATCTGTTGTTAACTTCTTTTGAGCAGTGGACTAGCTATTTATCCGCTGAATAAAATATATTCCTTCTGTAGACACAACAAAAATGTTTCATGCAAAAAGAAGGAAATTCATTGACCTGTTTATCTTTAGATCAAGACGGGATAGAGATGGACGTCGTGAACGAAGGCATCCAAGAGATCGTGACCATGAAAGAAGTCGAGAACGCAGAGAACGACGTGAAAGAGACAGAAGCCCATCAAGTAGATATGATGACAGCTACAGCTTGGATGTAAATATTAATATTGTTTCTGATGCTCAGATGATAGGAAATAATTTCATACCAACTCAACAGATGTACCCAAATATTGCTTCAGTTACATGATGCTGCTTACTTGAACATGATCTTCCTTTTATCTTATCACATTGATAATATTTTGTTGAATTTTGTTTTTAAAATGTTTTTTTTTTTTCGCTTTTGTTTTTTCTGTTACTGTTGGTAAGTGCATTAAGTTGTTTTTTTCAGGGCAGTGAAGGAGATAGCCAGAGTTACCGTGACAGGGAACGTGATGCAAGGGACTTGCGAGAGGACCGTGGCGGAGAAAAATGGATGACAGACACTCCCACTAACACAGTGCTGCTACGTGGATTACCACCACAGGTTGATGAGAAAGACGTAAGTATCTGCTGTCTTCAGTCATATGTTGCCCCACTTTGTTCATTGAGTGTATGTGTGAAGTCCATTTCTGATGTCCCACACCGTGATGCTGCTGAAATATTGCTAAATGTGGCGTAAAACTAAATTCACTCTCTCATTGAGCGTGTTCATTTGTTTACAGTGTTCCTTGTGTTAGTCCTGTTTACTTGTGTGTCAGAAAGTACATTTAATACTTTTATTATTCAATTCAAACTATATTTGCCCATTTTTACAATTTTTGTTATGGAAGAAGTGTAAAATCACATGAAGACATAAATAGTGAAGTACATTTATTGCTTACACACAAGGAATTTCAAACCCTGGTTTTCTTATTCCAGATTCGAGCTGAGTTGATGATGTTTGGTGCCCCTGTTAAGGATGTGAGGCTAATGCGTAGAAGCACAGGTGAGAGCATGGTCTAAGATGACTAGTTTCTTTTCTTATACATGAAATGTGTGGGTGTTATGCTGGGGAAGGAATGGGTATGGTAGTGCGGGATTGTCGCATGACTCACTGGGGACTCTGAAGTTAACTTTGTGGTTGTTAAGAAGTCTGTCTTTTCACTATTACAATGTGTTCTGGAGTGGTACTGGAACTCTCTTTTCAGATGTTAAACTTGCTGTTGTATTGGTAATATGTATCATTTTACTGAGACTTGTAACATGTACATGTCACAGGGATGCCAACCGTTACCAGTTTCACATTATAGTTAGGATACCGATCCTAAAGTTACTCTATCACACTTTTTCTTCCCAAAATTACATTATTCGTTTTTCACTGATGTTTTCTTCATGTGTAGATATCTTTGAAGAGAAAATGCACTGGTAACATCATTGACATGACACATTCTTCAGTGAGACTGCTGACCATTGAGGGCAATGCTTTCAATTCACATTAGAATATCCATTATTCGTTGATACAGGGATACCTAATGGTTGTCACATTTAAACACACTCAAGTCTTTTCGTTGAACAAAATCACATGGGTATTAACAAGGTACTAATTGCATGTTCACCAATATTACTGTGGAACTCTACCCATGAAGTTCCACATTAGAATTGGTCTTCAGCAACCCATGTTTTTTGTAAGAGGCGACTAACAGGATCAGATGGTCAGGCTCGCTGTCTTGGTAGACTCATGTTATAGTATCCCAACTGCATATGCTGCTGATCACTGGTCCAGACTCGGATTATTTACAGACCGTTGCCATATAACTGGAATATCGCTGTGTGGCATTAAACAACAAACAAAAAACTTTGGAATTCTACATTGACTTTCTGAAAAACAACAGTTTTCCCAATGCTTAAGTATGGTTGGCATCTCTGCACTTTTGTCGGTTCCATTATTTAATTGACTGTGTATATCAATGTTATCAGATGTCATAAGCATGATAAGTATTTCAGTTCTCTGTTAGATAATATGTGATCGAGCTTATGGTCAGGTTACAATGCTGTAAACAAATCACATGGCCACTTTCGGTAAGTATTTCAGCAGGAAGTGCAGTTATGGATTTGCATATCTTCAGAGTATCCTCAGTGAGTATGAGTCGACACTGTTTGGGAAGGCATGTGAGACAAGGGTTGTTAGCTGGTGGTTTGTGCCGTCATCAACTTTTCTCCCTACACATTTAACTGACAAACGTTCTAAATACTTGCACAGGTGCCTCCCGTGGCTTTGCATTTGTGGAGTTTCAGAACGTAACAGACGCCCAACGTTGGATGGATCAGAAACAGGTTTAACCACATCTAAGACTTACCTCAGCGGTACAGTAGTTGAAAAAAAATCAGTTCCAGTGGACTTGATTTGACACAGAAATTGTTCATGCACACACTCACACACAACATGCTTGCAGGTTTGGTGGTTGTCAACTGCCTTGCTTGCAAGGAGCCATTTTCTAGGCTTGCTTCATTCCCTCATTGATTGGTAATCTAAGTCAAGATCAGTTTGAAATAAATCACGATCTATGGACACTTGCAAATTGCCCACTAATTCTCCCTTTACTACAGAAATGTTTGTTGTCATCTTTAATCTATGCTGTATCTGGACATTGCTATAATGTATTATGATATGAACTGTGTTGATTTGCGATTTAATGAAAAGGCGATTTATTTGTTGAATGTTAATCGAGGATTAGCTCTTGAAAGAAAACTGAGGCATTTGAAGAAAATCAACATGGATTTCTGTCTTTTTGATTTCTGTTTTCTTTCTTGAGCTGGTTGTTCCTGTGTATATCTCTTGTGATGACTTTATTGTACATGTGTCTTGTTTACAAACATACTGTCTTATGATTGTCACTTCAAATGAAATGCACTTCTAATGATGATGCATCCTGTTCTAATGACTTTAATGTTATTGATATTGTAAGTTGAACATGCTAGAATGATATTGTTGACATGTGGGTATAAGGAAGAACGCCAGTGGTATACTGGCTAGTGGCACTGCGTCAAGCAGACAGCGCATACTACAAGCAACAGGCTTGGTCAGGATGACAGGCAGACAATCTCATGGCTTCCTTTCATGGGCTGGGTGTATTATGTTCCACTACATGGACTATAACATTTGTTTCTTCCTTGCCAGGGGGCGCTGAACATGCTGAATCAGTATCACGTGAGCATGCACTACAGTACGTCACGAGTTGGCCCAGAGAAGTTTGTGCAGCATAAAACAGACTGGACCTGCAGCAAGGTGAGAGGACACAGCTGTGTTTATGTAATGGAAAACTCATGAAAATATGGAGTCCATCAATGTGAGCAATTTCTCCTCATAAATCATGTTATTGTTTACTTATAATTCCACTAAAATTGTGGGTTTGAATCCCAGTTCCCCCATGTTACTTCTAGGTTTGTCATACCAATGCTCATGGCCAAAGTTGTAATCATCTTGGACCTGAATCAATTTGGTTTTTGCATTAAGTTGGCATGCTGTGCTATAACTGGATTAATGCTCAAAGCAGCTTTCGAAATACAACTCACTCCCCAGCTCAGAATGACCAGCAAATGTTTGTCTCATGATAAACTGCAAGAGCAATAGCATATTGTCTTCATAATGGTTTAAGCCTGTTGATTCCTGAGCCAAAGATAATGTGGCCCCCAGTATGTCCTTCATATTTCAGCACCATAAAATTCACTCTCATTGTCGATTTTAACTCCACTGAAAGGCTAGACTCTGAATTTGGAATAGAGTCACTTGCTGCTCTAATGTGTATGATGTCTTGGTAAATAGTGTAAAGGTAAAGAGTAGAATGACATACACGGGTGATGGTCCTGTATTGATTGGCAGTCTCTGATAGTGATATGCCATGTACACAGATGAGCATTGTGACCTTGGAGTCTGTGATGTTACACTTTAATTGACTTTAACTTTCCAGTGTGGTGTTCATAACTTCAAGAGAAGAGATTACTGTTTCAAGTGCAATATTTCCAGAGATGGTAAGATTTTACTGAATTACGTTATCAGTATTTCAAGGCATTATGGGACGTCAACATATAACTAATCTCTAAAGATAACAATAAAGAAGTCAATGTCAGGGAATGCCTACAGATCCCTGAAATAAATTCACTGGAATGTGAAGACTATATCTGTTTATCTGTCTTGTTTCAGAATCTGACAAGACAAAAGACGGAGATGGCTTTGACCAAGTAGGAACTAATCCATGCAATAGTAAGTTATAACAACATTTACTACAAGTTACATTTTACATTCAATTTATGAGTATGCTATTTTGGGTCCAAGGCTGGGATTGTGCTTTCAACAATTAAGGGTAATTAAAATATTGGCAGCAACAATTCAGTTTCACACAGAAAAGAAGTTGCAGAAATAATGTGTATGTTTTGTCTAAAGTGTTTATACCATGGCATGTGAGAGATAGCAAGGGGCATAACTCAGGCTAGTATCTGACAAATATGGACAAACTTGGTCCCAATGTAGACAAGACATTCATTTGTATGTCTACATGTATTGTAAATGTAAGGATGAGTGAATTTGATAATGCTTTACTGAATGATTTTATTGAGCTGATGTAGTGTACAGATGCTAATCTGAAAATGTGTTTGTGGGATATTTTACTGTTTGAAGTGAACCAAGAATAAGATTGTAAAGATATTACGTAATATTTGCCCTATGCTCCAATGTAAGCGTTCACATGACTCTATATAATCATGTCCATGTTTTTCCACAGCTCTCATATTTCGAGGTCTTGATGCACTTACAACAGAAGAGTCCCTTGACGTAGCATTACGATTACAAACAAATCTCCAGTCTAAGAATGTGCGCATCATTCGAGACCCAGTCACAAACACATCCAGGGGCTACGGGTTCTGTGAGATGAATTCCATTCAGGAATCCACACAAGTTATAGATTTCTTGACTCAAAACAATGTTCCTTTGGAAGTAGATGGCAAACAAGTTCTCACATCGTATGCAAAGAACACTTTCTCCACTGTGTGAGTATATTGTGATAGAAATACAAGTGTGGTATGAAGAGTTACGTTCCTGATTGTTTGGTACAATATCCATGCTCAAAGCTGTAAACATTTACCTGTTTTCCCACATGAATTACTTTCTTCCCACACCAAGCTGATGCAGAGAAATAACTGAAAGACTGATCAGATACTGTTTTACCAAACTCATCTCACGCTCAGACTGTATTAGACATATCTCCAACAAACATTTTAAACTTGCCACTCAAGCACTCAAGCGGGGGATATAATATTAGGCTCCGTCCGTCCGTCGGTATGCGTATGAATTGGAATATCTTAAGAACCATTGACTGGATTCTTTTCATACTTGGTACCTAGGTTCATCACAGTATAAGAAAGGTCCCAGTCAGGTTTGGTGACCTTGACCTTCATTTCAAGGTCACCAGGGGACTTTAACATTTTACCCTTGTCAGCGAGATGCCCCAAGAACCGTCTCTGGATTTTCTTCATATTTGACACCAAGCTTCATATAGGGAAAGTCATATAGTCGAGTTTGGTGACATTCACGTAATTTTCAAGGTCACAGCGACACTTTGAAGATTTCAGTATGTGAAGGTTGTCAGCAAGATATCTCAAGAAGGGTTCACTGGATTTTCTTCGAAGATTTTCAAGACTTCTCTTGAGTGTTTTTTGATAAGCAATTTCTCTATTACTATTTTTTGCATATTTCATACACCATGACATTCATGTCAAGGTCAAAGTGAGTCTTGAAAATATTTGTGTGTTTGAAAAACAGTGACAGAGCAGTGCAAATATCGAGAGAGGTTGACTGGTCATGTTTTTGTTGACATTTAACTTCATCTTAAACTATGACCTGCACTTTCATTACTCTTTAAGTTTGATTTGATAATATGCTGCGGGGGATTATGTCACCTTAGTGACAACTGCTTGTTTGTAAGTGATTTTGCACTGAATAATATTATAAGCATTTATCTAGCCGAATGATTTTACGAAATCAAAAGAAAAAATACGCATGGAATCGACTTGTTTTTATTTATGTGAGATGCCATGTTGACAACAGCTGATCGATTGACCTCAATGCAGCGCACGTTACTAAAGGCTTGTCGATGCACGCTTTTCTCACTTCGCGTGGTCACCGAGGCGGGTTAATATGACTTTTGTACCCCCTCCTCGTCGCGGATCGTGACGGGTGTACATGGTATTTTATCAGTCACGTGTACCAATCAAAACTCGACATTCTTACATGAGGCTGGATAAATATATTTACGTATTTAGCAGAAAATCAGCTCAGTTTTTTTATGAGTGTCTGCGACATGATCTCTGAATATTTTGTGAAGGGCAAGTATGGAATCTTCCTTGCTACTTGTTTGTGTGTGTTGTTGATGTTGAGTTAATATTAGTGCTTTTTCTTTCAGAATGGCAACCTTAAACAGTACCCCTCAAAATCCAGTAAGTAGGAACTGAATTGCAAACTGAAGTTTCTGTTGCTTTTGATCTTCTGAAATGTGTTTTATAATGCTTTTCCGTTAGATAATCAGGTTTATTATTTGGAGCACTACCATCTCAATAATGTGCTGTCCATTAAACATCCAACTTTCCTGTATGTTGTAGGCATGGGACTTCAACAGTCAACAAGTAGCGGGAGCTGGACAACCAGGTAGCGAGTACTACAACCAGCTGTACCAGGCCGGAGTCACAACAACCACACCCCCCACAACTACAGTCCCGTCGTCAGGGGAACTTGATCAGACCTACTACGATCAGGCAACAGGACAGTACTATGATACTCAGAGCTATGAATACTCCCAGTATTACAGTCAGTTTGGACAGTCTGGCTCACAGTCACTGCAGAGTAAGTACTGGATTTTGAGAATCATGTTCAGAAATGTTTCAGCAGCATTGTATGATTGCTATTGATAAGACACCGAATGGTTCTTAGCTCTCTTGTGTGACTTTCTGAGTGTGGATTCATCCTAGTTCAGGGCAAAACTGTACTTTATTACACTATACATTTGGGTAAAGCAAACTATATTTCTTAATCAGCAATATCTGGATTACTATCCCATTGGGTAGTGGGGTAGCCTAGTGGTTAAAGTGTTTGCTCGTCACGCCGAAGACCCAAGTTCGATTCCCCATGTGTGAAGCCCATTTCTGGTGTCCCCCACCTTGATATTGCTGTAATATTGCTAAAAACGGTGTAAAACTAAAGTAACTCAATGACTCACTTCTATCACATTATCACTGTTTGTGAAATGGAACTTAGAGGCTTGAGATAATGGTAACAACCCCATTATTCACTGATACACAAATCTTTGCAAGTGTCTTGTATGCTATCATTTCAGATTAGTGAGAAGATGGCACAAGTTGACCTTTTCCATACTTTTATGTGATCAGGTTTTTTTCTCGCAGTACAGTTTCTGAGTAATATTGCTTTGTGTCTTGCGATGCAAATGATTGCTTATATTTTGTTCGTACTTCTCCAGCGGACTCTACAAATGCTGCAGCAGCAGTTGCCCAGGCTGCTATTGCTCAAGCCAATGCTGCCAAGAACTACAACAAACAGGTATTTGTCTAACATGGGAATAGCAGCCTGATGGGCTGCATTTTTCATGTTATGAGTCTATTAATAAAATATAAATATAAATTTTCCTTAATTGATGTAAATAGAATTGCTATACCACCTTTCCAATCCGCCCCCATCTCACAAGGACTTAATTTTTCATAGACGTAAAGTGAGGGTCTTGGTATAGCCATATATGGCCTGCTACCAACACATCACCTTTATGGACAAGCTTAGGCCTTATTTTGTTTTGTACACTGTTCAACACTTTGTTTGTATTGGATTTGGTTGGCTTTGTTGTTTCACGCCTCACTCAGCAATATTCCAGCTATATGGCGGCGGTCTGTCAGTCAGTCAGTCCCTGAGCCTTAACATAAACAAACATAGTGGGTACATCAACCCATGCGCCCCGAGGGACCAGTGAACCTTAATGTTAATTTTGAATTGTTTGAAACACGGGTACGAATCTTTTTGTAGCCATCGCTAGATTTTGCTGACAAGAAAAACATATTTAGAGTTATCTCCCTTCCATCGATTTGCATTCGCAAAACATCGGTAAATTCCGTACATCATACGTGATCCAATGTTATTCGAGATAAAGATTTACTACCACAAGTACAGAATGAGTTGCCATTGACAGCGGGTACATTGAAATGTACCTCGCTTGTAAGCGGGGTACATCTAAAATAATAGAAGAGCGCTCAGCCAATCAGAAAGCGACATTTATGTGTGAGGTAAGATAATTATTCTTGTTCGAATTTCTTCCAGACCCCAGGTCCTAAGAAAGCTGAGCCAGTAGTTGAACAGCCAGCCACCCCACCTGCTAGAAACAAGGAAGTCCTAGCATATCGTAAGAAATAATTCCTTGCATAACCATCTCTTGTGTACCCTAAACAATCCCTTGATCATATATTGACTTAAGGGTAGTTCAGTGGTGGTATAATCAAATTTGTGATTTTGGACTATATGAACTCCTTAGGAGCATAGTTTATAACTGCATATCAGCTGGCACATTTCTTTGTAGACAGGATTCATTTGCACTTTCACAAATGAGAAAAAAATTGGTTTGCAATGGTAGTCAGAATTAGAACTGTGGATGGCACGGATTGACATTTCTGAAGAATGTTGCACAAGTTCCATATATTCCCTGAATATCCCATTACAGCGGCTCCAGATGTGTCCACGTACCAGTTTGATAAGAGTTCAGGATACTATTACGATCCATCAACAGGCCTCTACTATGATGCCAGTTCACAGGTATTTATCCGATGTCATAAACAAATAATATTCCTAAGTGCTGGATCCTAATGCAGGATATGGAAAGGTTCTCTCTCTGTTTTTGAGGGAATTGAACCCAAATTTGATATGACTATTAATATTTAATAGAGTTGTTAAATAATGCAGGTTCTGTCTTTCATGGATTTGAACCCAAATTTGATATGACTTTCAATGTTTCATAGTGTTGTTGTCCCCCGCCGCAACGCGGAACGGGGGACTATGTATTCAGCGGCGTCCGTACGTACGTCCCGATTCTTGTTAACGCGATATCTCATGAACTGTTGTACCCAATGTCCTCGAATTTGGTGACAGCCTACATTGGGGGATTATGTAGACACCAGTTTATTTGGGTGACCTTGACCTTATCTTCAAGGTCACCACAACACTTTGACCGCTTTTAAGACTTATTTAAACGCGATATCTCATAAAACATTGCACCCATTGTTTTCAAGTGTGTTGACAGCCTACATTGGTAGATTATGCAGACACCAGTCATTTCAGGCATCTTGTATGTGACCCAAAAATATAAAGTAGTAAATATAGCTATTCCATTCTTTAGCGGCGGGGCACATTGCCATATCAGTGGCAAACACTTGTTTTAACATGTGTTTATCATGTTATTTGGAGGTTTTGAAACATGTTTCAGTTTGTGCCAAACACGTCATGATATGAGTCAATTATCCCTAAATTTATATCCTTTTTCAGAATGATTACACAATGCTTAGAAAGTGGTCAAATGTAGCGTATGTTATATTTGGGATTTCACTTTCTTAGTAAAGTACAAATTCTAGTACTTTTTGGGTCCCTTCCGGGATTCGAACCCAATCGCACTAATCGCCTAATCAGGTGTGGGTTCGAATCCCAGTGATCTCATCTGTAAAGGCATGGGTTTGGCTGACGTCAATCGACCTCAAAGAAGCATACCTTCATGTTCCAATACACCCTGACTTCAAGAAGTTCCTTTGGTCCTCCTTCAATGGGCAGTGCTATCAGTTTTGTGTGCTTCCCTTTGGCATCTCTACGGTGCCAAGGGTGTTCACCAAGTTGATGTTGATCCCATCGCAAGTCGCCAGATTGCAGGGCCCGTGATGCCAACTGTACCTTGACAACCCGACACTTGAGTTGAGATACCACACATTTAGAGATGGACATTGTCACAAAGCTGGGCTGGATCATCAATCTCAAGAAATAAGAACTCCCTCGGGCACAGGATCTGGTTTTCTTTGGAGCGAGATTTGAGACACAGCGGGGCATTGTCTCCTCTTGGGATCGCCTTGTCAAAGTCCACAGGACTACTCTGCTGTTCCTCAAATCCCCAATTTTTTCAGCATGGACATTGCGACGGTGGATGTAGTTTGGTGTGCGTGTACAATGATGAGACCTATGCAGCAGGCGGTGGCACAGCTGTGGTCCCACTCTTAGAGCTATGACAAGTTTGTCAAAAGGCCAGAGTGGTTAATCCCTCACCTGTGGTGACAGACATTGAGAACTTATCCAGGGGCTCCCCCTGGAGATCCCGATGCCAATGCTCTCGATCCAAATTGATGCATCCCTCATGGGCTGGGGCGGTGTTCTGGGCTACCTATTAGTCTCTGGACTTTGGTCAGAGAACAAGGTCAGCCTGCACATCAATGTGCTGAAATTGAGGTTGGTGTTTGAAAGCTTTGTGGGGCAGGTTCTAAGCCAGGTGGTGTGTCTAGAGATGGACAACCAGACAGTGATGACCTATATCCTGAAGCAAGGCGGTATGGTGTCTCTGTCCCCCAATTCTGTCTGATTACAGTCAGCATGAAAAGTGAGTTGCGAGGTTGAAGGTTAAAGAGTCTGTTTGTCATACCAAAGACTCTGGTTCAATTTCCCAGCAGTTAAAATGTTTGAAGCCAATTACTTGTGTCCTCTGCTGTGACATTGTATGAATATTGCATAAAACCTTACTCAGTTTAGTGCTTGGATAAATTGGGTCTGGGTTTGGTTTTTGGTTGTTACAGGCTACCAGTTTGTGACCCAAATGGAAATGTTCATTTCTTTTCGTAACTAATGGGATTGGTGGTCAGACTCGCCGACTTGGTTGACGCATGTCATCGTATCCCAATTGCACAGATTGATGCTCATGCTATTGATCATTGGATTGTCTGGTCCAGACTAACTAAGCTTGTTTACTCACTCACTCTTGTTTACAAAATTTGGGCAGAAAGACTCCAGTGTTTGGCACAATCTGCACGATTCAATTCCCTAAATGTTTTTCCTTGTTGTTAATGGTTGGTGACACACACTTTACGACATCTCTCCATTTCAGTACTTCTACAACCCTCAGACCCAGCAGTTCATGTACTGGGATGCTGAGAAGTCCACATATCTCCCTGCACCCACACAAAACGACCCCAATGGTGATAGTGGTGAAGACAAGAAAGATAAAAAGGACAAGAAGGAAAAGGTCAAAATAGCCAAAAAAATAGCTAAGGTATGCAAGCGTTTCCCTTTTTGTCGTGATTCAGGTCAGTGACAATTAATACTATGTAACCAATTCTTTCTTTTTTTTTCATCTACAGTTGTCTTAATAACTTTTTTTCTCGTTGACATGATTTCTCATATGACAGTTGAGAGATCACTATTATGTTGTAAGTGGGAGTCATAAATGTGTCAACATTAGGAACATACTGTTTTGAATTAGGCATTGATGTCCTGGTCATTTTGTCCTAATGTTGAAAGTCTCAGATTTAAGGGAACCCCAAATTCTATTACCATTGCAACAAAACCCCATTAATTTGAAAGAATGGCCATCAGCGTGCGGCAAGTAAATTTATGAGTCGGTATCGATTTGAAGTTTTTTTGTTTGTCTGTCCAGGACATGGAGAAATGGGCCAAGTCTCTGAATGCTCAGAAAGAGATGATGAAGGAGGGTACAAGGAAGATCACCATTAACACTGGTGGCATCGGAGGCTTCAGGAAGGAAGAGCGAGAGTCTGCCACAGCAGATGCAGGATTTGCCATCCTGGAGAAAGCTGTACGTTCTGAAAGATCCTGTATGCTTAAAATACTATGTTCAGTATCTTCAGCAACCCATGGTTGTCGTGAGAAGCAACTAAGTGATCAGATGGCAATCGTATCCCAATTGCATAGATTGATGCTCCTGCTGGTGATTGCTGGACTGTCTGGTACAGGCTCAGTTATTTACAAACTGCCGCATTAGCTGCAATATTGCTGAGAGCGGCATGAAACAAACAGTATTTAGTGATACAGGTGTATCATCTGAACTTTAGCACTTACCTTGGCGTTTTGACGTGTATGTATATACATGTGTAGCGTGTATGGAGAAATTATTCTGAAGTCAAGAGAAAATGTTTCAGCTATCAAAACATTTCAGTGCATGTAGCCATTGTCATTTTCATTTTGCTAATATTCCTTCCTCTTTGCAGAAGGGTGAGGACAAGAAGTTAATGCCACCACCACCTTTGGTAAGTCATCTGCTCAATCTTCTGTAGAATGTTTGTCTTTTTCAAGCAACATGTGCTCTCAATAGTCTTTATCTTTAAACTTTGATCTGTGTCATATGGCTTAATTTGAAGTCATAGTTCACTGGACAGAAACTGATGTTGCTGGCAGCAAATTTACCTGTTAGTTTCAACTCCTTACAACTATTTGTCTGAAGGAGAGCCCAGCAATTATTCAGGGTTTGTCTCATGGAAGTTCACAATCACTCATGTTTGAAATTCATCACGACCGAAGATGAGTATTTCAGTGAAACATTTATTCAAATGATACCAGTGTCTCCAAGACTGAGCCTTCCTCTGTACCGTGATTCTTTTTCCTTCCTCAGCTGGGTGGTGGTGTGAAGGTGCCTATACCTCCCCCCAGGGAGCAAGCCCGGGTTGGTGGCATCCTATGGTGGAGACAGTGAGGAGGAGGATGATGACAGTCAGGGTGCGGCAATGTCTTCCGGTCGTCTAGACGAGACCAAGTTGGTGGACTGGGGCAAGCTAGCCTGCCTGTTGTGCAAGAGACAGTTCCAGTCAAAGGAGATCCTGACAAAACACATGCAGTTCTCAGACTTACATAAGGTGGGAACTGGGAGCATCAGGAACATATTTTAGGAATCATCTTCATTGTCATGAATGAAAGAATATCAGATGTGTTTAGGATCATAATTTGGTTATATATGTACATGCATGTTTGTGTAGAATACATATTCAGTTGAAAATTCAGAATAAAATAAGTATATGGTATTTTATTAGGTTCACATTCTTTGGACAGTGAAGTTGTGTTGAGTTGCTCGTAGTTTTAAACAAATGAGTGGTAAGAGAACATATTCAATTCACGGGTTTGTCAGGATCAGATCACATCGTCATGATCATGAAGTCAAAATTATGTAGTTGAAGAGTTAAGCCTATTATGATATAGTACAAATGTCAAAGAACTAAAATATATACTAGATACCTACTTTTTGCAGCAAAATCTAGAATCTCTGCAAAGAAGCAAAGGAGGAAGTGAAGAAAAGAAAGAGGTAAGCAGACTGTTGGAGGTGATGTCATTCACAAGAATAAGGATGTTCGATTGTCATGAGCTATTTGATATGTATTCGACTTATTAAATGTTAAGTACTTTATATAGAATTACATTTCTTGGGACATTTTCGTTCACTGGATTTTCTGGTCTGGACTTAATTATCTACAGGCTGTCATGCTATAGCTGATTATTGCTGAAAGTGGCAAAAAATCAAACGTTTGCAGGAATATATGAATTATTGTTTCCTTTGCCCCCCAACCATCACTGCTTATAACAGCTGTGTTTATGTAATATGCGTCTTCATGCATACTTCATAAAGAGGTCATGTAGTTGTATTGAGTTATCTCCAGTACTTTTGCATGTATGAGTTTGTGCCAATATTATTTGGAGGTGTTTGCATTCTTTATTTTCAAACTCATCAAGTTTGCTGTTAGAACCACTGCATGGATATATCATCTTAAATCGAAAGTAACGGAACTTGTTTTATATTCTTGATACTCTATTGCTTATTTTCTAGTGAGAAAATAAATACCAATACAGGGGAAATACAGTACAATGTCACATTATATTCTGTTTGCATGTGTCTGAGCTACTGTTGTGGCAAATACTTACTATGAACAGATGTGCCCCTCTGCTATATAACTCATGACCTGTTTCAGTATCGAGACAGAGCAAAGGAGAGACGTCAGAAATATGGTGCTCCTCAACCACCAGAACCTAGAAACCGTTATCAGCCACCTGCAGTGTAAGTTCATCACACCAGCATTGTCCAGGAGACGAGATTTATAATGTATCGAAAACTTGACAATACGTGGTCGCTATACAATGGAGCATCAGAGTCCTCTCATGTTGATGGGTGACAGTGTCGGAGAGTAAGGTATGGGTGAAATGTTTGTTGGTGATGGAATCTCTGCCAGTCCTGCAGTCAAAGGTGGTGTTGGTTGTTACAGTTATGAAGAGCCAACCAAGGCAGGGCTTGGCGGTGAAAACATCGGCAATAAACTCATGCAGAAGATGGGATGGTCAGAGGGCATGGGGCTTGGCAAGAAATCCCAGGGCATTGTCGACCCCATTCAGGTCAGACTGTGTGTGTAACTGGTGGGATGGAAGTGTTTTATCCTTTCCCTTGTCTGCTCTGTTGTCTTGAACATCTTTGACCTTTGTCAGAAAGATTACCTTCAATATTTTGTCAAGTTCATATTATCAAGTCTGAAATCAGTTCCTGTTATATGGATGATGTTGTTTACTGTGTTGCTCCTAAAGTCAGATTCATCATAATAACCAGCTGTTGATATTAAAGACAGTACATCAAATGAATAAAGTAAGGGAAACTTTGGCGTTATTTGTTCTCCATGAAGTGGGAATTCTGTTGATGATCCTGGAAATTCCACAGAAATAGTTCTGTTTGAGGAGAATGTTCTTGTATTGAGATTGATAACCCAAAGACGGGTGAGGAGTGCATGTCAAGTGTGCACAAATGCGATATTTGATCATACATGACAGCTTTCTTTCTTCAGGCTAAGCGGCGGGTTCAGAACACAGGTCTAGGACTCAGTGGTTCCAATGTTGTGTCAGAAGTTGGAGACTCCTACAAAGATGCTGTCAAGAAAACCTTCTTCGCTCGATACAATGAACAGGATTAACAGTGGAAAAACCTAATTGTATATTTTGTAAATCTTGTACAGTGTACATATGTTTCAGATTCAATCATGTCTACACCATTCATCACAATGTACTTACCATGGCATAAAATATGAAACTTTTATACTTTTGTTTTGTTGTCAGCATCAGAATTACACCTTTCTGGGAACTTCACTCCCAAGAGTTTCTTTGGCTTTGGGCCTTGACCCACACTGAAGCAAATGTAAAATGTGGTCTACTTAGGCATAAGACTTTGTTCCAACTATGCCTCTGCACACCCAGCTGCCCATGGGTACCCGGAAGGATGATGTGGTAATAACTCAAGACCTCGTACATCATTAACAGCTTGGTTTGTTTAATCAACAGGAAGATTGAAATTGAAATTAAAGTGTGCATGGCTCCGAAGATCCGTAATTATGCAGTGTCATAAGCATTTACTTGGTGAATGGAAACAATCTTATAAATGGAATTGTTTTTCTTAATGATTTACCAAAATGCACAGACCTTGTAAAAATAACCTGATTTGTAATATACAACACTAAAAACATGCAGACGTAAGTAAATGCTTCAAAGAAATAGCAAATGGACAACAACATGTCATTGTTATCCCCCTCAAAGCGTTTTGCGGGGGGGGTATTAAAATGGACTCTGTCCGTCCGTCCGTCCGTCAGTCCGTCCATGCACATTGTCTTTTCTGGAGCAGAACTCTAGAACCGTTCAATGTTTCTTCACCAAACTTGGCACATAGATAGATCTGGTGGTGAACTGGTGCCTTTTGGTAGTTTTGGAATTCTGAATAAAATATTTTTGGCGTTTCCATGGCAACAAGTTTGACTTAGCCTGAAATTGGTGGTAGGACTCTTTTCCGGAGCAGTACTCTAAAACCCTTCTATGTTTCTTCACCAAACTTGGCACAAACATAGATCTGGTGGTGAACTGGTGCCTTTTTTTTGAGGTAGTTTTGGAATTCTGAATAAAATATTTTTTCACCAAACTTCAGCACAAACATAGATCGTTTCCATGGCAACAAGTTTGACTTAGCCTGAAATTGGTGGTAGGACTCTTTTCCGAGCAGTACTCTAAAACCGTTCAATGTTTCTTCACCAAACTTGGCACAAACATAGATCTGGTGGTGTACTGGTGCCTTTGGTGGTAGTTTTTCGAATTCTGAATAAAATATTTTTGGCGTTTCCATGGCAACAAGTTTGACTTAGCCTGAAATTGGTGGTAGGACTCTTTTCCTTCACCAAACAGTACTCTAAAACCGTTCAATGTTTCTTCACCAAACTTGGCACAAACATAGATCTGGTGGTGAACTGGTGCCTTTTGGTAGTTTTGGAATTCTGAATAAAATATTTTTGGCGTTTCCATGGCAACAAGTTTGACTTAGACTGAAATTGGTGGTAGGACTCTTTTCCGGAGCAGAACTCTAAAACCGTTCACTATTTCTTCACCAAACTTGGCACATAGATAGATCTGGTTGTGTACTGGTGCCTTTTGGTAGTTTTGGAATTCTGAATAAAATATTTTTGGCGTTTCCATGGCAACAAGTTTGACTTAGACTGAAATTGGTGGTTGTGCTCTTTTCCGGAGCAGAACTCTAAAACCGTTCAATGTTTTTTCACCAAACTTGGCACATAGATAGATTTGTTGGTGTATTTGTGCCTTTTGGTAGTTTTGGAATTCTGAATAAAATATTTTTGGCATTTCCTTGGCAACAAGTTTGACTTAGCCTGAAATTGGTGATAGTGCTGCTTTCTGGAGCAGAACTTTAAAAACCTTTCAATACTCTCCTTCCACCTTTCTATATACACACCTAAATATTTGACATAATCATAACTCGTAGATATAATCATGAAGCGTATTTTGCTATTGCGGGGGATATTGATGACTTTGTCTTCTTGTTACTTTTGCCTTGAGAATGGTTCAACTTGAAGTGAGAGCGTGTGAGGTGGCACTCCGCAATATTCCTGTGAAATGTTAGAGCAATAATTCAAGTTGTGTTGTATTTCCACACACCCTCAGTCAAGTGATTGAGCCTGCAAAATCCAGTCGACTTTAATGACCACACAGGTTTTAGTTCTTTTGACTTTTATTACTAGAAACAGTGACTTCTTGGAACACAATCCACCTGGGACCACAACTGGCTAACACTGAAGTTAAGGGCACTTATTTAAAATACACATTATTTATTTATGCATATCTCCAGATGCCATTAAATTGTGTATCAAAACAAAAGATACTAAATTATCTTATGATGATTAGTAACAAACAATTGTGTTTTCATTAGTGTTGCAGAGAAATCAAAACAATTTGTGATGCCTACTTCATGTGTTTCTGCATATCAAACACTTTCCTCGGCTAACACACACGATTATTTAGCCTATTTGACACTCTGAGATCTTAACTGCCTGGTGAAGTTGAGGCTAAGTATGTTTTTCTTAATTATTTACCAGTTCTGGTGTCCCCCCGCTGGAATATTGCTAAAACCATACTCACTCATTCACTTAATTATATGAGGAAGTGCACAGATCATCTGAAAATGGACTTCATCGTGGTGGCATTCAGATAATCAAGTCTGGAGGAGGGGAACCAGTGACTGAAACATCTAAACCATTAGCAGGGGCGGATCCAGGATTTTGGAGAAGGGGGTGCACAAAAATCATGAAGTCTAAAGCTTAGGGGGATATGCTTCTCAGGGAAAATGTTTTCCGGGAAGAGGGGGTGTGCACCAGCTAGCCACATTAACACAGTCATCATTGGCTAATATGTTCTAATGCCATGACGTTGCAATTGTTGAAAACACGAGTAGTTGCGGAGAACGATGATCATGCTGTTGATCACTGGATTGTCTGGTTCAGACACGATTATTTACAGACTACCGCCTTACAGCTGGAATATAGCTGTGTACGGTGTTAAACACACCAACCAACCAATAAAAACAAGTGAACTGCGAATGATTCGAGTGTAAGTTCCTGGGAAGATGGACCGCCTCTGTGGTGTAGTGGTTAGAGCGGAAGGTCGCGGGTTCGATCCCCGACTTCGTCATACCAACAGACGTTAAAATATGGTACTTGTTGGTCCCTGCCTGACGTTCGGCATTAATGGGTACAACAAGGACTGGTCGGCTCGGAGTCAGTATAATGTGTCTGAGTAGGGTATTCATGCTTCACTGCGGCATGGTATCTCTTTAAAACCACCTTCAATCTGGGCTAGTACAAGCAGCTACACATACACATACACATGCATGCGCGTCGTCATATGAGCAAAATATTCTCAAGCAATTGACGTTAAACCCAATTTCACCACACCTCACCTCCTGGGAAGATGTTTACAGCTCTGCATTTCAAGAGAATTAAGATCATTACAGAACGTTGTAACCAGAAATGGTTGTTTGTTGGACATGAGCTTTTTAAATACGAATGCTGTGGCAGACATATTCCAGCTCCGATTATAACATCTTCGGAAAACCCCGGTGTCACCATCGGTGGGAAGACACGTGTGAAGTTTCAGCTTCTTTGCTTCTGAGTTGGTTCAGGAGCATGATCTATGATGTAAGGTCAAGTACAAACTGGGGTGGCGTCGTCGGTAGGAACAAGTTCGTTTTAGCTTCATTGGTTCCTGATGAGATGTGTAGGTCCTAGCACGGCCAATGCAGCCACATTTGATTAATAAACATGGCTTGAACCAGAGACGTCTCTGCTTAGACAAACGTTTAATAATGTGATTACCTCGGTCCCCAACTTGCAGATTTTTCAAACATTTCTGATCTTTAATCATAGATGCCTACCAATTTGAAGTGTTACAGTTTGAAAATCCTTGATTGAACTTAAGCCCTCTCATCGTAACAAACATTCATACGAAATCTATGACCGACAGGACCGTGTTACATGGGTTTTCGCGTGTGATCAGCATTCTGCCTTTGTAAAGTGAATATCTGGAATATGCTTTTTGAGAATCGTGTTAAATGGTATTCAGAATCCAAGGGTGAAAAAAAAGGAAATTTGAACAGTACGCATGCATTGTTTGTTAAACGAAAGATGAAAAAGTATAATCTGAGTTGTGCCTTGAAAGCAGAATTAGATGACATTACACTTAGATAGTGTGCTGGAAGTCAAGATCGTCCCACTGCATGGCGGCTACTATCATTTGACATGAGCATTACTTTCAAGATTGCTTGTTTGGGAGTTAATAATTAATATAATATTCTCTCTCTCTCTCTCTCTCTCTCTCTCTCTCTCTCTCTCTCTCTCTCTCTCTCACACACACACACACACACACACACACACACACACACACACACATACATACATACATACATACATAATAAAAATAAGTGATGACGTTACGTTTCCACAAATCAGCCAGCATAAAATCGTTAACTGTTAACGTACGAAGTGTATATGTTCATCGGAGACAGCCACAGGCGATGTTTCTCGCATAGTATATTTTTAGGGATCGTTTATAATTTATGGCAAGGGGGCTGATGATGATTTTTAAATTATTTTTATTTTTATTTTTATTTGGGGGCACTCATTTTGTTCTGGGGAGGTGGGGTAGGTGGGTCATCAATTTTGTACATAAAAATATTACACAATTATGCTTAGAATTCATGGGAGGGTGTGTGTGTTTATTGATGTTGTACATGACATGCAGGAGGGTTGGATCACTTACTTTTTACACAAATTTCCCGGCCATACTTCTCCATAAAAACAGGGAGACTATATAACGTTGTAGATTATCCCTGATAAAAATCATCATCACTCCCACCCCGCCCCCTACCCATAAATTATGAACGGTCCCTTATTTAAGATATGCAACAACTCTAAATGTATAGAAAAGGTGTGGAATTTTCTATACGAATATATTATGATACACGCACCAACTTCGAATTCCCTAGTCAGGAACGTCCGACAGTGTTATAATTCTTTCCGTGTGCTTTTATTACGACGTGGTCCGGTTCTGAATGTAATATGGCGAGCTCCGTATATTTGTGATTTCCGGTGTCAACAGTTCAGCTGTGGTGATCCAGTTCGAAGACCGTACAGCACCATCAAATCGGTATATATATATTACAACAGTGCTTCGGACTTTGTAGGTGAACTTTTGTGAATGACGGGGCGGTGGGGTAGCAGTACTAGCCTAGTGGTTAAAACGTTCGCTTGTCAAGCTGAAGACCCGGTTTGATTCCCCTCATGAAGGCTGAAGCCAGGGGTCGTTGTCGGCACAGGTACTACAGATATGTACCCCAGGTACGTTTCTGTATACAGACTGGTACCCTAAACAAAGTCAAACTACAGAAACGTACCCGGTACCCTAAACGACGGACGAGTCCATATTCCGCGACCCAATACCGAAACCGTATGTAGTTATTCCCGTTCAGCTGATTGCGAGTGGTGTAGGTTGTGCACCGTGAAATATTCGTTATACTGTGTATGCTCTTATATAACGCAATCAAATGCATCTAATACAACAGTATGACAGTTCCGATCAAGAAAACTCCACAATGCAGAATGGAATCGTCCTAGGGTACATTTCTGTATTCTGATTATGGCCAGGGTACATTTCTGTATACAGAAACGTACCTGGGGTACACATCTGTAGTACCCGTGCCGACAATGACCTTTCAGCGGTAATGTGTGTGAATCCCATTTCTGTTGTCTCCCCGCCATGACATTGCTTAATTGCTGGAATGTTGCTAAAAGCGGAGTAAAACTAAACTCACTCACTCATTTTGTGAATGACAACAGTAGCACAAACCACTGAATGCAGCAACACCTTATGTTGTCAGCACGAGCCCAGAGCGGCTGTGTTCTTGAGTCAGGGTGGTAAATACTGTACACATTTGAACGCGAACCGGATTGAGTGACACAGGGATGAATGCAACCCCAACTCACAGCCTACGAACAGGAAACTAATCGAAAGGCCTTGCTTCATTCCCTCATTGATTGGTAGTCAAAGTCAAGATCAATTTGAAAAAAACCCTGAGCATTTGAAGAAAATCAACAGTGGATTTCAGTTTTCTTTCTTGAGCTGGTTGTTCCTGTGCATATCTCTTGTGATGACTTTATTGTACATGTGTCTTGTTTGTATATGTGTATCTGTACATTGTACATACTGTCTTATGATTGTCACTTCAAATGAAATGCACTTCTTATTATGATGCATCGTGTTCTAATGACATTAATGTTATTGATATTGTAAGTTAAACATGCTAGCGCCAGTAGTTGTTAGGAATATCTTATGTCATATTCCATCCGGGTTATCCGCGTCCTTCTTCCGGTGCGTGTTTTGTAAACTCACGTAATAAACCTGTCACGGGTCAAGAAAGCTTTGACTGTTTGTGCTTCCTAATGGCGTGGTGGCAGCGCTGATCTTACCACGTCTTCAGAGGTACTTCACAATATAAGTGAACAGTCACCCGCCTTATATGAAGTGTGTACGGCTCAATTAACCGTTCGAAACAATGGCTAACACACATCATGCACCAAAACAGTGGTGTTTGACAAAGTCAGAAATGGTGAACTCTTTCAAAAACTGGAAGCAGAACATTATTTATACACTTTCTCTTGACCCAAACTTTGCTCCATTCATTACTGGTATTGATTGGGCTAAGAAAACATGTGCAGCTCCATTACATGGCTTCGAAGATGATGGTAGGGACGTTAGGGGGGCACGCACTGCACAACAGAAGGTTACCATGCTTGAGCTCTTGCTCGGACAGATAGCCAACTATTGTCCTCTCATATCAAGAAACACAATTGTTAAGAACTCCACCTCTGTTGATGGGATATGTAGGGATTATTACACTTCATTTTTCATGACGGCCTTGGTCAGATATGGGTGTCTCGGGATGATATTGGCCAATATATGAAAAATGAGTAATCTTTTTATCAATTAATACCTGCCTAAATTAAGATTTTTTTCAGTTACATGTTTTTTTTTTTATCTCTTTGTCCAAATACACATTGTTTATTAAAAAATAAATAAAGACGCTAGCTTCCTTTCCCCGGCCATGATCAAAGGATGATCTAACATGAGGTCATCTCTATGACGTCATTCTTGATGTGATGTCATTCGATTCATTAAGGTTCTGTGACGTCGTGTACAAAATTAACGGGGAAGATATCGATATCTTCCCTCCTCTCAGCGGGCCGATCCTGCCCATATTGGGGTGGCAAAAAAAGTCCTGTTCAAGGAGACCACCAACCAGATTTGATGATTATTATATGGACTTTTAAATTCCCTCCTTCCCGTTACACTTTTCATGGACATTTAAATTCTAGTCAGGCAGTTAACCATTTCAGTATTCATACCGTTAAACAATCGCTTTTTGTCCAGTTCCTCATTCTCAACTTCATGAGTAAAGAGAAGAAAAAGTGGCCCCACCAGTAGTTGTTAGGAATATCTTATGTCATATTCCATCCGGGTTATCCGCGTCCTTCTTCCGGTGCGTGTTTTGTAAACTCACGTAATAAACCTGTCACAGGTCAAGAAAGCTTTGACTGTTTGTGCTTCCTACTGGCGTAGAATGATGTTGTTGACATATGGGTATAAGAAAGAACGCCAGTGGTATACTGGCTAGTGGCACTGCGTCAAGCAGACAGCACATACTACAAGAAACAGGCTTGGTCATGATGACAGGCAGACAATCTCATGGCTTCCTTTCTTTGGCTGGGTGTATTCTGTTCCACTACATGGGACTAACATGTATATCTTCCAGACCTACAAGTCCAAATAAACATCATTATATTATTATTTCTTCCTTGCCAGGGGCGCTGTAGTACAGTATGCCACAAGTTGGCTGGACCTGTGTCAAGGTAAGAGGACCCATGTTTATGTATTGGAATCTCAGTTCTCCCAGATTTAGTTTTTTCGGTTTATCATACCAATGCCTGTGACTTTTGCCAAAGTTGTAATTATCACAGACCTGAATCAGTCCGGGTTTTACTCCCACATTAAGTTTGGATTGCTGGGCTATAACTGGAATTAAAGACAAAACCTATGCCAGTCACTACTAAAGGTGTTGAGTAGCTTTGGTCTTTCAGCACGATATCTTGGAAAATTGTGTGAAACTGAAAAGTAGGATTGAAGTTTCATATGTACAAGGTTGGTGGTCCTGAATTGATCGGCAGAATTTCTGATATGTCATGTACGAGATGTGCATAGTGACGATTTACAATCTTATTGACTTCTTTCCAGTGTGGTGTTCATAACTTCAAGAAAAGAGATAACTGTTTCAAGTGCAAATTTTCCAGAGATGGTGAGATTTTATTATCTTCTGGCATGGAGTTCAGCGCATTACAAATGGACTCATTGTTATTATTACTGAATGATATGTTTTCAGCATTTTAAGGCCTAACAGAACATCCAAACCTATTTCCACAGATAATTTAACTGTAAAGAAAAAAGTTGAGAAGTCATTGTCAGGGAATGTTTACAGATGCCTGAATTAAATACGCTGGAATGTAAAGACTATATTTCTTTATCCGTCTTGTTTCAGAATCTGACAAGACAAACGACAGAGATGGCTTTGACCAAGTAGGACTTAATCCATGCAATAGTAAGTTATATCAACATTTACGAAATGGATTTTACATTCAAATAAGCACAATCAACAGTACATCAACAACATAGCAGGGCTCCAGATAATTTTTCAACATCAGGAGTACGTACTCCTTATTATTTCAATACAGGAGTACTGAATAACCTTAAGAGTACATTTAGAGTACTGAATGGGATTTAATGGAGTATCAGTAATCTTGTGTTTCGTTTCATATATACACGACAGCATTGCAATAATCAATAAAACAATACATATTCAGATGAATACGTCTATAAAGGATTCTAAGACCGTACACCATTGCTGTGGTGCGTATCTGCTACGTTTTCTAAATTATTTCCTACCGTATCGTGCTTTTTTTATATCCGTACATACGCCGATACGACCCTTATCTGGAGCCCTGACATGGTACTTATGTGGTTTTTATGATTATCCCTTTTTGGGGTCCAAGGCTGGAATTGTGCTTTCAGCAACAATTCAGTGTCACACAGAGAAGAAGTTGCAGATGTTTGTATGTTAGGTGTTAAGTGTTTATATTATGTGAGAGATACCAAGGGACACAACTCAGGCTACTATCCAACAAATCTGGACAAAGTTGGTCCCAGTATAGACATCACATTCATTTGTATGTCTACATCAGTGTATGAAATAAGCCCAAAACCCAGCCACATATCAGGGCTGGTAACTTCAAAATGTTACCAGCCCAAAATGGATTTAACCAGCCACCAAAATATGGTGAATTTACTCTGATGTACATGATGTATGGAACAGCTAAAGTTTTACCAGACCGTTGAGCTGGCCAGCTGTAAATTTGGACCGTCCGTCAGAAATCAAGCCCGTCTCAGACAGGCCTTATTTCATACACGTCTACATGTTTTGTAAATGTACGGATGAGTGAATTTGATGTTTTACTGAAGGATTACTATTGGGCTAACATAGTGTACAGATAAAAATAAGAAAATGTGTTTGTGAGATATTTTACTGTTTGAAGTGAACCAACACCAAGATTATGTATTGTGTTACCAGATGTTACCAGATATTTGCCCAATGCTTCAACGTAAGTGTTAGTATCCCATTTGACTCATTTTGTAATCGAGTCCATGTTTTTCCACAGCTCTCATATTTCGAGGTCTTGATGCACTTACAACAGAAGAGTCCCTTGACGTAGCATTACGATTACAAACAAATCTCCAGTCTAAGAATGTGCGCATCATTCGAGACCCAGTCACAAACACATCCAGGGGCTACGGGTTCTGTGAGATGAATTCCATTCAGGAATCCACGCAAGTTACAGATTTCCTGACTCAAAACAATGTTCCTTTGGAAGTAGATGGCAAACAAGTTCTCACATCGTATGCAAAGAACACTTTCTCCACTGTGTGAGTATATTGTGATAGAAACACAAGGGTTGAAAGCTTATGATGAAGAGTTCAGATCCTGATTCATCCTGATTCTTTGGTACAATATCCATGTCCAAAGCTGTAAAGTTTTAACAGTTTTCCCACATGAATTACTTTCTTCACACTGAAGCTGATGAAGTGAAAGAATGGAAACACTGATCATATACTGTTTTACCAAACTCATCTCACGCTCAAACTGTATTAGACATAGCTCCAACATGCATTTTAAATTTGCCACTCCAGCAATTATTCGTAAGTGATTTTGCACTGGATCATATATATATATTTACGTATTCAGCAGAAAATCAGCTAATTTTTTCATCAGTGTCTGCAAGTTGCAACATTATCCCTGAATATTTTGTGAAGGGAAAGTTTGGAAGCTTCCTTGCTGCTTGTTTGTGTGTGTTGTTGATGTTGGGTTGATCTTTCTTAGTGCTTTTTTCTTTCAGAATGGCAATTTTAAACAGTTCACTTCAAAATCGGGTAGGTAGGAACTTAATAACAAACTGAATTTTCTGTTGCATTTTATATGACAAATGATGTTTCATAATGCTTTTATGTAAGATAATCACAATTTTTATTTTGAGTTCTACCTTCTTAATAATGTACTGTACAAGTTTTTTTTGGTTTTTTTCTTTGTTTAATGCTGCACACAGAGCAATTGTCCATTTTTTTAAACATCCAACTCTCCTGTATGTTGTAGGCATCGGACTACAACAGTCAACAAGTAGCTGGAGCTGGACAACCAGGTAGCGAGTAGCCAGATGTCTTTCACATGGCGGTTCAAGGGAGAGAACCCTTTCATATATATTCATAGCATACCACTACTAATGAACAAGTCTCTTCACAAATGGCAAAATCATGAAAACTATCCAACAACTTGGGTAAAGCAAACTATATTTCTTAATCAACAGTTACTAACCCACTGGGCAATGGTTAAAGCGTTTGCTCATAATGCCCGAAGACCCGAGTTAGATTCCCCACTGTTTGTGAAATAATGCTGACAACCCCATTATTCACTGATACACAAATCTTTGCAAGTGTCTTGTATGCTATCATTTCAGGTTAGTGAGAAGATGGTATAAGTTGACCTTCTCCATACTTTTATGTGATCAGGGTTTTTTCTCGCAGTACAGTTTCTTAGTAATATTGCTTTGTGTCTTGCGATGCAAATGATTGCATATATTTTGTTCGTACTTCTCCAGCGGACTCTACAAATGCTGCAGCAGCAGTTGCCCAGGCTGCTATTGCTCAAGCCAATGCTGCCAAGAACTACAACAAACAGGTATTTGTCTAACATGGGAATAGCAGCCTGATGGGCTGCATTTTTCATGTTATGAGTCTATTAATAAAATATAAATATAAATTTTCCTTAATTGATGTAAATAGAATTGCTATACCACCTTTCCAATCCGATCCCATCTCACAAGGACTTAATTTTTCATAGACGAAAATGAGGGTCTTGGTATAGCCATATATGGCCTGCTACCAACACATCACCTTTATGGACAAGCTTAGGCCTTATTTTGTTTTGTACAATGTTCAACACTTTGTTTGTATTGGATTTGGTTGGCTTTGTTGTTTCAAAGCCTCACTCAGCAATATTCCAGCTATATGGCGTGGAAGATATCTGTCAGTCAGTCAGTCCCTGAGCCTTAACATAAACAAACATAGTGGGTACATCAACCCATGCTCGAGGGACCAGTGAACCTTAATGTTAATTTTGAATTGTTTGGAAACAGTCGGTACCGAATCTTTTGTAGCCATCGCTAGATTTTGCTGACAAGAAAACATATTTAGAGTTATCTCCCTTCCATCGATTTGCATTCGCAAAACATCGGTAAATTCCGTACATCATACGTGATCCAATGTTATTCGAGATAAAGATTTACTACCACAAGTACAGAATGAGTTGCCATTGACAGCGGGTACATTGAAATGTACCTCGCTTGTAAGCGGGGTACATCTAAAATAATAGAAGAGCGCTCAGCCAATCAGAAAGCGACATTTATGTGTGAGGTAAGATAATTATTCTTGTTCGAATTTCTTCCAGACACCAGGTCCTAAGAAAGCTGAGCCAGTAGTTGAACAGCCAGCCACCCCACCTGCTAGAAACAAGGAAGTCCTAGCATATCGTAAGAAATAATTCCTTGCATAACCATCTCTTGTGTACCCTAAACAATTCCATCTTGTTGCATTTTATGTACATTATCTTGAATATATATTAATTTAAAGGTAGTCCAGTCATAAGCAAAAATTTCTTTTGTTAGAAAAAACTTCTTTCTTTATTCAAATTTTGTGATTTTGGAATAGATGAACTCCTTAGGAGCATATTTTAGAACTGCATAATATCGAGCTCATTTCTTGGTAGAAATATGACATTGACAGGATTCATTTGCACATTTTATTCCTAATGAGACCAAATGGTTTGCAATAGTAGTCAGAAGTTGAACTGTGGATGGCATGGCTTGACATTTCTAAAGAATTTCTTGCACAAGTTCCATATATTCCCTGAAAGCTGTGTTCCACCTCATTACAGTGGCTCCAGATGTGTCCACGTACCAGTTTGATAAGACTTCAGGATATTATTGCGATCCATCAACAGGCCTCTACTATGATGCCAGTTCACAGGTATTTATCCGATGTCTTAGACAAATGATATGGTTATGTGCTGGTTGATAATGCAGGATATGGAAAGGTTCTCTCTGTTTTTGACATGAAGCCCATTTCTGGTGTCTCCTGCTGTGATATTGCTGGAATATTGCTAAAAGCAGTGTAAACAAACTCACTAACTCTGTTTTTGAGGGATTTCAACCCAAGTTTGATATGATTTTTAAGTTATAATTCAGTTTAATAAGGTTTATAGACTGTTTTTACAAACCGCATATGCCATGTTTATTAGCAAATTGATATTTAATGTTCTAAGATGCTTCGGTAAAAGATCAAAGGCGCCGACAATACTTTATCAGACGATAATGTGCACTTTGTGCATTACGTCACAATGCAATTGCGTCATTGAACCATTCTAGTCTGCCCCCTCGTAATCAAACGTACCCCTGGTAACCGACATCATGATGCATGTCACTTGTCATCGCCTCGTACAGCCTCCTACAGTAAACTGTTCCGTAGCACCCAGTTTCTTGGTTTGCAGTTGCTTCACTCGGCTAACATCACTGGTGGAAACATTACGTTTATTTTCCAAGGATATAATGTCTCAGTTTGACTCACAATTGAACAGCAACACAGCAATGTTCGCAATGTTTACATTCCCACAATGCTTCCCTGGAATGTTGCGTGACTAGTCAGCTTCAGCTGGATGATTACGTTGGTAGTAGAAATGCTACGTTCATATTGCCCCATATGGTTAACAATAATCACAGACGTAATTAAAATAATTTGGAGAAGATATTTAACCCGAACCTAAACCGTCGTCAAACTGTTGATCGTTTGTTTTTTCTGGTAACGCCCACCTTAACGTAGGGGGACAGATGCGTCAATAGAACAGCGCGTCTGTTAGCCATGAATGAGGATTGTTAATTTAGATCACTGACACAGTCGCTTTTCTGTTTGTTTTCTGCCTTAGATTTATCATCGGTTAGTATTAAATTTGGCATCTTAGAAATGAAATACAGATCGCTCTACCACCATATATAGCGTAATAAAGCCCACTGTCGCCCTGAACTATTATAGTTAAAGCACGAGGAAGTTTGCATTTTTTGAATGCACATAAGGGACAGTTCAATTCTCCTGCAATCCAGCTTGCCTTGATATGAAGCTTGAACATGTTTGAAAGCATGTGGTATTGTTGTTTGTTTGTTGATTCAGTTTTTGTTAAAGAGCTTTGGGACTAAAATAGAGTGAGTACGGTTTTACACCACCATTATTAATTTTCATGGCTGGAAATGACACCAGAAATGGGCTTGACACGTGTGGGGAGCCACAACCGTGATATGTGAACTTCATGACGTGTAGGCTATGAGACTGTCATTTTATCCAAACTGAGGCATGCACGTCTTCTTGAAGTTTTAAGTGCCCAGGTCAGAACTGGAACTAAGAGATATCAAGCCCTTAGTTACGCTGCCAGCAGTACTATTGAAAGTGAAAGTGAAAATCTTCAAATGCAATTTGAAGATGGTAAACAGCAGTATATAGAAATGTCTATCTATTGTTAGCATTTTATGAACATCTATGGCATTGTAACAAACAATGTAGCACAATTTCAACATTGCTAAACAATTTATTGTCTGCCATATGATGGTAGACGTTTCTATTCAATTTGCTGTATTTCGTAGATGTAATGGACAGAGAAGTATCAACCTTGTCAAAGAACGTTATTCAGATTACATTGAACAGCATTTTATCTTACAGGTCTCCTGCCCAGTTACGTCCTGCAGTGTTAAGCTTGTGTGGCTGGAACTGAGGGACCATTGGTTCAGTGTCCACAAGCCTACCATCACCACATACCGCTGTCCTCATCCCAAGTGTCAGTTTCAGCCATCTAAAAACACCATCCCTTCCAAACATGGCTTCACAACACACATATACAAAGTCCATGGAATCAGAGGGAAGCAGCATGATCTGCTGCTGAAACTGTCCAAAACTGAGACCAAGGAGAACATGGACTATGTAGACCCTGGAAAAGCTGTGTGTCCTCAACCAGTGAAGGTATGCACAGTGAGATATGCATCTCAGCTACAAAGCACTGGTAAACTTGGAATCTGAGGAACAGTTACAACTTCTTGAACTTGACCTGATCAAGTGAATACTAATGCATTGCGTGACCGTGTCACAACTGGTTGAGTCTGTTATTGTGAAGGGGTGCACCTTTGTTAGTTGATTGTCAACATGTCCAAACACAAGCCGAGACAAGGTTGCTGTTTGACATCTCAGTGTCGAGAAATCATCAGCAATGTCCTAACTTTCTTTGAAAATGAAGCTACAGGTGGTTTAATGTTTCCGATTCGGGCTTTTAGGTAGCAAGCAGCAGCAACAACTGGTGTTTCCAGTGAAATCCTAATAGAACAAGAAAGGAAAAACTTCCCCTATTTAATGAAGTTAGGCCAGACCGATTTTATTTCTTGTTTTACGAAGTTTTGTCTTCAGAAAACCTAAAGGCTGGAGGGAAAAGAATAAAAAACAAAAATCACCAGTCACAGTAATATTCCTTTTAAGTGCTAAAAGTATTTTATTTTTGGCAATTTATGAAGTGTATATGGGGCAAAAAACAATTTTAAAAAATTATTTTTTGTATGTTTACATTTTTGGCCAATAAAAAACATGTGGTTTTTATTTTTTGAGCGGGGAATTTTTTTTTTCATTTTCTTATTCTTGAAAAAATATGACGGCGGATCCGTAAAACAAGAAATAGAATTGGCCTGGCCTTAACTTGACCTGCCGTTTGTGCCATTTGACCTCCTGGTTCATGCACATGTAGAGTACCTCAGGTCAAGCTGAACAAGCTGTACTATGTGCAGTGCGGTCATTGTTGTTATCATTGGCCTCCGTGGTGTAGTGGTTACTGTCCACCCGGAGAGCGGAAGGTCGCGAGTTCGAACCCCGGCCGCATCATACCAAAAGACATCAAAATATGGTACTTGTTGGTCCCTGCCTGGCGCTCGGCATTAATGGGTACAACAAGGACCAACAAGGACTGGTCGGCTCGGAGTCAGTATAATGTGTCTGAATGGGGTATTCATGCTTAACTGCGGCATGGTATCTCAGTGGGCTAGCACTAAAAAACCAGCTTAAGTCTGGGCTAGTACAAGCAGCCACACATACACACGCATGCACATCGTCATATGAGCGAAATATTCTTGAGTGCGACGTTGAACCCATTTCACCTCACCTAACCACAATGGCAGGGAATGTTGCTTGTGCTTTCACTCACAGGTCTTTCTGAACCACACTTTCGAAATTGCTGGAATATTGCAGACAGTAACTACACAAGCCTTGTTCCCTCAGTTGTGACTAAATATTTTGGTTGATGCCCTGAATTCAGAATTATTGTGGTTGAATTTGTCATGCATAATTTACTGATCTTCCAAAAGTCGTGCCTTTTGGTCTAATTATGTGAGATGTGTGTTCTATGTACCAGTAACCAGTACAACTGACTTAGTAACCACACACAGCCTCATTTGTCCATTTTTCTAAGGTGTCGTCTCCTTTTGTTGCAGGCACATGGGCCTATATCCTCCACTGGAAAGACCCAAGTGAAAACTAAAGCTGGTGTAAAAAGAAATCTTCCAGCCGCGGTTGAAAGTACACCGGCAGTTCCAGGACCAGCCAAACGTAAAAAGCACTGGAACCCCAATTTAGTCCAAGTGAACACACTTTCTATTCAACAACAACCAGTCAAAGATGAAAAGGGAAACACAACATCCACAAGAACCAAATCATCACCTCCACAAGCATCAGAACGTACAACTCAGTCAGCCCCTAAACAATCACCTCGACCAGCACTTCAAACAGTAACTCAGAAACTTGTTCAACCAGCAACTAAAGAAAAAACTGAATCAGAACATCAGCAAGCATCTGAACCAACACCCCAGCTAGCATCTGAACCAGAAAATCCTACAGCATCTGAACCAACAACTCAACAAGAGACTGAACCAGAAAATCCTACAGCCTCTAAACCAACACCAGAGCAAGCAACAGAATCAGAACATCTGCCAGAATCTGAACCAAAACCTCAGCAAGCAACTGAACCAGAAAGTCATAAGTCATCTGATCCACAGAAAGAGATGTCTGAAGCTACACATGAAAATAATTCAAACGTTGAAATGCATCCCTCAAATGTTGACGAGGATGCTTCAACAGCAGATGTGTCGGTTGCAGGAAGCTCGGAGGTGATTGAGACAACTTTGCCTGAGGAAGGAGCTATTGACCCAGGTCCTATCACTCAAGTAATGGACATATTGGAAAAAACTGATATTTCTGATGTCATTCCTGCATTGTGTAAAGAAGCTAAAAGCAATTTAACTCAAACTGAGGAATGTTCCTCAAGCTGTGTCATGACTTCAGCAAGCAGATCAAGTGTGTCGTCTGTCACAGAGGGTGTCTGTCAAGCCAAAGAGAAGAAAGAAACACACATCAGTGTATTGGTCAGTCATCAGACAGTCCCCTGTCCCCAGGTAAATCGGACAATACCTGTGTTAATTGGTCGACAGACAGAAAGGCCACCAAATTCTGTTTCAAAGGGAAAGAAGCTAACAAAAAATGTATTGACAAAGATTGTGACTCCTAGCTGCCAGCCAAGCACTCATGTCAAGGAAAAGACAAGTCAGAAAACAGCAATAAACACTAAGGATGTCACTCTGTCTCGAACCCAACCAAGCAGTAGTCCCAAGGTAAAGAGGACCCAAAGAAACACTGTTTCAAGTGTCCGACAACCGTCCAGGCAGTCAAGAGGCAGCAGGAAAGATAAGGAAGCTGTAAAAGCTCCTGCAGCTGCTGATGATGGTCTCTTCAGTGGTCGGTCAAAAGGTATCAGGAAAGGCCGAGGCTCTGGTGCCACTCCGTCAAGACGTCCAAGAGTCATTGAGGTCGCTCATCCCTCAAGTGTTCTTCCAAGAATGGGGGTTACAAAGGAAGAACTGAAATGTTTTATGTCATGGACACGTGAATACATTGTTATCCTTCAAAAGGCTCGTGAAAAGGCATCAAGACAGCTCGTGACACTTACTGAAAAAGAGTAGATAACTAACTCACCAAGATGCTATGTTTCACCATTGAAATACCACACGGCATACTTTCACAGAGACTTTTCATTGACTATAATTGAATGTGTAATGGTGAGAACTGTTGGACAAGCTGAAGAGACAGCTGATAATTTGACTTGTCATGATTTGCCTTCTCATGTGCATTAGCAAATTAATTGTATTGCAATATATTGTATGCAGTCTGTATAGTGACTTGTATTGCAATATAGTGAGAGCTGAAGTGTTGCAGTACATATTGTAACACATAATGCAATATGTATCTTTGAAAAACATATTGCAGTATACTGGTAGTACAATGCAGTCCGAATTTATATCAAAATGAATATCTGCCATTAAGAGAACTTATTTTATGCAATGTAAATGTAATTGAGATGATTGTGTATGGAAAGGGACTAAACAGATGTTACTGGATGTTTTGACAAATTGAAAAAGGATTATTAAATACTTTAATGAAAATGCTTTTTTTCATATTACTAACCATTGAAAACATTCTAATGAGTCTATTGACACACTACAGTTGGCATTTACATCCACATTTCCAGGATTCAGCACTTAATAATGTTATGAAATCTTTTGTTTCTTCAACCTTGCCTCATGGGTGACTGGAAAGTCCCATCAGTATATCCTGTTGACTTACTGTTGTAGGGGTTTCCATGTGGGGGTATGACAGCTAGATTTTTGCTCCCTACATGGAAATGCAAAATTTAGCTTTATTGGCTGGATAGAGGGTGCTTGATACCACTCATGGTATTTGGATAACAAGGCAGTATGAACGGAGTTAACATTACCGTGGTCTAGGGCATTTCATGGATTGTCACATTCTGAAAGTTATGGTAATCTTAAAATCTTGTGAAAGTTCCAAAATGCAAAGTCCCCAAAAATATTGAACTTTTTGTTTCCAAAGGCAGATCAATGACGGAAGCCCTGATTCAACGCAACAGTTTGAATTTTAAAAGAGTTCTCTCAAATTATAATAGTTATGTTGAAAAGATTTGTTCATGGAATAAGATTCGTTCCATGAAAAGTTAAAAAGATCAAAGTTTTGTTGTATTTTACGGCCTCTCGAATTTAAGCACAGGGCTTAATTTCAGAAAAAAATTATTCTTAAATGAAAAGGGTCAAAATCGAAATTAAGCCCAGGGCTTAAATACGAGGATTCCCGGTACCAAGATATCTAAATTTATTACCCACGTGGTGAACGTATGGGTAGTTGCATACTAATCTCGTACGTCACACGAGTGTCGTATCGCGTTGACCTGTGTCGTAACGACTTGACCTGAGATTCTAACGATTTGATTGGATAACCGATGACCTCTCAATTAGGTCACATTCTGACGTAACTATTTATTCATTCTTAACAAACACGTGAATTCATTCATTCTACAACTAAAATGCATTGTGGGAATGTAAACATTGCGAACGTTGCCGTGTCGCTGTTTAATTGTGAGTCGAACTGAGACATTATATCCCTCGAAGAACATAAACGCAATGTTTCCACCAGTGATGTTAGCCAAATGAAGCAACTGCAAACCAAGAAACGGGGTGCTACAGAGTAGTTTACTGTAGGAGGCTGTACGAGGCGATGACAACTGACGTCGGTTGCCAAGGCAGTGACGTCATTACAGTGTGACGTCATGCAAATATTGTACTACAGTACAAAACTCTTCCGCAACCTCTTTATGAAACCGGTTTCGGTTTGAAACAAAAAAGTAACAAAAATACGCTATTTTGTCAATTTAATGCATGTAAGAAGTGGGTAATAAATAAAATACCACACTCGGTCTCATTACATACAAATTATACGAAACTCGTGACCTTCCTATGTTATCTGACCTCGCGTTCGCTCGGTCAGATACCATAGGAAGGACACTCGTTTCGTATAATTCGTATGTAATGAGCCCTCGTGTAGTATTCTCTATTTATTACCTACGTGGGCGAATATCGGGGTTCATATTTTTCATAAGATGCCCTAGGGCAAAATATCACTTGTCATGGTGACGTAACGTCATGAACAATGCTATGACATCACGTTTCTTCTGTGACGTTGCGTTCTATATGCGGCGGGTAGCCAGCCTATGTTTGAAAGTAGATTTTGGTTATTTTCCTCTATTTCACGACTTCGGTAATAAACAGAATATTATATTCGTGCCCATATCATACTATGTTTACGACACTCGTGCCTAAATATCGGTATATCCCTCGCTCTCGCTCGGGAAATACCAACATTTAGGCACGAGTGTCGTAAACATAGTATGACATGGGCACTCATATAATATCCTCTGTTTAACCAAACTCATAAATTGCGATACATTTCCACATTCTTGAAAAATCCAAGCATATGAATAACCAGTTTGAAATAACAACATTCTGACATGTGAAGCCCAGTTTGCATTACCAGCTTCGTCCTGCGCTTTAAGCATGTTATAACAGAATTTGTGTGGAGTCCATATGGATCAACCTACACCATATGGACTCGACACGAAATCTGTTATATTTGAAGATGCTACTCTGGACTTTTACTGTACTTTCACGAAGCGTAAACCCCCATATTTCACTGCCATAACATGCAATTGGTGCAGTTTTTGTATCCAATATGGACAAAACAAGAGAAGCAATCATCTAGTAGACGGAGGTATGGTCATCGTGATGTTCTTGAAATAAGCTTCACCACCCAAATCATCTCACGTCCATCTCACTAAATTTATTAATTTACTCAGGTGCCCCCAACGTTGCCTCTTTCAAAGGCTTTTATTAGAGATCGGTACTCGCATCACAAATACAGCCCTCTCATCTCCGGTACATGTATATGACGTTTCATCATATCAAAGGTTTTTGTCATGTCTACCCATGTCTTAACTAAGATATATAGCGCTCACATACACGAACGTTATAAAAAGTACCTCTATATCGGCCTAAATGGAGGAAATCCCTTGTCGCACTTTCGAGCACCTGTTACGATTATTGCGCTCGAAAACTTTTATGAATGACTTCTTTGTACTTATACCTACGAGTGCGCCCTATTTTCTCTATAAAAATTTCCAGAGGTTAATATTTGCAAGCCATCAAACATCTCAGTCGATCTCTTGCAGGTCAGTAGCTGTGACGCATGCAAACAATATAATGTGACAATGTACAGTATTTCCCCTGTATTGGTATTTTATTTCTTATTTGGACAGCCTATAGTGATTTTTGAAAGAAAAAGCAATAAAGAAGATCAACCTGTATCCATAATAAAAAAATAAGATCCATTGATGTACACTAAGATGCCCCAAATGGGGCGTGGTGGGCAAGCAGTCTAAGGGGCCAGACTAGTGATCCAGCGAGCATGAGGTGACGGGATTGAGCCAGCCTGAGACCGGGAGTGAAAATCTTGGAGTGAACTTTGTGTGCAGACTCTTTCCGTGTTGTCACAACCCCTAGTGTAAGTACACAACTATGTGCACTTAAAAGAACCCACGAATCCATTGGTAAATGACCAAATGGTGGCCACATGAATACGTGCATAGTTGCGGGTACAGCAACGTGCAGTAAAACTTGGACAAAGTAATGTGACTATGTGTCCCCGTCCACCCAGCTGTGAATGGGTACCTTGTAAGGATGGGAAAGCCACATAACTCGGTGCGCCTAGTAGCTGCAAAGAGCTGTTTGCTCCTAAGGGAGTTGAGATTGACATCCATTGATCGAGGGAAAAACAATGCGCCTAAAAAATGAACAGCTTAACTGAATATTGGCGCTACACAAATATAGTAATAAAAATCCATACTGAGGTTCTGGAGATATTTTTCTAATTAACTGCAAACTTGATTAAAAATTTCTCATGACTTTGCAATTTAATAATGTGAACACCTCAAAATCACAGAAACCATATGTACACATTCTTGAGATACAACTCAACACAACTATTGGACCTACACATGTATCTATGTTTGGTGGGTTGTGTAACGCTGTACTCAGTAACATTCCCGGGGCGGTGGGGTAGCCTAGTGGTTAAAGCGTTGGCTCGTCACGCCGAAGGCCCGGGTTCGATTCCCCACATGGGCACAATGTGTTAAGCCAAATTCTGGTGTCCCCCGCCGTGATATTGCTGGAATATTGCTAAAAGCGGCGTAAAACTAAACTCAGTCAGTCAGTCAGTCAGTCAGTCAGTCAGTAACATTCCCGATTATTTGATGACTGCCTGTAAATAATAGTGTCTGGACAGAACAATCCAGTGATCAACAGCATGAGCACCAATGTATGAAAGTACCACCTGATACCGTTAGTCGCCTCTTACCACAAGCCTCGGTGAACACACACACACACACACACACACACACACACACACACACACACACACATTTTATTATACGAATATATGTTGCTAAACTCTCCAACGTCGAATTCCCGTGTCAGGAACGTGCACAGCGTCATCCTAACAGTGTTATTTATAACAGTTTATGTATGTTTTATTACGACGTGGTCCGGTTCTGAATGTAATATTGGGAGCTCCGTGTATTTGTTATTTCCGGTGTCAACGGAAGCGCTTCGTCTCTGGGTAGGAGAGTGGAGTTGAGATGATCAGCTGAAATTACTTTAAATAGGTCTAACTTCCATTCTGGTGCTTGTCATTGGGTTACCTTGGTAAACCAAAATTATTCATTAAAGGGCAGATTCCAGCAATGGTGTGTGAACTTGATCTTTTACTCAGCACTAATTGAACCAAACAGAATATCAGGCGTTGAATCAGGTCTCATTTTCTTACACAGTGTCCACAGGCTGTTCTTCTGTCCATATAAATAAACTCGTATTCCAGCCAAGGCCTACATCGACGTCGAGCACACCTCTAGTGCAAAGTCGTCAAGTTATATGCTGGACTAGATGCCGGGAGGATTCATGTCAGAGGGACATATTCGCTTATTAATGATATTTGTTTGCGCACAATGATCTTGATCAGTAACCACGAGAACAACAAAGTTTCGGTTATTTTCAGAAAATATGGCACATAAATGGTGTCCAGGCCGAGAGGATTATGTAAACTTTGTAATGGCTCCTGCTCCAGCTTCCATGCCAGTGGCTAGGGGCAGTATGTTTCCTGAAATGGGTGAACCCCCAAATAGATCTTTGCCGGGGAATCGAGTGCCAATGATAAAACAAGACCATATGAACCTGAACAGCAGCATGGATAAAGATCCTGGGTACTGGAAGGGAGAAGACAGATTGTCTCATGATAGAAATCCACATTTCGACAGGATGCCACTTGAGAGGAGCTTTGGTGAGTTGTATCGGTATTCTAGAACTTAGTAGAAGTTGTAAAGTCAATGATAGAGAATACGAATTTATGGATAACAACTTCTTTATTACATAGAGCGATATTTCAGTTTATCATCCAAAACTGTGTTCCACAGGAGATACTGCTTGTATGAGATATATATCCTTTATTCCCCACGTGGTCAACGTATTGCCTACTAATCTCGTACGTCACACGAGGGTCGTATCGCGTTGACCTGAGATTCTAACGATTTGATTGGATAACTGATGACCTCTCAATAAGTTCACGTTCTGACGTAACTATTTTTTCATTCATAACATAAACGTGAATTCATTCATTCTACAACTTATATGCATTATGGGAATGTAAACATTGCGAATGTTGCTGTGTCATTGTTTAATTGTCGAACTGAGACATTATATCTGTCGAAAAACATAAATGCAATGTTTCCACCAGTGATGTTAGCCGAGTGAAGCAACTGCAAACCAAGAAACGGGGTGCTACGGAGTTGTTTACTGTAGGAGTCTGTACGAGGCGATGATAACTGACATGCATCGTGACGTCGGTTACCAAGGTAGTGACGTCAGCAAATAGTGTACTACAGTACAAAACTCTTCCGCAACCTATTTATGAAACCGGTTTATGTTTGAAACCATAAAAATAACAAAAATACGCTATTTTGTCAATTTAGTGCATGTAAGACGTGGGTAATAAATAAAATACCACACTCGGTCTCATTACATACGAATTATACGAAACTCGTGACCTTCCTATGGTATCTGACTCGCCGCTTTTCGTTCAGATAATTCGTATGTAATGAGACCGAGTGTAGTATTCTCTGTAGGAGATATCGTTTTGACAGTAAATTTTGTGCAATGCCCTGACAATGCTATGACGTCATGAACTATCGCAGTGTGACATTTGTTGTTTAAAAAGCTGATACTCGTTCTAGTAACACATGATGCGGATATACACCTCTGCTCTGGTAGCTTATTACAATGTCAGTAAGCAATGTTGGCCACTAGTCGAGAGCCAGAGTCTTTTGAAATATTTTTTGGTCTTGGATATAGCATGTATTTGGCTGATGAAGGCAGGAAAATACAGTTGTGTAAGCAAAACATTATACAGTCCTTAGACCTGCATGATGTTATCATTATTATTATAGGATATTTATATAGCCCACATATCAACCCACTAGTGCATGCTCAAGGCGCTGGTATTTTTCCCTTGATCATTGGATGTCAATCTCAACGGCACATCGCATTATCAATCTCAACTTCCTGGGGAGTATACAACTCTTGCAGCCACTAGGCGCACCATGTTATTGTGGCTTTCTCATCCTAACCAGGTACCCATTCACAGCTGGGTTGACTGGGACACATACTAGTAGTCACAGTACTTTGTCCATGTTCACTGCACGTTGCTTTACCCGCAAGTAGGTGTTTGCACGTATTCATGTTGTCACCATCTGGTCAAATACCAACGTATTTGTGGGTTCTTTTAAGTGCAGGCATTGTGACAACACTGAAAGAGTCTGCACACAAAGTTGACTCCAAGGTTTTTACACCCGGTCACAGGTGGGCTCAATCCCGACACCTCAACCTCGCTGGATCACTAGCCTGGCACCTTAGCCAGCTCGCCCCATGTTCCCTTAGATTTGATCGAGTGAGTTTTGTTGTTCGTCGCTTTCAGCAATATTCCAGCAATATCATGGCGGGGACACCAGAAGTGGGTGTCACACATTGAATCCATGCTGGTAATTGAACCTGAGCCTTCAGTGTGACGAGCAAGCGTTTTTGTCACTGGGGCGCGCACACACACACTCACACACATCTCCCTTAGATTTAAACACTGATAAGTGTTATGGATTTTCTTGTTATAGAGTTATTCTCGGTATCACAGTGTGTTATTTTGTTTCAGAGAGAGGCCCCATGCTCGAGAAACAGCCAGTTGGGCAGTTGAATGTATCTGTAATTGATTACCAACATAAAACGAGAGAGGACTCCATGGACATAGTGGAGAGAGTGGACAAGAGATATAGTCCACATGATGTCCGAGATATAATTGACAGTGGGCCTTGTAAAAAGATGCGTTACAACGAAGATATTGGTCAAGCTGCATATGGAATTGAACGAAATATGCCAAACAGGTATGAAGACAAAATCACTTATGGTGAAAGTTATCGACAGTGCTAAATTGCATGCCATGGTACAGGAATTATTGAAATAACACAGATTAACTATTTCACAGAGCCGTAATGGCATTCCTGAAGTTTTACAAATAAATACTCACAATGATTCTTTTAATGGTAAATATAAATCATTTGAGCAATTCAAATGATTCAAAACCTATTTTTACCATCCATCAATTTATTTATCGCTGTCACTCCCAATCTCACAGCTTAACATAGTCATGGCCATTTTGAATGCCAGCAGGCATGATATGAAATTACATTTTTGATCTGTCAAGCCATGTCAGTGTCACAGAAGAGAACCATATTAGGCTGTTTACACCCAGTTGCAGTGATGATTAACCTGGTCACATTACTGAAAGTACTCAAACTGATCAGGGGGGTGTTGAAATGAAACTAGTAAGCTGGAAATACACATGGTAAATGATCAACATTTGCATAGATGCCAACCTCTGCAACTTTATCGTAGTCGCCACGAATTTTAGCCTCAATTTATGCCAGGACGATTGCACTAGAATTTCTATGAAATCTGAAGAAAATTCATTGAAATTTGGATATATAGACAAAAACATATATTTTCGTCGATTAAATACATTTTCGCCAAAAAGAGACAAGAAGAATTATGATACTGATAATTTGGAAATCTGCTGGTGATGGTATGTGAAATGAAAGCTTCACTCTTGATTAGTGTCATATTATTTTTCTCAGAGACCATCATGATATTAAGTATTTAGTTGACTACTAATTTTGTGGTCAAAATACTATTTTTGATCCTTGAAACTACTATTTGCAACACTTTGGGTTTGGCATCTCTGCATTTGGTTGCTCTTGGTGCTGTATAACTGTTTTGAGTTTAATTATATCATCAAAAAGTAGGGGAACAGTTATATTCACAAGGGCACACCTAAATTATGTCTGGTGCTCTATGGCACCTTCCGAAAAACAAATATTTTTCTATCCTTGGGTGACTTATAAATTTATGCTCATCTGGACCAAATGTTCAAGTAAGCTTATCATCGCTTGTATGTAAGGTTTTTGTGTTGTTATCCTCAATATACTGGTTTATTTGCTCCAGTTTTCCATTTTGTATCAAGATCCTGGCTGGGATGAACAATCTTGCTAAAATTAGGCCAATGAAGGTCCAGGCTAGAATTGGACTTCAGCAACCCATGCTGGTCATAAGAAATAACAAACAGGATCAAGTGGTCAGGCTCACTGACTAGGTGGATTCGTCTCAACATGTATTGTCTGGCAGAAAATGTTTTGTGACGGTGTTTGGTCACTTTACTCAAAAACTAAAGTACAATGGTTTTCTAAGTAAAATATTGACTCAGTTCAGTATTTGTTACGAGGGAGGCATGCAGAGAGAGGAACAGCTAGGTGTGCTATTGATTCAGTTACCTGTGCTAAGACTTTTTCACACACTGGGTTGTTTCTCTCTCTGCATGCCTCCCTCTGCATGCCTCCCTCGTAACAAATACTGAATTGACAGAGCTCCAGATAAGCTTTTGGCCATGTGGGTATGATACCCATACTTGTGAAACTAAGTGGGTATTTCCAATTTCAAGTGGGTATCTATACTTTTTGATACCCACCATATTTTTATAATCGGGGTATTTATTTCAAATAACAAGTTTAAGAGGTGCAACATTTTTTCATTCGATAATATAGATAATACAAGATCCTCCAGGTTAAAGGTGAATAACAAATAAGAAATATTATGTGCCTTAGTCTACTTCTGTTTTGGTGCCGCGAATAGCTAATGTTACAAGTTCATTTAAGATATCACCGTCAATTGAATCTGATTGTGAAACACAGCACTGGCCTATTAATTCATCTAGCAGCCCTCTAATGAAATAGTTTTCTGTTTGTAGCATAAAAAACTAGATATTTTATTTTGTGTGTGTTTAAACTTTCAACCAGGCTTGCTCGACATTATCAATTGTTTACATTACATGTAGAAAGACAACAGCTATTTGATTGGTCACTATTTATAGATGGGCCCAATCAGTAAAGGTTAACAAACCACGACTGGTATTCTAGCTGTGTTGCGCATCTTAAATGCCTTTTCAATTATTCAAGATTCTTTTAATCACGAAAATTTGGAGATGGAAAAACTTTAGGTTTGTTTCAATTGGCTTGAATTGATACGATACGCAACATGATTTTGATGTATTGGGTAAATATGCATTGTTATTTTGACATAGCGTAAACGTAAATATTTAGTGTTTTTTCATACGCTGGCATTTATTTTTCTTGCGTATTTCAACTTTTCTACAGCGTTATATACGCAAATACGCAGCTTATCTGGAGCTCTGATTGAGTCAATATTTTAATGATAGTTTGTTGAACAACTTTTTTATTATTAAATCATAATTCATGAAATTCAAAATTCACAATGGTAGAACAATTATAATGTATCATGCAAAGTTAAAAAACGATTGTAAAGTGACCAAACACCGTCACGAAGAATTTTCTGCCAGACTATAGCAAATACCTAGACCTATGTTTATGATATCAATCACATGATTGTCTGGTCCAAATTTAGTTCATTACAGACCACCATTATTTTTCAGGGATATTGTTGAGTCTCGTGTTAAACTCAAGCAAACTAAAATACCAACAAAGCTAAAATCCGACCTTAAACTCTTGATGTGACCCCTCTCTACTTGAAGATCTGACAAATCCTGGATAGATACCATACCAAACATACCACCTATAGTGTGTTCTGTTCTGATTTGCTTTTTATTGTACAAATACAAATTTGTTAGTCAAAGTTGTAAGGAAATGAGGAGGAGTTGTTTTCAAAAGATGTTTTATGGCTGAAAGACAGTCACATATTTCATTTAGATTTGGCAGTCTTGATTCATTTGACAAAATCACTGATATTGAGCTAGTGAGTTTAGTTTTACGCCACTTTTAGCAATATTCCAGCAATATCACGGCGGGGGACACCACAAATGGGCTTCACACATAGTGCCCATGTGGGTATAGTATTGAGCAAAGGTAATTTGTAAATCTAATTTGAATGGGATTGCAGTCACGGAATGATTCTCTGAATTGTTTGAATTAGAAATTTTTCAAATCTACACTTTTTCAGATTTCTTAGTGTGACACCTCAAAATGCTGGGAGTGGTGTTGTGATACGTTCCATCTTGAAAAAAAGCAAGAACAAGAGTGAAGACTGGGGTAGGGAAGAGAAGAGTAGGGAAGATGGAAGACATGATGACACCCGTATAACACATGCAGCTCAAGTATTTGGCCCCTCATGCCAGGGAAACACGCCAGAGAACACTCAAAGAGATAGACTTGCTCCTACATCAACTCAAGACGAGGACTGTAGGCTTAGATCATTTCCGTATTCAGAAAGGCAATCTCCTCTGAGGTCTGTGGAGGGGAGATCTTCATTTGGAAGGTCACCTGATCATCAGTCTCATTTTTGTAGAGAAGATAATTGGACACCAATGAGTGACAATCAGAGAGATTCATACTTGTACACTCCCGACAGGGGTAATCTAGATGAAAGAGAGTTGTTTGTTGGGAGTTACAGGGACGAGAGGAGCTCACCTGGCGGGTGGAATAGCAGACAGTCACCCAGTCGAAGATCACTAGATAGAAGATATGATAGACAGTCACCCAGTCGAAGATCACTTGACAGAAGAGATGATAGAGTGTCACCCAATCGAAGATCACTAGACAGAACTGATAATAGACAGTCACCCAGTCGAAGATCACTAGACAAAATAGATGATAGACAGTCACCCAGTCGAAGATCACTAGACAGAAGACATGATAGACAGTCACCCACTCGGCGATCACTAGATAGAAGAGATGATAGACAGTCACCCACTCGGCGATCACTAGACAGAAGACATGATAGACAGTCACCCAGGCAAGTATCACTCAACAGAAGGGATGATAGACAGTCACCCAGTCGGAGATCACTAGACAGAAGAGATGATAGACAGTCACCCAGTCGGAGATCACCAGACAGAAGACATGATAGACAGTCACCCAGGCGAGAATCACTCAACAGAAGGGATGATAGACAGTCACCCAGTCGAAGATCACTAGACAAAAGAGATGATAGACAGTCACCCAGTCGAAGATCACTAGACAGTAGACATGATAGACAGTCACCCAGGCAACAATCACTCAACAGAAGGGATGATAGACAGTCACCCAGTAGAAGATCACTAGACAGAAGAGATGATAGACAGTCACCCACTCGGCGATCACTAGACAGAAGACATGATAGACAGTCACCCAGGAGAAGATCACTAGACAGAAGAGATGATAGACAGTCACCCACTCGGCGATCACTAGACAGAAGACATGATAGACAGTCACCCAGGCGAGAATCACTCAACAGAAGGGATGATAGACAGTCACCCAGTCGAAGATCACTAGACAGAAGAGACACTATACAGTCACCTAGTTGGAGATCACATGAAAGACATTCACCCAGTTGGAGATCACATGATAGAAGAAATGATAGACTGTCTCCCAGTCGAAGATCACCCAACAGAAGAGATGGCAGACTGTCACCCAGTCGCGGATTAGGTTACAGAAGAGGGGCTAGACAGTCACCCAGTCGAAGATCTCAGGACAGAGGAGATGAAATACAGTCACCCGATTGGATATCACATGATGGACAGTCACCCAATTGCAGATCATTTGATAGAAGAGAGGATAGACAGTTGTCCAGTCGAAGATCACGTGACAGAAATGAGGATAGACAGTCACCCAGTTTAAGATCACCCGACAGAAGACACAATAGACAGTCGCCCAGTCAAAGATCACTTGACAGAAGAGACGATAGACTTTCACCCAGTTTAAGGTCACGTGACAGAAGGGACAATAGACAGTCACCCAGTCGAGGATCACACGACAGAAGAGACGATAGACTTTCACCCAGTTTAAGGTCACGCGACAGATATGAGGGTAGACAGTCACCCAGTCGTAGATCACACGACAGAAGAGACGATAGATTTTCGCCCAGTCGAAGATCATATGACAGAAGAGATGACAGACAATCTCCAATTAGAGGTTACAGAGATGACTGGCCAGATAGACGAGATATGGGCCACTCTCCCTATGAAGACTTTTTAAGTGAAAGGCCAAGAAAGTCCCCTAATAGAAGTTTTAGAGATGATTTTTCACCTGATAGAATTTCTTTGGATGACAGAAGGACACATGACAGCTGTCGAGGAGACAGACATTCTCCGATCAGGGTGAGCAGAGATGAAAGACGTTCACCCAGCAGAAGATTGAGAGAACCGAGCCGATCTTCAAGAATGTTTAGGAAGTATTCAAGCCCTCACAGCTCACCGCCCCAGACACAAGAGCAGGGACAGGGACCAGTCAGACAGAGGACGTGCATTGTTTGATGACATATGGATATGTACTGGGGTATGTCAGGTTGTATTTTTGAATGACATTTACAAGTTGCATTCGTAACTACTCGCCTCTTTCTGTAACCCACAAGAAGACTCATACCGCTATCGTACGCCATTATTGCCAAGAATCGTGGCAAACCAATCAAATCACACGTAGTAAAACACATTTTGAAAATGGCATGAAAATGGCGGGCACCATTGAACTTTGAAACTTCGCTAAACTATGCAAAGCACAATTTAAACATAGACATTGAGCTAAAGGATCAGCAACTTTAAACACTGAAACATATTTACAAAGGGAATTACTGTATTGCCCACAAGATATAGGATATTCTAGGAGCCATGTTTGAAAATTGAGAGTTATCTTTCCTTGGTAATAGTACTAGACTATTTTCATCCCCATGCCTGTTTGCACTTAGACTGGGCCTAGTCCTAAACATGGCCACGAGAGGGGTACAAGACGCCATCTAATCCGGCTTGCCGGAATGACACGAGTAGTTACGAATGTTACAAGTTGGTTTGTAAAACAGAGGGGATAATTCTATGTATTTGCAACTACTTTGTTACAGTCAATGCAACGTTTCAGGGTAGACTCTAACATTGTTATCAAACTTTGAAGTGATGTACAGGAATGACAAATAGGAAGGCTATTGACTGTTGGTTTGAGTACCAGATTTGCACAGATTGTAACGTGTATTTCGTCAATACCTTTTTCTACGATTTCAACTAAGGGCTGTATCACATAAAGCTTCTCTCCATGAGAGCTTGCACCCATTGATGTGAATAAAATACTTATTACATCAGCATTTTGGTTTAAGTCAGTCTAAGTAAACCTTAGGCTCAGTATTATTCGTAACACTGCTTATACAGAGTCTAACAAACCCTAGTAGAAGGTTGAGTCAGCTAACCTTTTGCATTGACCAATCAGAACACAGCTTACCAAATCGCTAAAGTTGACATTCACACATACCTTTTGAACTTTTACATCGAAAAAGTTTGTACCCGAGCAAATCTGAATGCTATTTTTCGTAATATCGCTTCCGAGTGATGCACATGGAGCATGCTACAACAGTGAGTAAACAGTCGCTGAAAATTATCGTTTTTGTCAATATTCAAGGATGTCAGCTTGCGGAAATGTTAGCTAATGGTAACCATGTCATCAGAAAGCCCTTAGCGGATATACTGCAGGTCAAATATCTGTGTTTTATCCGGATTTTCGTTTGTTGAGAGATCAGTGCCAGTGACTGGGGAACTTTGTAAGTCCCGCCAAACCGCCAAACAGTAGCCATTGTCTGATTGGTTAAAGAACCACTAAACTTTGTTTTTTGTTACTCTTTTAACCATTACATATGAAAGATTTGTTGTTAGTCTTATGCGGAACACCAAATTTATTCTTTAAAAACTTGTGGTTAATTAATACCGAGCGATTAAAAGTCGCTTCTTCTGCTTCCCTCTCGCCCGCCAACGAAACCACAGACAGGTTACGTAACTCTGTCGCCAGAGCACTGCAGTGACGTCATATGAGGAACGATTTTCAGTTAGTTGTATAGAAAGTGTGTAGCACGCTCATCATTTTGATGATTTCTCAACATCAACGACGACATGCCGAATCGCTGCTTTGTCGCCAATTGCTCCTAGGGTCGGGCGATGGTGTCACCATGCACAGATTTCCACAGGACCCCGCGAGTTCGTGCTAAATGGGTTATGTTTGTGAGTGCGGCGAAGCGTTGTGGAAGCCTGAAACGATATCTTACTTGTGTTCAGATCGCTTCACGGAAGTTAAAGAATCAAAACTACTTACTAGTTATAGTAAAATATGTATATGATTGATGACCATATAGATTTTCCATAACACAACTTGTAACATAACGATTTCTTCCTCGAAGTGAGGTTGTGGTCGGCTAACAATAATATTGTAAGTAGTATTATATTGACACCCACCTCGCTGCCAGGAGAGAAATTGTTATGTTCTATACTATGTCATGCAAAATCCTATTGGCAATCAATAAAATACATATTTTACTACCAGTAGAAAGTAGTTTTGATTTTAGAACTCGGTGAAAACAAACCTAAATAGCATTTATCCACAGACTGGCTGGATGTTCCCGACAGGGCTTCATTTTGAAAATCGTGAAAGTCTGTTAGAATTAATGAGATTATAGTTTGTTTTCATCAAGTTAGAAAATCAAAACTACTTTCTACTGTGAGTTAAATATGTATTGGAATCATAACCAAAAGGATTTTGCATGACACAACTTATAACATAACGATTTCTTCCACGGAAGCCAGGTGGGGGTCGAAGTCACAATACTGCGCCGATAAATTTCTTGCTACATTCACATGGTGAATGTCCACTCACCAGTATGTAGATACTAGTCAATGTGCCTTTATATTTGGTCTTATAATCCTAATTAGTTTATTATCATACTTTTATGCATTTTGAAACTAAATAAAAAGCTGACGATCTGCTGATACTTATAGTGAATTTATAACAGAACTGTAATATCTAGACATTTTATAGTTTGCCAGTGTGAATCATAATTCGCACACACACCCTAGTGTATGTTGTCTGTCTCATTACACTTCACGGCGAAAACAATGATTCTGTTGAATACTACGACAAATGAATAAAAAACAAAATGCAAATATTAAAACTAAAACAGATTAAAGTTATAGGAACAATATCAGGCCATTACCTTGTTTGAGGAATGTGTCCATTAATATCCACAAAACTGTTCCAAATGATGTGTCTTTTAACAGTTTAATATACGAAAAAGTGATAAATCTTTTCAGGTATTGGTGTATAGTCTCATTGGTCACCCAAGATAGCACACCTGGCAACTAATTGCATAATGTCCGCCTTTCATTAAAAACAGTAATTTAGTTAGCCAATAATGGGCAATCAATCAATGTATTGCCGGTTAATCCTTTGAAAGAAGGACGTTGTTTTTACGCAGACACCGACACGGCAGAGTGTATTCAGTATAAATTAGTAAATCTACATACATAAACACTACCTTTTGACAATTCCGCTGTGTAAGATAAAAGTAATTAATCAATCAGCGTGTTATCGGTTATTTCTTTGATCGATGTTTATAATGTTGAATATTTACTCCAGACACAAGAATGGCCAAATGGGAACCTTTGTCGGGTAATCTAAGTGTCTTACCACTAATTATACCTGTTATAAATTCATTAACTGAATTAAGTGAATGATGACAAATAACATGTGTAGGTTCATACCACCTAACACGGGTTACAACAAGGGAGTATTAATTGCTGTATTGCATGTGAAAACTTATGGGCCGACACTGTTTTGAGAATACAAACAGATTTTTACATGACATCATTAAATATCGAGGTAAAAAAACACAGAAATGGGATCAATTTGGATCAGTCATTATACAAATAGGGCCTAACGACACCAATCAATTGTGACAGAATATAGCTTTCATTTTCCACAACAATTATCACGATTTCAGGTTTATACAAGCCTGTAAACAAGATAATTTACCCCCTAAAATGTAGATGAATTCTGCATCAGCCCTCAAAGCTATTCCTCATATGACGTCACAGAGTCGCGCCGCTCTGATTGGTTGAAATTTCGTTCGCGGGTGAGAATTGTGCACTGTTGTCAAAAAGGTCGATTTAAGTCAATTAAAGGTCGAAATGAGTAGTTTTAATGACGGGGTTTCATTTATAACGATGCCAGTTAGTGATTTATGTATTTTTACCCCCTAGGGTTTATGTGACCTTTAAATCCGTTTGGCCGTCTCGCATTTGATTGGACGGTCATAGGTTGCTCAAAGGTTAGCTGATGTGATCTTCTACTGGGATATATTAGACTCAGAATAGCAGTGTAACGAATAATACTGAGCATAAGTTTACTTAGACTGGGTTTAAGTCTTCGTCATTCATTGTGGCTTCAAAAAAAGGAGATTCTTAGAGAGTTCACTGAAATAATACAAACAATTGTTGATCTTTGATTTATTGTTTGACTGAACGTTTTCAGTGTGGATTGCAGAACCATAAAGCCAGAGTACAGTGTTACAGATGTTTTAAAACGAGAGGTAAGTTGCTACTCTTATTCTCACTGTAACAAGCCAGAATAGAACTGGGCCTAGATTTTCAAGCTCTCTTAGCGCTAAGATAGTCATAAGTTAATGTTATTGTATGGCACTTACGACTATCTTAGTGCTAAGAGAGCTTCGAAAATCTAGGCCCTGGTCTTCAGCAACTACGCTTGTTGTTAGAGGACGACAGAATTGATTGGATAGTTCGGCCTGCTGATTTGGTTGATGCATGTCACTGCCAGCTTGATGATTGTGATATGATCTAAATCAGTTGTTTGTCTGGTCCAGTCTCAATTAATTAGAAGTAGGGGTGAAACGGTATACCGCAGTATTTAGCCTTCGATTCGGTGTACTGTAAAGCAATCCAAAATTTGGTATTTTCTGCTTTTGTGCCGTCATTTTATTAACCTTTTTAAACCATTTCTAAAGTGTCTAAAAATCGTATCAGTTTGCCAAAATCTATGAGAAATCAGGGCCTGGTTTTCCCTGCCATGATATAGCTGGAATATTGCTAAAAGCTGAGTAAAACCCAACTCACTCATTCAATATTTAAACTGTGTGTTTTGTTATTGTGAGAGCAGCAATGATAGTGTCAGTGTCCACTTCTCATGTTGCTAAATTCTGCAACCCAAATATTAGATAATAAACTATTTTTCTTTTCCTTTTTTTCAGACAAGACAACGGAAGCAGGCCCATACAAGGGCACGTTTTATCCTCCTAGGGTAAGTAAGCGTTAGAAAACAGACTATATATCCTCAGCAATGTATGCTTCTTCTAAGAGGCTACGTAGTGGATCCAGAGGTCAAAGATGATTGCCAGTGTGACATCATACCTAACGGAGATCGATGTGCACAATATCCACCTGTAGTCACTGAAATGTCGGAGTTAATTACACCGCCTCCCGTGGTGTAGTGGTTAGAGCGTCCGCCTGGAGAGCGGAAGGTCGCGGGTTCGATCCCTGATCACGTCACACCAAAAGACGTTAAAATATGGTACTTGTTGGTCCCTGCCTGGCACTCGGACATAATTGGTACAACAAGGACTGGTCGGCTCGGAGTCAGTATAATGTGTCTGAGTGGGGTATTCATGCTTCACTGCGGCATGGTATCTCAGTGAGCTAGCACTATAAAACCAGCTTCAGTCTGGGCTAGTACAAGCAGCCGCACATACACATACCCCACGCATGCACGTCGTCATATGAGCAAAATATTCTCAAGCACGACGTTAAACCCAATTTCACCTCACCTCACCTCTGAGTTAATTACCATCATTCTAGGTGGCTGTCTTTCTGCTGGAATATTGTGTTTAAACAACAAATGAAGGGTGTTTCATGTTTATATGTCTGTTTTCAAAGCCACTTCAGTATTTATGATTCCCACTGGTCTGTCCTTTCTCCATTTTTTACAAACATATAGAGGATATTTATATGAGTGCTCATGTCATACTGTGTGATTTACGACACAAGTGTCTAAATGGTGGTATCTCCCGAGCGAGAGCGAGGGATGTACTGATATTTAGGCACGAGTGTCGTAAACATAGTATGATATGGGCACGAATATGATATTCTGTTTATTACCAAAGTCGTCAAATTGAGGAAAATAAACCCATATCTACTTTCAAACATAGGCTGGCTACACGCTGTCTCCACATTTAGAACTTAACGTCACAGAAGAAACGTGATGTCATAGCATTGTTCATGACTTCACGTCACCTTGACAAAGTGATATTTTGCCCTACGGCATCGTAGGGTACCTTCACATGGGTACCTTCAGCTGAGACATAATTTTATTTTCACCATAGATCTGTTTACGATACATAGAGGATACTAAACGCTCTTCCATGTAATACCATTTATTTTTCCTTATCCTGACTCATGCTTACGGAACTTTGATTTCTGCTCCTGTGCGACCAGTGCGACTGTCAGGTGATTCCTGTATATCTCCCGGTGCTAGAGAACGTGCGAGCAGACACGCTCTCTCACCGGATCCTGGCCCCGCATGAGTGAATGCTCGATCTGCAGATATGCAGATATTCGGAGTTATCTCCCAGTTGTACAGATCGTTCCAGGTGGATCTGTTTGCATCCGGCGGGACGAATCAGATATCCGTGTTCTGCTCTCGAATACTGGACCAGAGGGCGTTGGCTTCCTGCTGGATTGGACGGGCAAGGTACTGTGGGCGTTTTCCGCCACTACCTCTCATTCCCCGGGTCCTCTCCCAGCTGTCCACATAGCCAGCTTGGCTACTTGTGCTTCTGGCACCGCTTTGGCCGTCACAGAGCTGGTTTCGGTAATTCTCAGGTTTCTGGCTCAGCCTCCTGTTCTATTACCCTTAAGACCGGACATTCTCACTCAGAACGGCTCACCACACCCCAGTCCAAGGATTCAGTAGGTGGCTTGGCCTCTGTCAGGTCTAGCCTCGAGGTACGCGGAATTCCTGCAGCAGTTGCAGACACAATTCTAGGCATCGAGGTGGGATTCAACAAACGTTCAGTACGAGGATAGGTGGTCCCGCTATGCACGCTGATGTTCAGATAGGGGAATTGCAGATCCCTTTTCTGCGGATTTAGTCCGAGTTTTGGAGTTTCTGCAGTTTCGTTTGGAAGAAGGTTTGGCGGCTTTGACCATTTGTGGCTACTCCACCGCTGTTACCACCTGTCATACCCCTGTCGATGGTGCTCTTCTGGGGCAACACCCTCTTATGCAGCGCTTCTTAGCTGGCGTGGATCGAGTTCGACCTGCTCTCAGGCGTACCAGCCCACCTTGGGATTTGTCAATCGTGCTAGATTGGCTGTCCGGTCCTACTTTCTCATGTCTATCGGCTATTTCCATTCAGCTGTTAACATGGAAGGCCATGTTTCTGGTGGCGGTGACATCTGGGATAAGGGTTGGTGATTTACATGCCATGTCTGCAGTCCCGGCGCTGACTGTGTTCCATCCAGATCACGTCAGCATTCGCCTCCCGGACAGTTACACGTCCGAAGATCGATCACGCTTTCCATGTGACAGCTCCTATCGAACTTCCTACTCTTACCCAGCCTTCCACATCGGGGGCCTCTGCAACGAGCACTCGACCGTTGGATATCCGTAAAATACTCAAGGTCTATATCAAACGAACACTAGGTATCCGTACGGGTACCCAGCTGTTCTGCTGTTATGGTGGTGGGAAGGCTGGAACTCCTGCCAGCAAACAGACACCTTCTCGCTGGCATGTGTCGGTCATTTGTGCTGCTTATCAGGCTAAGGAGCACTTTTATACGGAGCACTACTGTCCAACCAACATTAGAATGAGGTGCGCGAAAGACGCGTTTGTGAAAGGAGAGTGGGGAGCGTGCCGTGAACTGATCCACTACCCACTCAAAGGGGGAACAGGTGTGAAAACTTCGCGCACATGATTTTTGTGATCCTTGCAGTAATCCTTTTCTACGCAATGATTCGGAAGCGTCGTGTTTCTACTCGAGCTTTTGTATACTAGTATCTTGTAAAGTGGACTGTTAAAAGAGTATAGTATGCCCCTATTTCCAACAGCACACATAGTGCACTCAAAAAAGCCAGCGATGCTTCTGGTATATCTGTCAGTACCTTGCGCAAAATAAATGACGAAGGTAAATGCGTTCCCACGATGGGTACCAGTAAGTTCACAAACCCAGGGAAAGTGCGTACTCGTACCGAAGGGAAAATTGAACTTGATGATTTTGATAAATGCGCATTTCGCCAGTACATTCAACACTGCTACACAGTAACCAAGACAATGCCAACACTGACAAGCATTATGAAAATGGCTACTGATTACTTGGGGTATACAGGGAGTAAAGAAACAATGCGTAAATGTTTAAGAAAAATTGGTTTCAAATGGCAGAAAACTTGTTCAGACAGACAGGTCCTAATGGAGCGAAAAGACATTGCTGCATGGCGTTTGAGATATCTCAGAATGATTCGCTAGTACCATAAAGAAAACCGTCCAATGGTGTACATCGACGAAACATGGGTACACGCCCATCACACAGTATCAAAATGTTGGCAAACTGATGAGGGGGGAGCAGTTGGCGGTGTTCGGGTACCATCGGGGACAGGTCCAAGATAAATTATAGTCCATGCTGGTACATGTGAGGGGTTCATTCCTAATGCTTCTTTGATATTTAAAGCCAAACAAAAGAGTGGTGATTACCATGACGAAATGAATTTCAACAATTTCTCTAAGTGGTTGCAAGAAAAATTCTGCCCCCAAACTCAGTAGTTATAATGGACAATGCCCCTTACCATAGCAAACAAATAGACAAAGCTCCAACAACTGCCAATCAGAAAGATGAAATCAAATCGTGGATACAAAGGCATGATATACCTTTTAGACATTCAATGTTGAAGGCTGAATAGCTTGCACTTGTGAAATCATGTCCGCGCGACCCCGTTTATCATGTCGATGAAATTCTGACAACCCATGGGCATACTGTTCTCCGATTACCTCCTTATCACGCTGATTTCAATGCCATAGAATTAATTTGGGCGAATTTGAAAAATTGGATTGGGTCCCAGAATTTAGATTTCAAAATTTCTTCTGTACAGAGGGCTTGCGAAGAATGATTGTCATCTATTGGCCAGAAGGAATGGTCAGATTGTTTCAGACATGTGATGGAAATTGAGGATTGTTACTGGCATCGAGAAATTGCCCTAGAGGATGAAATCGAAAAACTTGTCATCGAACTTGGCGTCGATACTGTTGACATTGATATCAGTGATATTGAGGACGAGTAGCAGATTCAAGAGACTTGCATGTAGCAAATAGCAGATAAACTACCACTGAGCGATCAAATTACTAAGTTTTGTTTGTTTTATTTATTAGTACCCCGTGTTGAATTTACATAACATTATTTCATTCCCCTCGAGGACAGCACAAACGTATTATCCATAAAATATTCACACACAGAGAACCTAGGCTAGGACAGACATTAACCTATTGGTATTTTTTTTTTATCGTTAAACAAACAAAAAATTCGAGTGTTGTATTGGGTTGTGTATGGAAATAGTCAACCGCAAAATAGCAAATAGAACCCGTTCCAGAAGAGCGAGAGTAGACTGACACGCTTCACAGCAGTTTATCGCTTTACATACCCTCGGCCCCTTAATGGTAACATGGACTGCACCGCTATTCAGATTCACGGGTTCAAATGACAGGTCAGCATTATTCTTAAGTTAGTCTCACAGTATCAGCTTGATACACATTCCCATGATCGAGCGCGCTTTTGCCGATCTGTTCTCTCCAGTGGACAGTGTCCTGCCACCCTGACCGAGTGAATCTTGGTTATTTGGTTTTTGTGACGCTGAGTTCAATTGTTGTGTTAATTGACATATCCGTTGTTGAATTCTACGACAACTTTCAATTTCTCTGATGAGTTATTCGGTTGTGAGTTGTGGTTTCCCCCTTTCGGTGCTCTCTAGAGATTTCACTAAGTGGGCGGGGTTTTCATTACACCCTATGTGATGTGTTTTTATTGCTTAACATGTTGAGGTCGGTCCTCAGTACATTTCCTCCCTGTCGGGTCACCATCCATAAAGCCTCTCGTGGAAGCTTCGGGACACGTGACAGGTGAGTGTTATGGCGTAAGTACCTTTTCGTTTACGTGATCGCTATTTATTTGTACTGTGACAGAATTCCGTCCTCCCTAGCCTCCGGTCTTTGGGAGTCTGTGTTAATGCATATATGTACCCCAAGGACGATCTCTATGAAAAAGAATTAGATAAACCTATAGATGTTTCCAATTCTTTGAAGAGAATCGTCCTTGGGGTATTCATCGACACCCTTGCTGTGTGAGGGCTGCAAACGTCGATGGCGTTGTTGACTTGCCAAAATTGGCCCCAGACATGGCCTTTGGCAGTGGATTCCAGCAGCCCGAAGACGACGCCTAATCGTATCGCTTGGCACTGCTCCCATTGACCCATGAACTAAGGCTGCTGTTACTGTTGCTGCTTGGGTTCGGTTCCTTAGATGAGTGACCCGGTGTAGCAGGCCATTTCTTCCCTGGTCTAAACTTTCCCCGGGGAGAATCTGGCCTAGGCCAAACTTTCCCCGGGGAAGTTTTGTCCTAGGATATTCTTACCCCGGGGAAAGTTTGGGCAAGACTAAAGTTTCCCCCCCTAGGCCAAAGTTTCCCCCCTGTTTAAACTTGGATATGTTGTTCTGTGTTCTATGAAAAGGGTGGAGATTCTGGTCTAGCTAGGCTACTTCTTCCCCACCATTGTTTTTATATCAAAAGGGGCAGATTCTGGCCTAGCAAGGCTACTTCCTCCCCACCCTTGCTCTTATATCAAAAGGGGGAGAACATGTTATTACAAACATCAAACCAACAGTAGTTTTGACTTAAAATTTGGTACACATTTTTGCCAAATAGTCCATTCTTGCCTCTGATTTGGGTTAGTGATTTGAATGCATAAACGTTTAAACGGCATATATCTCTAAATCCATCCTGCAACCTCTGTTTGCTGATGACGTTGAGCAAGTTGTGTAATGGTGGTAAGATGACAGCCCAATTGTCTAGCTACAGCAGTTGCAGAGCTACCTCCGTGCAACTTTCCAATGGCCATTCCCCTCTGCTCAGTCGTTAGTCTAGGCATCGTTTGTGTGGCGTGTACACCTCCTATCGTCAATACTGAACTGTTTTCTGACACAAACCTTTATAAAGGATACCTCAGAGTGAAATGCATGCCTTCCACCCAGAACCATCGATGCATGTGCTAAAATTATGGTTTTGCTGCACTGTTGGTGTGTATGTGCGCATGAATGGTCTAATGGACATCAAATTGCATGACATCATCTCATCTGGGATCATTACGTCACTTTACCATGAACGTTCCATAAACCTGACCGCTTACCTACATGAGATTTCAGTTTTTCGAAACTTGCATTTCTTTTGCTGTTCAGTATATGTACTGTAAGGACGATTCTCTTCAAAGAATTGGAAACCTCTACAGGTTTATCATAAAAATTACATTAATAAACAAGTTAATGATCTGGTATCAAACGAGCAAAAGCAAGTGTGGTTCTAAATCTTTTATGAGTTTTATTAAAAATGGTATTTCACGAAAGCGAGTTTAGTATTCTGTTTATTACCCTCCAACATAAATTGATAGAAACTGCCTACAGTGTGATGACTCTCAGCTTTCCGTGAGACAAGCAAAGTCTAATACCATTGTGACAGAGGTATTAGCATTGTGACGTCATAACTGTAAACCATCATGACGATATAAGTCCGGCATCACGCGATGTTATTACACTGCTGTGATATTGCTGGAATATTGCTAAAAGTGCCATAAAACTCACTCACTAAACACCTTACCAAAGTAGTTGACAAAGAAAACTTATGCACTTTTTCTGAATGCATTTATTATGATATTCATGTAATATGTTGATTATAGGCTACCCAGCCCGTGGACACCCATGAAAATGTCAGGAAGAGAATCCGTGTGTCCAACTTACCCTTGTCTGTGTCAGCTGAGGAGATGTTTAACGTGTTTAGTGAATGTGGAAAGATTGTCTACGCCAACATTGTCATCGATCCAGCGACTAAATGGTAAGTCTGGAGATGTCATATGGCTTGGAGGGGCGGTGGGGTAGCCCAGTGGTTGAAGCTTTAGTTCGTCAAGCCAAAGGCCTGGGTTCGATTCCCCACATAGGTACAAAGTGTGAAGCCCATTTCTGGTGTACCCATCAGCAATATTGCTCACGCAGTCACTCACTCACTCATATGGCTTGGAGGGAGATCTGTCCACTTAAGCAGACCCGAGACGTTCATCAGGGGTTCAATTCCACTTATCGGTTTACATCATCAAACTGATATATTTTCTGAAAATTTTTAATAGGGGAAAGGCACCAGTTAACCAACTACATCATATGCATTCCATTGTAATAAACCAGTTTTAAGGCATGATCTGGAAGGGAACAGGTCAAAAGGGCCGCGTGACAAAAGGGCCCCAAAACGGAAAAGTCAAAAGGGCCGCAAGAAAATCAAAAATGCCGCAAACCCCTAGTCAACAGGGCCGCATCAAACAGTCAAAAGGGCATCAGACCCCTAGTCAAAAGTTCCCCATACAAAAAAATAATACTATCTTTTTTTTTTAAATGTATTATAGTAAAAGGTTATGTATCTATACTATGTATACTTTATACATACTGGTTCTGTTTTTAAAAAGATGTTTTTTCAACATTTGAAAGAAAATGATGTATGTGATGGTTATTATTTCATTTGAGTAACAAAACACTTATCATTTATGATTATGACAAATACTTTGGCAGAGAAATAAACAATCTATCTGTCTCTATCAGCAAATGCCAAAATTAGGTGGCATGCTTTTTCTTCCTCACTTTATTGATTATGGGAAATCTTATTATATAATAGGACTAACAAAGACATGGCTTCACCAATTTGACTTGTCAACATATTTTACAGATTTAAAGATGTTATTAAAATTTCGGCAATCAGAATGGTCGGTATGCAGGTGGTATAACGGCTTTAGTTAGAAATTCTATTGATAAATGTGTAACACCCTTAAATATGTCACATATAGGTATGTTCCTTCAACATAATCAAGAAATATTTGGTATTGACAATGATATCTTATATTTTTGTGTATATGTCCTCACAATATTCAAAATATTATGATAATGTAATTGAACATAATGGGACAATTCAGCTTTAGCATCTAACTGTTGAACACCTTGAATGTTTTACTTCAGATCCAGTTATATTGATTGGTGGTGAGTTTAATGCAAGGTCGGGTAATTTACAGGAGAGCATTCCTGATTTTGATGACAGTAGAAGCAGTGATTTTGAATTTGTTTAAAACAGTTGTGACTCAACAGCATACAATATTTTTGTATTAAATGCTCTTATTCAAACACATTTGTCTAAACGGAAAAGTAGATTCTATGTAGCATTTATAGATTTCTGTAAAGCCTTCGACTCTACTGATAGAAAACGTTTAATTATATCAGTAAATAAGATAGGGTTATCAGGAAACATTTGAGTGCATTATGGGCTACCTGTCAAGAGTGAAAAATACAATGTGGTACTATTGTTAAATGCATTTCTCTGCCGAAGTATATGCCATAAATTCTCATAATCTGAAATGATTTTGTTGCTTAAATGAACACAATACTCTAAAATATTCTGACAGTATTCACTGAAGAGCATAGAAACCTCAGGGATTGGTGACAGCTTACACGATTGTCAAAACAAATACGGCATCAAAGGGATATATTGTGTATGTGTTTTCGTGTAATATTTTGTTTCTTACAGGTGTGGGCTACCTATAAAAAGAGTGAAAAATAAAATGTGGTACTATTGTTAAATGCATTTTGATGTATGGAACTTCTGTCTAGAATCTTTCCTATTCATGTGAATAAACCTTTTTAAAAGTAATTTTTATAAAGTTATCACCTTTCACTAAGTAAGTGTTTTAAGTATTACACTTTTTAGGTCCAAATTACACTTTTGACCTCCAGTATTCCAAAATAGAGTTGGCATCTTTGCATCTATTCGTGGTCATCATTTTCTTTCCAATGTTGAATAAATATCTTTTTAGAAACAGAACTAGTATGTGTAAAGTGTACATTGTATACTTTTAAAAAAAGATGTTATTTTATTTATATGGGTCCCTTTTGACTAAGGGTCTCAGGCCCTTTTGACTTTTTGATGCGGCCCTTTTGACTTTTTGATGTGTTTTGTATGTAGTCCCACTTTTATGTGGGACTACACTAGTTCGGACCTCTTGCACTGGCTCAGCAGCTTACATCGGCCACCAATGTAGATGAGGGACAGATCCGCTTGCGTGTTACTGCTTCCTTCTATATACGGAACAAAGTTGAACAGAATCTCAATCTTTGTTCTCATCTTATGGGTTTAAGAACTACTTCACTTGGCTTCCATACCAAGGCATCGAAATAGGTAGATGGACCTGAGACACAATCAGTATGACGATGCAGAGGTGTTCAACATTCATGTTTACTGTCCCCTACACCACAGAGCAATTATGTCAGTGAGGTGTGACACTCCCAAATTCCAGTGGATTTCGTTGCGTTCTGCCTCCTAAAGTTGCCGGGCACATCCTTTGACTAAGCTTAGGCAAAGGAGTGAGGGTCAATTTGATGCTGTCCTGGAACTGAACGTTAAAACTTGGAGTTGCTGAGTTGTACTTCTCTTTCACCCGCCTCTGGTTGGTGTCTGTGGAGGTCTTCTCGAACCGGGGGCTGGCCCAATTATTGTCAAAAGACTTTAATTTACGGAACCAAATTAAGTTAAGTAAGCCAAGGAGTTCAGGAGAACTCATCACAAGCATATGAGTTGCACTAGTCGTAACAGGCCTCCCTTGTGCATCGCTATCTACGGTTGTTACCAGTCTACACAGTTCCTGCTGTTCGCACTGTCAAGACCTAGGGCATCTGCGTCCCACCATGGGATAAGTACATACCATGAAATAGGATAACTTTAAAAATTTGGAAATTTTAAATATAAATTGTATATTTATATACTTATCCTATCTCACATGACGGATTCCCGCCCATCCTCCCCGCTATGCAGATTCTCCAAGGTTGATATTCCAGTGGCTCCAAGAATGAGAATGATGATTTGGAGATAGTCACGTGGGTAGTTAGTGTGACGTGCTGCATGCTTTGCATGACAACTAGGAAGCTGTCTTATAATGAGGGTAGCATGGAGTGCTTGGGCGGATGGACAAGAGAGGCCTTGGAAGAAAAGTTTACATCGTTCCACTCAGTGTTGAAAAAGAGAGAGAAGTGCATACCGAGAGATAGGATAAGTATATAAATATACAATTTATAGTTAAAATTTCCAAAACTCACTCCTTCACTATTTGTTTCCATTTACACACTGTCATTTAAGGCTGCTTTTTAATTTTTCATTTGAGTTTGTTTAGAAATGTGTCAATTAAATGCATGGAACTTACTCTCAGCTGAATGACTCAGGTCACATTGTTCTATTGAATCAGGTCGAAAGGTTTCGGCTATGTGTCCTTCAACACGGAAAGCGAGGCCGCCTACGCTGCCACAAGGACTTACAGGCTGATAGGGAGTTTTATTTATTGTAGCCGTGTGAAGTTTACGGAGGTGAGTTACCATGGCCTCCGAAGTGGCCAATACACCCAGCATAGTCTGAAGTATCAGCTTTGGATTGATACATACCAATACACTATGAAAACACATTATCACCTTGAACTTACAGGACGTGAGATGCATTTCACGTGCTCATGTTCATCTCAAAACAACACCAAACAAGATTCAAACATGGATGATGATATTGTTGTTTGATTTTTCTAAATATACAGAACAACTTATTTATTTGATTCAAGTGGTCATTTTGCCAAATATTACAAAAACTTGAATATGTGTTTTCAAGGTGTGTGGGTATATGATGAAAAAAGAGGTAAGTAACCATGCTTATTCCGTAAGAATGACTTGAAACATAGTACGATGGTACCAATTAGGTTCTAGAATGGAGGAGACCTTGTTTGTCCAATTGGTGATGGTCTTCAAGGAACATCGAGGATTCAAAACAAAATTTGAATTCGAAAATTGAGAAAAGCATGTTATTATTTTTTTTAATTGTTTGGGTTATGTTTTGTTGTGTTTTTTTTCAAATTTGGAATTTCAAAGATTTTGATGCATTTGGAATTTTTTTCTTTCTATTTGCTGCTGACTTCTGGCCAAATATTTTCCTCTAGAATGAATCCCTGATATTGTTGCTAAAGAACAGATATTCACAGAGATTGAAAGTGAAATAGTTATTTGTCCCCTAGCAGACCTAACCCAGTTATTTGGAGGGAGACTTAGCTTGGTTTACTGTGCTGGGTCACTGTGTGTAGTGACTGACTAATGGAAGACACAGCATGAAGTTAGGGAAACCTTTATAGACACTGAGTCCTTGAAGGCTCTAATGGTTGGCTTACTCACTAGATTATATACACAAAGAACTTAGTTAAAGCAGCCCCTGACATATGTTACGATTAAATGAGCCCCGATCCTAACCCTTTGGAGAATATCTTGGACATGATTGGTTGTCGTGTGCAACAAAGGGACCCTCCTGTACAGAACCTGGCCCAATTGGAAGCTGCTTTACATGAGGATTGGCTTAGACTGCCCCTTCAGAGGATCAGGAGGCTGACAGGGGGTATGAGGAGGAGGGTGCTGGCTGCCATCCAGTAACATGGAGGTTACAGTTGGTATTGACCTTGAATCGTGTAAGACACGCAAAATGACATTCACATTCACCAATAAATTCAACATTAACATTCCAGGGCAATACAGGCTTGTACAGACATGGTTTTGTATGAAAATCAGTGTGTGTTTCTAAAATGAGCCATAATCATCATAAAATCAACATAGATTCCAATCATTTTGTTCTTTTTTATGAGTCAAAGGATCATACGGGTCAGAAAAACTCATGTTTTATGTGCGTGTTGAAAACCTGTCATCGCAAAAACACAGGGGTGCTTTATTAAGTTCTTTGTGTATATGATCTAATAAGCCTCTTCCAGCTTGTTCAGACATAAAACTTTTGATGTGTTCCATTGGAGAAATGACAATGTATCCAGCAGTGGCTTTGTCTGAAGATTGATATCACCTTCACCACTGAAATCTTTGGATGTGTACATTGTTGTAACGGGAAGGACTGAGAAAGAAGAATGACATGGCTTGGGAATACCTGGTGTCGTCACTCGTTTCAGTGATGCATTCGTATCATTTTCACCTTTGTTCTTCCTTTTGCGCTCTGTGCAGTCTTTATGGCAGATAATCTTGACAGATGACTCTGGCATTGATGTTACATCTTTATCTGATGAGTTGAATACTCCCCAGGGAGTTGAGCTGGTTAAAAGAATGCCAGAAAAAATACAAAGAAACACTCCAGCGCCTTGAGCAGATAGATAGACAGATAAATATTTTATTAAAGTCTCACCTCACTTAACATGCATCCACTGAAAGTCTGCTAAGGATCACCTCTTTAAAAGCTAATATGTACATTTGTGTGCATCTGTTGAAATAGACGAAGATGAAATGGGTTAAGATATGATTAATAAACAAAAGTCTGTTGTCTTGTGCAACTCAACGCCAACTTGAATAAACAATCAGATCTTCCATCGAAATGTGAGTTTCTTATCAAAACTGAAACAGTTTGGCTGACACTAATGGTGCTGGCAAGGTGATGTTATGGCCTCAGTGCATCTGCCTAATTCTTCAGTCTCTGACACTGATAGGGCTACAGTGCTACTACTGATGTGTTCCCTGGTAATGATATACAACGATTCTGTCACAGTACTTGTAAACACAGATTTGCAATCACATGTCCATTCATTGTGACGCTGAATCCGTGTGTTCTGGGATATATCCCTCGTTATTTGTTGGATGAGTTTTGGATGTCAGACCTTGAGAAGTGTGATCCTGATCTTCCTCAACATTAACTAGAGTGAACTATGTTTATAACGAACATGCTTATAATGAACTGACAGGTGTGACTGCCTGTTGCTGTTAATTTTAGTCGAAATGTTTGTAACAAACTGTGGCCGAAAATTATGGCCTCTTTGAGTTCATTATAACCATAATACACTGAAGATGATCAGTTGTGTGTCTGCCAGTGTTCTTTCAGAGAATCTGCATGTTGTGGACAATATTTTGAGTTTAGGAACATTCATAATTTATGGCTAGGGGGGTTGATGATGATTTTTATGGAGAAACATATACAATGTGAACGACACCCCCTAAAATTTATCTACAAGCAGGTGCGGATACTGTTTTTTGAGAAAGCTGGAGTGTGCAGTTCAGAAAGAGGTTGCACAGTTCATTTTCACCCTTTTTCTCGAGAGTTTCAATGGTCATTTAATAAACTTTCAGTACAAAAAGAATGGGGGGTGGTGTGTGTGTGCATGCGTGCTCCCTGCATCCCCCCTCTGGATCTGCCTATGCAAAGTAAGTGACCCCAGAACAAAATGGATGATCCCCCTTAAAATCATCATCACCCCTAGACATAAATTATGAACGGTCGGGTCCCTTGCACCCACTGGGCAACTGGTATTAGTGACTTTGTATTTATTCATCAATGAATGTGTTTTGATTGGTGGTGTATCAGTACTGTGAACCATGGGGAACAGACCATTTTCTCCTGTTAGATGTGTACACAAAGTATATGCTTAGGCCTACCAGTTGTTGGACTTCCAGGCTTGTGGAAGGCACAGTGAACAAGTCAGATCGCTAACTTTGTGTGCTGGTGATACGGGTCCAGACACAGAAAGTGTGGTTTTGAATCAGAAATGGAACTCGACCCCTAAAGTACTAGAATTTGTACTTTACAAAGAAAGTGTAATCCCAGTTGTATCATGTGTTAAACAGTGACAGGGTTCCAAAACATGGTTCACAGGAAAGTTGCATCAGAAACTCATTTGTGTGGGAAAATCAAAGGAATGTATGTTATGTTATGTCTTTGTCATTACCCTCCATGTTTGTATTATTGCACATTGTTGCAGCAGACAAATGAGTTTCACACATAACATTGTGATTATCATGTGTTGGTTAAAGTTTCGATCTTTGTGCTCCTGTTATGATTTACATGAGTAGATTGTTGCAGATATGGTCCAAACCACTTAAGGATCGGACATAATCCTGATCAGTGCTGTGTAATGTATAATGTAATTTCAGAAATTATCAACCAATTATGATGACATCAGCTCGGATGAAGAGGACTCTGGTCCGATGTTCAAATGTCAGGTGGATTGCTGTGGATTCAAGGGAAGACGACAAAAATTCCATCACCACTGGAAGGAAATCCATTCCAGTTTTGGCAAATTGTTCATTTGCCCAGTATGTGACACTGGCTGTGCAGACCGCTGTGCGATGAGATCTCACTTGATGCAGGGGCATGGTGTCACCAATGAGGGTGGAACCTTGGATAATGTCCTAAGAAATGTTAAGATGGAGTTGAGGCGAAATCCGTTTTATGTCAACCCTGGTTGTAGTGAGAAAGAAGCAATGGTGGAGATTGGCAACAGTAAGATTAGGTCTGCACAAAAAAGTCACAAAACCGTGAAAGTGTACAAGTGTCCTGAAACGGGATGTGTGTTTGCTGCATTGGCGAATTCTTTCATACGACATTGGAACTGTAATCATCTGGAGTCGAGCAGTGTCCTGACATGCCCTGTTTGCTCAGTTCATTTTGTCGAGAAAGCAAAACTGATTGCACATTTCAGGATTGAGCATAAAATTCATCCCTACGATGATGTGATTGGAAGTGAAGTTGCTGGTGCTGAGAAAATCAGGTCTGATGAAGATGAGGAAGAATTCAAAATGCTATCTGGCAAATATATTTGCAGAGTAGCAGCATGTGATTTCCATGGTCCAAAATCGGCTTTCCGGCGTCATTGGGAGGAAAGACATGTATTGAATCAAACTTACTTTAGATGTCCATACTGTAGCGTTGGATGCAGGAATCAGCCACAGATTAGATACCATATGGTTAAGGTACACAAGGTGCAAATTACCGACCCAATTTTAGATGATGCCTTGACCAGAACTTTCGCAAAAGAAAGACGTAATCCCAATTTCTTGGACCCAGGTAATGTTGAACGTGAAGCAAAGATTGAAATTTGTGTCCGAAAACCACCTCTATCTTTTGATCAGAAGAAAACATCGAGGTCTAAAAGTGCAGCTGAAAATTTAAGAGAGAAAAAATCTAGTAAGAAGACCACTTTGAAAACCACCAAAGAAGCAGTGTCATTTGTCAATAACCCTCCAGACTATTTGCTGATGAAGTACAATGGACAGAAGGCAGATAGCATCAAGACATTCCTGGCATGGACAGACAGCCTGATGGAGAATCTAGAGATGGCTCATCAGAAAGCTCAGAAAAAGCTGCAAGAGTATGACGAGAAGAACAGTAAGCATAAAAAGTGTGAGGAGAACAGCAAGCTGCATGACCTTAAAGAAAATAACAGCAAGTTGGAGGAGCCTGATGACAATAGCCAACTGAAGGAGCTTGAGAACAGCAACCTACAGGAGCTGGAGAAGAAGGGTGATTTGCAGGAGGTTGCAGAGAACATTACACTGAAGAAGCATGAAGAGGAGAACATTGAGATGTTGGACCTTGAGAACATCAAGCTGCAGGAGCTTGCGGAGAACAGTGAGATCCAGGAACTTGATGAGGACAATAGCAAGCTCCAAGATCTTGAGAACAGTGAGCTCCAAAACATGGAGGACAACAGTGAGCTTGAGGAGAACACTGAGTTGCAGGAGGTTGATGAGGAGAACAGTGAGCTGCAGGAGGTTGATGAGGAGAACAGTGAGCTGCAGGAGGTTGATGAGGAGAACAGTGAGCTGCAGGAGGTTGATGAGGAGAACAGTGAGCTGCAGGAGGTTGATGAGGAGAACAGTGAGCTGCAGGAGGAGGAGGTTGATGAGGAGAACAGTGAGCTGCAGGAGGTTGATGAGGAGAACAGTGAGCTGCAGGAGGTTGATGAGGAGAACAGTGAGCTGCAGGAGGTTGATGAGGAGAACAGTGAGCTGCAGGAGGTTGATGAGGAGAACAGTGAGCTGCAGGAGGAGGTGAGTTGCAGGAGGTTGAGGAGAACAGTGAGTGAGCTGCAGGAGGTTGATGAGAACAGTGAGCTGCAGGAGGTTGATGAGGAGAACAGTGAGTTGCAGGAGGTTGATGAGGAGAACAGTGAGCTGCAGGAGGTTGATGAGGAGAACAGTGAGCTGCAGGAGGTTGATGAGGAGAACAGTGAGCTGCAGGAGGTTGATGAGGAGAACAGTGAGCTGCAGGAGGTTGAGGAGGAGAACAGTGAGCTGCAGGAGGAGGTTGATGAGGAGAACAGTGAGCTGCAGGAGGTTGATGAGAGCTGCAGGAGGTTGATGTGAGCTGCAGGAGGCTGCAGGAGCTTGAGGAGAACAGTGAGTTGCAGGAGCTGCAGGAGGTTGATGAGAGAACAGTGAGCTGCAGGAGGTTGATGAGGGAGAACAGTGAGCTGCAGGAGGTTGAGGAGAACAGTGAGCTGCAGAACAGTGAGCTGCAGGAGGCTGATGAGTTGCAGGAGGTTGATGAGGAGAACAGTGAGCTGCAGGAGGTTGATGAGGAGAACAGTGAGCTGCAGGAGGTTGATGAGAACAGTGAGCTGCAGGAGGTTGAGGAGAACAGTGAGTTGCAGGAGGTTGATGAGGAGAACAGTGAGCTGCAGGAGGTTGATGAGGAGAACAGTGAGCTGCAGGAGGTTGATGAGAAGGAGTGAGCAGTGAGCTGCAGGAGGTTGATGAGAACAGTGAGCTGCAGGAGGTTGATGAGGAGAACAGTGAGCTGCAGGAGGTTGAGAGCTGCAGGAGGTTGATGAGGAGAACAGTGAGATCCAAGAGCTTGATGAGGAGAACAGTGAGCTCCAAGAGCTTGAGAACTGCGAGATGCAGGACCTTGAGGAGAACAGTGAGCTCCAAGACCTTGATGAGAACAGCGAGCTGCAGGAACTTGAGGACAACAGTGAGCTGCAGGTGCTTGATGAGGATAACAGCGAGCTGCAGGATCTTGAGGAGAACAGTGAGTTGCAAGAGCTTGAGGAGAACAGTGAGCTCCAAGAGCTTGAGGAGGAAAACTGTGAGATGCAGGAGCATGAGGGAAACAGTGAGCTCCAAGAGCTTGATGAGGAGAACAGCAGTTAGAAGAAAGATGCTTATTGGAAGAAGTTACATTGGAACAGTTTTCTTGGAAACCAAGCAGGGTTCATGTGTGGGGACAGTATTGTGTTTGAACAGTCATGCATTTGGAGTCTGTACATATTAATTTCAAGGAAGAGTGAGGTCAAGAAACATTATTGTGTTGGTTGTGTCATTGACTGACATTTGAAGTTTGTGAGTGGTTCGCGTTTGTTGTCTTTTATCCTTATCATTTAAAGATAGGCCAGAGGAATGTACATTATGGCCCTGATGTTAGAGAAGACATATTATGTTTACTGTGGAACCATACCGTTATGACGTGGGTGTTTATGTATAGTAAGTGCACATGTGTACAGACATTCTTGAGTTGTATATCAATGTCATGCACAGGAACATTGTGCAGTGAAGTTTGTCATTGGCATCGTCAGGAAATAAAGATGAGGTCTTGAAGTTGTCAGATGGTGTAGTATGAACATTTCTAACTCAGAGATGAAGATGGGGAAAAGTGCCTCAAGTGTTTTCCTTGTGCTGGTTTGTCCATGCAAGATGGTGTTGAAGATGTAGGTGCCAAATGTTCATATGGAGGTTGTTCCTTCATTTTAGACCACCAGACATAAACTGTGTTACTTTTTATGTGAGATTGGGTCTTTTATTTTGAAAAGATCCAACAGCTCTGTGCTGGGTTCCCTTTTATGTCAATATTTGGAGATCTTCAGAGACTCGTCTGTCAACGTTTGAATGATTCTTGGAACCTGTCAAGTGTGTCAATCTTTGGAGATTATTGGAGCCAAGTTGAAACTGTCACTCTTGGAAGATTCTTGGAGTCTTGTCATGTATGTCTGTCATTGAAGATTCATGGAGCCTCGTCTCACATGTCACTAATGATTCTTGGAGCCTGGTCGTGTTTGTATACGGTTCGTGGATCCCCGTCCTGTGGAAGTCTTCACGTATGATCTGTTTTCAATGATTCTTGGTTATATTGGATACAGACAGGAAGAGCCAGAAGAGTGGAGGACAAAGTACGAGTCATAACAGAAATACGTCTGGAAAAACGTCTCTCGCTCGGACAATACAGATTTTCACACTCGTTTCGTGTAAGTCGTATGACACACTTGCTCATGTAATGATCTCTATTTATAGCATGTACCAAGTGGGTCTTTGAATTCTATACCCATTCACAGTTGAAATAATATTATGTCAGTTTGAAGACACAGAATTCTGTAAGATGACTTGCGTTGTCAGACGTAACTTTTGTTACATTATAATTTTCAACGGACCAATAAGAAGTCAACCATCTCCGTTACACCAAACTGGGGTCAGATGAAGGGGTACAACAAACGAACTGGTGATGTACACATAAAAAGATTGGCAGCTGTATTCTTCCCAGGCGTGTTTGCAAATGAAATTATTTTATACCTCAAATGGTTCCCACATATTATTTAGCTCATGTGTTTCAAGTTTAAGAAAAGAAGAAACGAAAAAAGTTTGAGAAGCAATTTCAGAGTGGGTGTTACAAGGTGGCGTTCGTAAGGTTTCCTGTTTTGTCACAGGTAGACTTTGTAAGTAGATTTATGAAACTCGCTGTTACATTAGCAACGTAAGTATATTTACCAGTGCTGAAAATTAAGCCTTCTAATACAATACTCCTTGGAAATACATGTACATTGATTACTGTAGGTTAAGTTTTTGGCTTTCCTTGTGCAACGCGTGACACAACAACACCAGTTTCATTATCACTGCACTGTAAAAAAATTACCGTGATGTTGTTACCGTATAATGCCTGGAAGCAAAACCACACTGAAAACACCATACATTACTCAAATGATAACTGTTGACAATCATCATGTAAAGGTTTTCTGGAAAGTTCTGAAGAAAAAGTTGATTTCTTACTAAATGGTGGCTTCCCCTGACACGATTCAAATGGACACAACATTTTCATTATTTGTGCCTTTTCAAATGAGCAACTAAACTTGGGAAATTGACAATCCAAAATTATGCATTTTAAAATCAAATCTTTTGGCTCAGCTGAACGACTATTAGTTGCACCATGGACATCTAGATCAACCACCATCGGCCTTTGGTAATGTGATCTTATTACATGTGACTTAAAGGCTGAATACTTGATAAACAAGGTTTCGCAAGTTTGAAAACAACAGCGATATAACACATTTGGGATATTGCGATGAAATCTGTAATGAGAAACATATCTCAAAGGACTATCGCAACTGAAGACTGAAGTTGCAAAGATCACAGCAATACGTAGCCATAGGCCGTACACGTGCAAGTGCGATACACAGAAATGTAGCTAATGTAAACAGGTAACTGTATATCAGCATGAATCTAGACCTTTTTTGAGCAACAAAACACCTAAATTTCTTACAAAATACACACGTTTTAAGTACCACACAGCGCCTTATTCGGTACAAAACATTTCTTACAACGGAGAGATGTTTCGGAAAATGGCGCCGATACTACTGTAATGCCCGGATCATATTCCATAATACACTAAATTAACCGGACAGTACCGTATGTGGTGGTTTATTGATGGTAACGCACCGTGCTCGAGAGCAACTGTAACAAACCGTATAGATGTAATTTTAACGGTACTATTTTACAGTGTGGATTGTCTGGTCCAGACTGGATTGTTTACAAATGACATACAGCTGTAATGCTGCTGAACCAAACACATACGATATAGTCACAATTGTAGAATGGACCCTGCGTTTAGCAGAGATTTCTTTGGGACGCAGAAAGGGTTTTGTCGCATCTAAGGTACTGAATAGGGTAACAATGCTGTCACAGATGACACTTTGTGATATATTCAGTGCAGTAGAGGGGGGCGGTGGGGTAGCCTAGTGGTTAAAGCGTTCGCTCGTCATGCCGAAAACCCGGGTTCGGTTCCCCACATGGGTACGATGAATGAAGCCCTTTCTGGTGTCACTCAGGGTCGATGGGGTCGCCTAGTGCTTAAAGCATTTGCTCGTCACGCCGAAGACCCGGGTTCGATTCCCCACATCGGTACAATGTGTGAGGCCCATTTCTGGTGTCCCCCGCCATGATATTGCTGGAATATTGCTAAAAGCGGCGTAAATCTAAACTCACTCACACACTCACTCAGTGCAGTAGAATCGATTTAATATTTGATATCTGCATATCGGATATCAGGGAAATAAATATATATCAAGACATAAAGCACGCCAAGTGAAAAGGATGCAGTGTTGCCATTCCATTTCGGTTGTGTCATTTTTCATGTGGATTTGGAACCACGCAAATCAAAATTACTTCACTAATGGCGATATATTTTTGTGTGTGGAAATCATTTGAGGTATAAGCCAGTTATAAATGTGTGATGAAGAGAACATATCTGAATGTTATCAACTACACATCATTAGGAAGTGGAACGTGAGAAATCAAATCAGTATATTTAATGTTGAAGATAAAAATTGAAGCTGTGCGGACCCGCTTCAGAAAACCACACCAGTGCTGAAACGAATGTAACATTTTAACTTTGACTTACAAGAATTGCTACACGTGACGATACCGATTAGAATTGGTCTTCAGCAACCCATTCTTGTTGTCAGAGGCGACTGACGGGATTGGGTGATGATTCAGTCATGTCATCATATCCTAATTACGTAGATCGATGCTGATACTGTTGATCATTGGATTGTCTGGTCCAGACTCAATTATTTACAACCGCCGCCACATTGCTGAAATATTGCTGAGCGCGACGTTACACAACAATCCAGCAATTGCTGAGGTGAGATCGCTTTGTGGAACGTGGTTCAGACATGGCCATGAGGTACTTGCTGAATGTAACCATTATAACGTAAATTGTTTGACATGTATATTTTAGATCTTTTGCATGTTACGAATCATTCGCAGTTATTACATATTAAGTTTTAGAGGACGGTGGGGTAGCCTAGTGGGTAAAGCGTTCGCTCGTCACGCCGAAGGCCCGGGTTCGATTCCCCATATGGGTAAAATGTGTGAAGCCCATTTCTGGTGTCCCCCGCCGTGATATTGCTGGATATATTGCTAAAAGCGGAGTAAAATCAAACTCACTCACTCACTCACTCACTCACATATTAAGTTTTGAGTACATACGACGAATACTCATTGAATTTGTGCTACAGTAATTGTGGTAGTCTTACAGTAATGTATTCTATGACTGCTGGAATAGTTTACCATGATTGTTCGCTCATTGTTGAATTATATGTTTTGTTGTGCAATTTTAATGTTAATATCAGATTCGAGGCAATTTTCCGCGATCAGTGGTTTAAATTGACAAATGTTTGTATTGTATGTTGTGGTGGCTTGTTGACATCCAGGAGGAGAAGTCTGGATCTGAATTTGTTTGGGTAATTACAGTAAAACCATGATTAACCAAAATATATTAGCACTTTCAGTAGATTGTGGTTATTTGGTCCCGTTTTCACTGTCGTTGGAATCCTATTAGATATTCCACGTGGGCCTTGATTGTTATATCCATTTTGTGGAATGTGGGGAAACAGTAATTTAAAACCTAGCCGTCACCCCTGCCTCCATATTTGGGAAATCATAACCCCTTGCTCTAAGTACTAAAATCATTTCTGTTTGGCAAGGGTTTGCAAAATTAGAAGCAGAAGCTACAGGCAGTAATATTCCCAAGACTAGATCCGCATTCATATCCACGTCCTTAGAGAGCACTTGGGGGTCGAACAGTGTGGGTGTGTGATTTGGCAAAAAGTGTTGGTAGTGCAGTACTTTCTCCCTCAGGTTCACAGGCCACTGTAACTGAAATGTTTGCAGACATTGTAATACCATTCCTTCTATCCATGTACATTGAAACCTGTCTAAACCGGCATCCCACGGGACCCAAATAAAATGCCGGTTTAGACAGGATGCCGGATTAGACAGACGTTCATTGTCCAACATGGCTGCCATTTACACTTGTCAAACTCTTTTTCTGTATAATGCCTTTGATCTTCTGTAATTGTGCAACAAATTAAAACAATGTTGATTACAGATAATTATTCTTTATTCAGTACTAAACATTGTTCAAATATCCAGTACAAATCAACAATTTGGCAAGAAATAGTCAAGACATTTTCAGTTGGCTTGACGCCCCTCACTGGTTTTTTCAAGTGCGATGTTTTCAGCAACTGCTTCAAGGTCTTGTAGGTAGGGGAGGAGCCTTGCTTCTTGAGTTGCTGCAAAATGCTTCATCTGAGTACACATCGTGAGAAAGTCTTATCAATAACGTTGGTTGCTCGACACTAGTTGAGTTGTTGTCATCTGTACATAGATGTATATATGTGATGAATGCAGATGTGTGGACAAACTGTTTTTAGAATGTATCGACATCATTGTTGATATTGTTCATATTTTATTGTAACGTTGTACATATCATAAACACATGTTTGTTTCTTGCCTCTCAGTTGATGCCTTGTTCAACGAGTTCTTGTATATATTTATGGTGAGAACTGACGTTCAGCAACCATGAGAGGTGACTAACGGGATCGGGTGGTCAGGCCCGCTGACTTGGTTGACAATGTCATCATATCCCAATTGTGTAGATCGATGCTCATGCTGTCACTCACCTGATTGTCTGGTCCAGACTCGATTATTTACAGACCGCCATCATATAGTTGGAATATTGCTGAGTGCGGCGTTAAACATCAAACCAACATGGTTTCTTCACAGACTCATCAATAGGTAATGGCATTATTAGATCATATACATGTACCTCCAAGACATCATTGTCGATCTTTCGATGAGGAGGGTCTGGGATGTTATAGCATTTGACGGAAGTTACACCAGATATTGACATTTATTGCACGGTTATCTATACGGATACTAAGGTAATTTCTTGAGGATTGTATCCCTGAATCTTGAAGAAATGCACATATTAACGTCACGACCATAGTCATCAGTACTCCAAAGTGTGACGATGTATTGCCATGTTTGCTTTTCAGAATAAACTACAATTGTTCGTTCTTTTTGCGTGTAGAGTTGTCATTTAATTATTCCTTGAGGATCATTTTATCCTGAGAGGAAGTTAAACTGAGGTTTGGATAAATTTCCTCGTTGTGGTTAACGGTAACATATTGACCCTGAAAAAACGTGGTGTTGTGATTCGTCCCTTGCATTTAAACTGGCTATTCCACGTGGTCTAGTGGATAGCGTATTTTCCCGAGGGCATAAGGTCCTTGTATCGGTCCCGTACTTCAGCCAAAGAGGTTAAAAGATGGTACTTGTTGTTGCCCTGCCTATCAGCCAGCATTAAGGAGGATAGTACAAGGACGTAAACCAAACTGGTGTCACAGTCGACTTCAAGAAGCAAGACACGTTCAGGAACATCACTCTATGGGTGCAATCATCTTGAATGCGACTTTAAAACCCACTTCATATCACCTTCCTATTTCTCGTCTAGAACTGGTCTTCAGTACCTCATGCTTGTCGTCAGGGGCGACTAACGGGATTGGGTGGTCAGGCTCGCTGACTTGGTTGACACATGACATCGTATCCCAATTGTGTAGACCCGGAGAGCGGAAGGTCGCGGGCTCGATCCCCGGCCGCGTCATACCAAAAGACGTTAAAATATGGTACTTGTTGGTCCCTGCCTGGCGCTAGGCATTAATGGGTACAATAAGGACTGGTCGGCTCGGAGTCAGTATAATGTGTCTGAGTGGGGTATTCATGCTTCACTGCGGCATGGTATCTCAGTAAGCTAGCATTATAAAACCACCTTAAGTCTGAGCTTGTACAAGCAGCCACACATACACACGCAAGCATGTCACGGTATGAGTGAAATATTCCTAAGTACGACGTTAAACCCCATTTAATCTGACCTCACCCCAATTGTGTAGAAATATGCTCATGCTGTTGATCACTGGATTGTCTGGTCCAGACTCGATTCTTTACAGATCGCCGCCATATTGCTGAATACAGCGAAAGATTAATCTCACTCACTCACTCTTCTTAGGTCTCAGTTGATAGTGTTTGTTATAAGAGGCAACTTAATTGGAGATTAGGTGATCAGTGTCTACGACGTGCATTGTATGTCAGTGTAGCAGAATTGGCTCCGATCATAACTCGTGTTCTCATGGAGTGGGTGAGTTTGGTTTTACGCCGCTTGTACCAATATCACGGCGGGTACACCAGACATAGGCTTCACACATTGTACCATGTGGGAATGGAACCCGGGTCTTCGGCATGACGAGCGAACGCTTTACCCACTAGGCTACCCCACCGCCCCTTCTCAGGGAAGTCAATTAAGAAAAAGTGTGGTCGTACACACTGAATGGGCCAATATCACATGTGCGTGGGAAGGGCGACACATTTCAAGCTCGTTCTGGTGGTACAATGTTACCTCTACTGAACGTACGTTACTGTCAGTGAATATAATGATGACAGAATCTGGTGAAACCACGACTTCGATCTTTAAACGTTAAACTCATATGATTTTACAGCTAAAACTCGTTATATTCCGTTATATATAGTGAGTTCTGCTAGTGAAGATTCGGGTTAGAATTGGTCTTTGGCAACCATCACTTGTCCAACTAACAAGATCGGGTGGTCAGGCTCACTGGATGATGAATGATTGTGTAGACGGATACTGAAGGCGTGAATCACTGGATCATCCGCTCAACTCGCAGCCCGCTATCATCTAACTTTAATACAGCTGAGTTTGGCGTTAACAACAAACTACAACATGTCGGTTCCTACTGGAAAGCAAATCGTCTTGAAAGGCGAGGAGGACATCCAGGTTATAACACGAGGGTCTGGTATTCACCCTTCTATACACTGTGAAAAGCTATAGAGAAAACGCTATTTATGAGTGAGGATTTTAAGTTTTACGCCGCACTCGGCAATATTCCAGCTATATTGCGGTCTGTAATTGATCGATTCTGGACTAGACAATCTAGTGATCAACACCATAAGCATCAATCTACCCAACTGGGTTACGATGACGTGTCAACCAAGTCAGCGAGTCCGACTTCCCGATCCCGACAAGCATGGGTTGCTGAAGATCAGTTCCAACCCGGATCCATTATTTGTGAGTGAGTTGGGTTTTACGTCGCTTTTAGCAATATTCCAGCAATATCACGACGGGGACACCAGAAATGGGCTCCACTCATTTTGCCCATGTGGGGAATCGAACCCGAGTCTTCGGCGTGACGAGCCAACGCTTTAACCATTAGGCTACCCCACCGCCCCCATTATTTTAAAGCGTGTGTGAGTGTACACATTGAATCAACGCTTCTAGGCCATGTTTGGGGAATATACAGAGACATGTTGATCGGTAATGAAAGGGCACACCGAAATTGTCATCGATCATCGAAAACCATTGAGGTCAACTTGAAAGTGAAAGGTAACGGGGAAAACAAACCGTTCCGCAGTGACCTGTCGTTTAGATTGAAAAAGATTGCATTGCTGAATGAAGCGCCCCATAAATATAGGTTTGTTCGTTTGATGTTAAACGCCGCACACACTAATCCTGCTGTTATGGCAGCGTTGTGCAAATAATCGAATCAGCACCAGAGTCCAGTGATTGACATCATGAGCATCGTTTTGGGGTACGATAACGTGTAAACCGAGTCAGCGAGTCAGATCAACCAATTCCGTTAAGGAGCTCTTACGACAAGCATGGGTTGCTGAAAGTCAGTTCTCACAATATGTTATTACTGACTGACTGAGTTTGATTTTACGCCGCTTTTAGCAATATTCCAGCAACATCACGGCGGGGGACACCAGAAATGGGCTTCACACATTGTACCCATGTGGGGACTCGAACCCGGGTTTTCGGCGTGACGAGCCAACGCTTTAACCACTACGCTACCCCACCGCCCGTTATGTATAGAGCTCGTCAGATTAACAGGAGTAACAACAACTGTTCTTAGAAAATTTGTTGCACGGCTATTTGAAAAACATGCTTTGTACATTGGACATGAAATCCTTATGGTAGTTTATATTGCATTCTGAATCATCAGAGTTCTTTTTTGTCTACCTGTCTACCCCTAACACACACACACACACCCCACACCCCACCCCTGTTAATTACACATAACTTGTATATGCAATAAAATAAACAGTAGCGGTATCGTTATCAACATTGTTTTCATTGTAATTATGTACAACATGTTTCCAAAACCCGAACTTGCTGCAAAGTTTAAATTTACAATAAATGTTCATTTCACGTTTGGGGCGGTGGGGTAGCCTTGTGGTTAAAGCGTTCGTTCGTCACGCCGAAGACCCGGGTTCGACTCCCCACATAGGTACAATGTGTGAAGCCCATTTCTGGCGTCCCCCGCCGTGATACTGCTGGAATATTGCTAAACTCGGCGTAAAACCAAACTCACTCATGTCACGTTCCCAGAATATTTCGTCATACTAAGTGTATGTTGATTTGTAGCCTTTATACTGAATAAAATCTATACTGATTAAAATCTACCTTTGTTTTCAAGTCACCGTGGTCTCTCTATCTCGCTTGCGAAATAATAATTTTTAAAAACAAACAAACAATAAAGCCTTGTGACCCTCGTTTCGTAAAATCATAACACACTCGTGCTCTGTTCCCATCGCTTGACAACGAAATAATCAGTCACCGACGTAGCCGAGTTTAAACAAAGGCGGAGATAATGCAAAAAGCCTACACTGACATTTTCTAAGTAACAATAGATCAGAATTCTCTACGTGATATCCGACATTGCTCTAAATTAAGTGTACAACTCCTAATCCGAGAAATCTGTAGGGTTAACATGTCCCCGTGATTCATTTCCCTCCTATAATTTTGATGGCAGAGGTCAGGTGATATCTCAAACACGGATAAAAATTAATGGCGGGAAACTATCCTGGACCTGGTGAGCAGACGACATCGAGTGGGTTACTTTTGCGCAAGTAGGGCCATACGACTCTCAATTGAATGAAGTTAATCCCTCGACTTGAAATATTCCCATGAGCGTGCCGTAGGTAAGATATCGGGGTGTTATCAACCGGCGGGGTAGCAGACGACATGCTTTATCACATGTGTCCACCATAGTCACGAAATCTTGTGGAGAAGAATCGAGGATAAATGGGACTGTTCTCAGCTACCCCAAGGCCCACCTACCATTTTGTACCCTTGAACATGCTTTCTGGATCTTCTGGAGGTTTGAGAGTGTTTGTACAAGGTCTTAACTGCCACGGGTTGATTAATGAAAGTGTGAAGTTTGCAGGTGGGGTTCCAAAGAGCAGAATTCCCCACAAAGGACCCCAACATATTGATGTAACCGTCGCTGCCAACTAAGAAACACATTTCATGAGTCATTTATTATATTTATTTAATATAGGGTTGTTACTTCTCACGACAGTTCATAGTTCGCAATAGGAGATATGGTTGTTGGAAGTTGTCGTACACAGCTACACCCAACGCGACTAAGACCTCGGAAATGTTCACTGGTATATGATAAAATGCATTATATTTCACGATTCTTCTTCAGCATAGTATTTCCGTAACCAATATCTTGTGTGGTTCGTATAACTGGGTAAAAGCGAACCGACGTCAACTGTTTCAGTCGGGTACCGTCGCTGTCACAGCTGCCTCCACTGACATTATTTTAGTCAAATTGTCCCGTGGTTAACCTTTCTCCCAGAAATAGACTTACTAATAATGAGTAATGTGTGTTATATTCTAGTGTCAACAAAATTCAACATATTATTCAAATGGAGACGAGAAAAGTGGTTAATTTCAGGCACTAGAACTGAGCTAATCTAGACTTGCCTTATCAAGATGCTAGAGTCGGAACCTGGACTTCGTTGTAACCTAAGGCACACACGCACGCACGCACGCACGCACGCACGCACGCGCGCGCGCACACGCACACACATGCACACACATGCACTCCCACAACCCAGCCGCCGCCCCCACCACACACATAACAAACAACACCAGACATATTCACGCACGCACGCACGCGCACACACACACCACTGCCACCAACAAACGCACACGTCAGACATACATGCACTCACGCGCGCGCACTCACACACGCAGTGTCGCCACCATAATGTCGGTCGATGATGTACTCTCTATCATTCAAATATCCTCCTCCATGTCTCTTGGTGAAGTGTCATACTGTTGTGAAGAGAAAAATGTCATGTCAGTATTACTTTTGGGTGAACTGAACATTGTATATTTGTTGAGGCTAGTGGCATAGTCACGTGAGAGCTGTTTTATTCAATTCGGTTAACTGGATGTCCACTTTGTGACATCATCGGCTACAAATAGTGTGTACGTGTGTTTTATCACTGGAATTATCGTGTATAAAACCATCTAACTACCCAAGTTTGAGTATGTCAGTAATACATACAGGCGACTGGTTTGTTCATCAAATTCGTGAGCTTTGTTTTTTTGCAGCTAAGCCAGGTTAGCACTTTCTCAAACAGTGTTACAACAGAAAGTATGTAGGAAATACGAGGGGGAAATACTGTCCAAGGGGAGACTACTCTTTGTGGCTTCTTTCATCGCTCTGGCATTTCTGTTGTCTGCTGTATTTGACGGGTATTTCGTGCTTCACAAACAAAACATTCTGATTGAGGTTCAGGTACATATTACAGAGCAGAAGTTATTTTCTTCTTTCTCATTCATATTTGTATATGCAGTAATAACAAGCATATTGTTGTCCTGTTACCATTACCTGAAACGATTGCATGCATGTTGTTTCGTAATATAGGGCGGAGACGATTCCCCCACATCGGTACAATGTGTGAAGCCCATTTCTGATGTCCCCCGCCGTGATATTGCTAAAAGCGGCATAAAACCAAACTCACTCTTGATCACTCAGACAGTCAGTTTCGTATTTACATCGTTAAGCCTTGTGTGAAGTCAATGTGTTGGGCGCAGACAGGAATCTTGTTATCAGAAGTCGACCTCTCATACCACCAATACACGACTTTCACTGCTTTAGCATTCTGATTCCGACTGTTTCACAGTATACACCAGTTAATAGGGGTGGGTATTGCAGAGAATTTTCATATTGCGATATATTGCGATGCGGAAGCATATATTGCGATATGTATTGCAATATATTGCAAGGATTATGTTTTTTAACAAAAACTATTTATGATCGAGTTAATGCTTGATTATAAAGCAAAAACACAACAAAATCACTATGATTGATTAACCTTTTATAAAAACTTGTAATCATGACAAAATAAAAATTTAAGTAACATTTGGCACTAATGAAACAGGGAAAAGAACAATTCAAAAAACGGAAATATCCGAAGATTTCCGAGCGTTACGAAGTTTTCCGAATGCATGTCAACATACCGGTTTTCGATCAGCGTATCGCAATACGTATCGTTTTCATGTCTGAACCGGTAAATACCGGTAAACCGGTTATATTGCGCAGCCCTACCAGTTAATGTTACAACCAGTCCGTCTTAGTCCCTGAACCATATTTGAGTGTGGGGTTAACTAAAAAACCAACCACCCAACCCTGACACATAGTGAACCAAAGTTCCACCCAGCCCAAACTGTGATGCAAACGCCCTAAATGAAGCAAGTCGAGATTCTGGTCTGAATCTCCTACCTCGCATTTGCTTCTTTCCAATATATATGCAGTTCTTTGCTTCGATCAAAAATATAAAATTGTAAGAGACTAAGTGTAAGTCTAATGACAAAGTATGTAACACAGGATAGACACGACTTGCTATGTTTTCTACGCGTCATGATGTCATCGTCTATTTCCACACAGAACAGGGGCGGTTGGGTAGCCTTGTGGTTAAAGCGTTCGCTCGTTACGCCGAAGACCCGGGTTCGATTCCTCACATGGGTACTATGTGTAAAGCTCATTTCTGATATTGCTGGAATGTTGCTAAAAGCGGCGTAAAACTAAACTCACTCACTCACTTCAACCTTTGCTCCCTTGTCATATATCTGAAATATTATTCAAATCGGCGTTAAAAATGAACTCACTCACTCAATAGTGATTTTTGTAAAACATAATTTCTTGAGATTCCACGAGCAGATCACAACCTTTCAAAACTTACTATGAAAGTGTAAACCCAAATATTTACATATGTTACAACTGTAAGCTAGATTGTTAAACAATTGTTAGCGCGTTGCTTGTAACGTGTTGGGTACAGCCAAACCCCGATGTAGCATTTTCTCGCCCATGTTTTTATATACAGTTGAAATTATCAAGCACATGTATAAGACAATATGAGCAATGAATATAAAACCAGACAATACTGAAGTTTCGATCTTGTACTTGACCGCAATAAAAAAAAAAGTTTTGTCACTTATTTTAGGTATCAATATGTCCCTTACTTTATACTGTCTCGTAAGAATGGACTGAGTGGGTATTTGTTTGTTTTATTTTGTTTGTTTGTTTGTTTGTTGCTTAACGCCGCACTCAGCAATATTCCGGCTATATGGCGTCGGTCTATAAATAATCGAGTCTGGACCAGACAATCCAGTGATCAACAGGATGCCCATCCATCAACGCATTTGGGATAAGATGACATGTGTCAACCAAGTCAGCGAGCCTGATCACCCGATCCTGTTAGTCGCCTCTTACGACAAGCATGGGTTTCTGAAGACCAATTCTAACCTTCATGATATTATGTAGTCATTCCCTGTCACTAAACTGGTTTTGTCATTGTACCACGACGGCGTGGAACGTTGATAAACTATACTATCAACCTCTGGTTTCCTTCATCCAGACTCGAACTTATACAGGCAAACGTGATATAACATATGTTGTATGTGGGTTAACATTTACAGCAAAATACTCTGAGAGTCTGGGTTCGAGTCCCGAATTGGACTCAACCTAACAAAGGTGTTCAGGAGATTTTGGTCGACAAAACGCACCAGAGGGGTTTCCGTTTGTGATAGGTTACAAAACACTCTTTACTTTGCGGAAATCACTCTGTCGCGTTAACAGGTTACAAAACATCCCTTACTTCGCGGAAATCACTCTGGTACGTTAACAGGTTACAAAACACTCCTTACTTCGCGGAAATCACTGGCGCGTTAACAGGTTACAAAACACCTCTTACTTCGCGAAAATCACTCTGGCGCGTTAACAGGTTGCAAAACACTCTTTACTTCGCGGAAATCACTCTAGCACGTTAACAGGTTACAAAACATCCCTTACTTCGCGGAAATCACGTGTTTCTCGTGATTTCATTGTTCACGAGGGAACTTGTGAATTTCCGATCGAGTCAATCAGATATTATGAGATATTCTTACTAAAGAATAAATCATAACATGACAGATGTCATAACAGAATTACACAAAGGTAAGTTGCCATATCCGGGTAATATTAACCTGATCAGTAATTGAATATTTGTAAACTGTAACGATTTACATTATATTGTATAGCCAGCACTTTGTACATGAGTTTGAACATTTGGCCATTCCTTATGATCAAGAATTATTAGGATCTGTACTATACTAAGAAAGTGTAAACCCAGAAACTAGCGCTATATAAATATTTGTATGTATGTATGTATGTATGTATGTATGTATGTATGTATGTATGTATGTATGTATGTATGTATGTATGTATGTATGTATGTATGTATGTATGTATGTATGTATGTATGTATGTATGTATGTATGTATGTGTATGTATGTATGTATGTATGTATGTATGTATGTATGTATGTATGTATGTAACATATGTTACATCTGACCACTTTCCAAATGGCACTGTGTATTCACAACGTGATATACCCGTGAAGGTCCGGGTTAGAATATTGATCTTCAGTAACCCATGCTTGTCGTATGAGGCGACTAACGGGATCGGGTGGTCAGAGTCGATGACTTTTTTATTTATTTTTTATTATTAATATAATTATTTCGAAAAGTACATGTCACATCTTTTCAATCATAAAATCTTTCATACTTTGAATACCATTCTACATGTCATCGGTTCCCAATTGCGCAAATCGATGCTCATGTGGTTGATCACTGGATTCGCGGTCTAGACTAAATTATTTACAGACCGTCGCCATATAGCTGGAATATTGCTGTGTGCGGCGTAAAACTAAACTCACTCACTCACTCACTCACAACGTGATATAGCCTTGGATATTGCCAATACCCTCTAACCTTCTCAAGGAGGGAGCGCAATGTTGGTGTTTTAATACTTTATAGTTTTGTGCAGGAGAATTTGTATGTGGTTTAAATGTATAAAGCATATGTCAGTGAGTATGAATTGTTGTTAATATATTCACACTAAATTTCAAATGGATTTCTAATTGGGGCATTCAAGAAAAAGTGTTGTTTTTTTAAAGACAGATTGTCATTCCTGTTACTTACAACTCCTAGAATGCCTCTCAAACAGTTCATAGATTGTATTGATGAATATTTACTTCTTCAAACAAATTCAGATAAGGAAAGGTGATTTTTTTGTTCACGTTACGTTCCAGATTATTTCCAGGCCATGTTAAAAAAATTAAAAGATTTATAGTGGCTGTAACTTTTGAGAAACATTTTGCAGATTTCAAACGACACAAAACAGCAAGAATTACAGTTGGACTGAAAAATCCAAATCTGTAATTTGATTTATGTTAAACAACATCTAGATACGCGACAAATAAAAACTGTCGGATGAAGAGAAGCCGAGTACAATAAAACCAGATGCCTTAATAAATGGGGCAACTGTATTCCGTTTTTCGCGTAATCGCTGATAAGGTCACAAAACTCTTTTAGCGAAACCCCCGGATGAAAAGTGTTATTAACTATTTCCATATTTCAATTTTCACTGCACTAAGTTCACTCGGGTGTGGCAATATATGCCAGCATCACTTAAGAGACATTATTAAAATAACAAAGGCCAAAGGAAAGAAAATTATCGATAAAAAACAACGCAATGAAAAACTGGATCAAAATCAAAGTTGCGTAAAAAAGTTAGGCCGTGGTTAATCCGAGTTCGGATTGCCTGTGTAATCAGTGGCTGGCAGATGACAGGCTGGGACTGGACGGTGAATGTATTGTCGGGAATAGTTCTCTGTCATGAATATCGAGACAAAGATGCTAAATGAGGCAGTGCCCACTTTTCTGCTTAAACTGCGTTGATATGGAGGTTGATGGAGACTACGCTTAGGGTAGAGCGCGGTGTTTGGTAACAGATAACCAGTGTCAATTAAATTTTCGTCATGGATCAGGGTAGCAGATGGGATAATCTCGAGTTCAATCGTGAATTTTTAACCTAAATTTTTAATCTTAATTTATAAAGCTTAACTGTCGACTTAATTAAAATTAAAATTTTAAATTATCACTTGAGTTAATGTACAGAGGCTTTTATGCGAGCTAAATTGAGGATAATTCTTATGAAACTCTCCTATGGAAGGCTGTTCGCGTCATAATTTAAAAAAAGAAAGAACGTATCTTAGCTAAAGAATATTATAAAATATTTTTGTAAAGGTTCGAAAATTAATGTATCAAACGAACACGCGATGCAATTCTTAAAATTCTAAAAGGTAATTTTGCTCGTTTATTGCACAAACCTTACATGGGTTAATTGACAACAGAGCTCCTTTGATCAGAATCTTATACCCGTTGGTTCCAATCACGGACTGTAACTGTCGAGTTGTGAATTACACTGTAGTTACACACTTCTGAGACCAACATCGAACTGGAATTTCTTCTTAAATGAAACTGATACATTGTGATATAAGGAGAAAACTGTTTAAAGCGCCGTTAAAGCCAACTCACTCACTCACTCAAAGAAGGACCCACCCATCCATCAATTCACTCACTCACGCACCCACTTACTCACCAAACCAACCAACCAATCTACTCACTCACTCACCAAACCAACCAACCTACTCACTCCCACTCACCAAACAAACCAACCTACTCACTCACTCACCCACCAAACCAACCAACTCACTCACTCTCACTCACTCACCCACCCACCAACTCACCCACTCACTCACTCACCCACCCACTCACTCACTCACTCACCAAACCAACCAACTCACGATAAATAACGCACTCCGTGCAGGCCTCCCTCAAGAGCAGATAATCACACCTTACCATAACCTCTGGTCACTGTCGATATTCCATTTTTACCATAATTACGCCAAGGGGCATCTTTTCTGGTTAATTGTTTTCAGGTCAGCACGCAACCGCAATAATCTGGGGTATTATATCTCGATTCAGTAGAATTGAATGGAGATTTAATTTGCTGGATAATCTGGACCGGTCAACTGGTCACAGCCACGTACGGATTTCGGGTAGTAATTTCTACAGGAATCAATATATTTTGTCACGAAAGTAAACATGTCACTTACAATAACCACCCGGATCGGCTACAGTATATAGAAGTAGCAGGATCGTTATATAGTTGTGTTGCTTCTCTCAATAACATTTACACATATTGATGGTACTTATAGAACTCCTTCATTACAAGTCCAGTTCCAAAGTCAACGATATTGGTTTACATTCACATATCGACGGGGAAACAGATAACTTTGACTGGATCGGCCCTGGGGCCGAATGATATGAGAAGAGATACCAATTGTATATTACATCGCGAAATAGCTGCGGAGAGTTGCATCCCTTCTGCCCCTATTCCACACAGACCACGAACCCCAAGAAACGCCACGAACCGACAAATTTGGGGATTCGTAGTTGAATCGTAATCAGTTCGTGAAGGTCTTAACTAATTCGTAGTATAGTCGTAGTCAGTTCGTGCAATTCTTGAGCAGTCGGAAATTCGTGGCAAAAGTTTTGAACTGTCCAAAATTTAGCTACGAACTCCAAATTAAAAAAAATCGTGGTTCATTCGTAACAAATTCGTAGCGTATTCTTAGGCATCGTAACTGAATCGTAATCGATTCGTAGGAACTCGTAGGTATTCTTAACTCATTCGTGGTTTCGTCAATTCGTGGCTTGACCACGAATCGGCTGCGAATCTGTCACGAATACCACAAACATACGCGGAAGCACTATCTACGAATCAGCTACGATTGTCGGCAAATTAGGACGACGAGGATACGCTGTTCAGCAGCGTTAGGTTTTACTTAAGTGGTATGTAAATCGGAGCGAAAGTTGGATTCAAAGCCATGACCCCATGTTCTTGGTGCAGGTGTCGGGCGCAACGTAGCTCACTGAAATAAATCGTCAGTCGAGCCCACAAAGCTATAGTGATATGTATTCTCAGAAATACATATCTCTTGTGTAAAAAGATATAGGAACAAAAAAACAAATTCCAAACAAATCCTCGTGGAACCCAGAATAATGCTTAATTTCAGAGCTGAGGCAATCTGTAGTAAGTCTTCATCGTCATTAGACTTGAGGCAAGCTACCAGGAAGCGATCGTTGTGCTTGTAACGTCCATGTTTAAGTATGACGGTTATGATCACTTGTGATTTCCCTTTCGCCTACGTTTTTGTGGTAGAGGAATGTGGCCTTTCATGGGAACTATGGCGGTAAGTCATCTTCTGGCCATCATCAGCATGTAGATTTTCTGGATTATCCTTGATGTTGGTGACGGGACAAGGCTTGAGGTCGTCTTAAATGATCTCCCTAAAGGCTCTCCCTGCCTTAAGCTCTGTGTAAGTAGCACAGGAAGCCGTATTCGTCATTAAAAACACGCTTCGTTTAGTTTAGCTTAAAGGTCACATGCAACCAAAAAATCAAACATAATAAAAACACAATTATCACTTATTCATGACATATAATATACATTGCTGGTTATGAAAAAACATATAAACAAAATTATAAGCGTACAATCGCAAATCAAAAGTGCAATATTGTGTACTTGGGTTTACTTCCCAAGAAACGAAGCAGCCGGGATACCGAACCCAGTCAGAGCGGGTGGGTGTGCACTCAAGTGTAACGGCTGGTTCATTTGCAGATGCCCACACGGCTCATTGTGTGTGTGTATATAGAGATGTTGGGTTTTGTAAATACATGCTCATTTTTGTGTATAACATTTTGCAATCAACAGACATCATAACATGTCATGTGTTCAAGTATCACACCTGCCTGTCTGTGTAATTACATAATGTGACAGAGACCGAACTCTGGCCATAAATCAATGCGTTTTGTTTATGGTGTATAGCCTGATTGGTGTTAAGTTCAAATTGCATGTGGTCAGTGATCGCAGTTGTGTATTGAATATTGTCATTAGCAGACAGGCAGGCAGACACACATGTGTCATTTAAACAAGACATTGAGTTTTGTCTGTGACAACGACATATCTATATCACAGTTAGAAATTCTGTCAACGCTAAATATTGACATTGCTTTTAAGTATCGAACTGAGAAAGTGACACGGTAAGAAGAACGTGTGGTGAAATAGACAAATGGAATTATATAAACAGTTTATATACTGTCATAACATATAAAAAGCTCGCGCCTGTGAGATATCAACAAAACATTAGGAAAATAGCTGACACCAAAGCCTTCACCGAGTATTCACCGGACAGCCCGCTTCCAAGTTGCGCGAACCTATTTCACTGCGCACGTGCTATGAGCGCAGCCCAGCTGTTGAAACCAGTTTTCCCCAGAAAAGTCGTTGGAAAATTAGTGAATCGTTTGAACTCCGATTTCGCGCGGGTTTTTTCATCGCGTTATTTTTCAACTTTATAAGTTGAATTTGCATTTTTGATGATTTGTTTCGGTAAGTCCATACCGAAAGGTATCAGAATCTGCAAAGTTGTGTTTTACGTTGCATGTGACCTTTAAGTTTTGTGGCATTTGTGTCTGATATGTTATTCATATCTTAATTGACGGTTTTTTCTCTCACTCGTATTTTATTTAATACCGTATTTCCTCCAATGCCTGATAACTGCACCATATTCATTTTCGAAAAGGTCACATCTTTCTTATTTTACTGACCTGTCATGGCAAAACAATTGTCTCTAACTGTCATGGATCTGCTTCTCTTTCACATCTTATAACGGCCACAGCAAAAGAGTGAGTGAGTGAGTTTACTTTTATGCCACTTTTAGCAATATTCCAGCAATATCACGGCGGGGGACACCAGAAATGGGCTTCACACATTGTACCCATGTGTGGAATCGAACCCGGGTCTTCGGCGTGACGAGCGAACTTTTTGACCACGAGGCTACCCCACCGCCCCCCAGCAAAAAATATCACTACTACTCAATTTATACAAGTTTTTCATCAACCTTCGTTAAACACAAATGTTAGTTCCATGTTACTCCCTGTGGGTGTAGGTGTCATGGCGCTCAGAAACGACGGGACGATATAATGTCGCCGATATACTTTGTACTTTCTGAACTAGTCACTTTGAATGGTTGTTGGGTACTGATTGTTCCAATGCTTCGCTCACTCGTGCCGTAAATGTTAAAGCTTGAACGCTGACTGACTGAAAGTTCATCTGCCTCGACCTCCAATGGAAATGGACCCGTGAAGGTCCGGGTCCGTGAAGGTCAGTAACCCATACTTGTCGTAAGAGGCGGCTAACGGGATCGGGTGGTCAGGCACTCTGACTTGGCTGACACATGTCATCCGTTCCCAGTTGCGCAGATCGATGCTCATGCTGTTGATCACTGTATTGTCTGGTCCAGACTCGATTATTTACAAACCGCCACCATAAAGCTGCAATATTGCTGAGTGCGGCGTAAAACTAAACTCATTCACTCGTTCCAATGGAAATGTCCCCACAGATAGGTGTCGTAACCGACTGATGAATTACGTTATGTATAACGTCAAGTTTAACGATGTGCGGCTTTTCCATTGGACGAGGGGTTGGTCACATGACCGAAACTGGCCTTCATAAGTGTATGGATCCATTATCACACATCCTGAATGGAACTGTCAAAACCATCTCTCATTGTATGAAATAGTGGTATAAAAATTATGATAGAACTGGCACAAAGTGAAAGTCAGTATCTAAGTAACTCTCAGATACCTAAAGTGTAATGCCATTGAAACAAGCGGTATACACTTAATCCTTGACGATACTCTCAATGTCCTGTACATGTTGAATAATGATGTTTTGTTTCCAATGTTTGTGACTTTTAAGTCACATTCAAAACAGTTTTCAAAGTATTTAGGTTTCTTATTTTTTTAGAAGATGCCACAGCATAAAGAGTATACTTTCTTTTTTACGTCAGTGTATCCGGAGGCACGGATGTCCTAGTCGTCCAACGTATCCTTAGAGTTATGTTCCTTGTGCACACCAGGAACCTATGACAGATTGTTTTATTCTCGCTCCACCCTAGTTTCTAGATTCACAGCACCATATACCTGTGCTCGTATGTTTCTCCATAGGCTCCCCTGGGGCGGTGGGCTAGCCTAGTGGTAAAACATCCGCTCCGGGGTCGAGCCGAAGACCCGGGTTCAATTCCAGACACGAGTACAATGTTTGAAGCCCATTTCGGGTGTCCCCCGCTGTGATATTGCTGGAATATTGCTAAAAGCGGCGTAAAACTATGTTCACTCACTCAAAGGCTCCCCTCTCACATAAGGCTGACACACCGTGATGTTTCCCGACTAACTCACTTACCCGTGAAGATCCGGTATAGAAGTGGTCTTCATCAACCCATGCTTGTCGCAAGAGACGACTAAAGGGATCAGGTGGTCAGGCTCGCTGACTTGGTTGGCACATGCGATCGTATTACAATTACGTACATCCAATACCATACTGTTGATCACTGGATTGCCTGGTCCAGACGCGGTTATTTACAGACCGCCGCCACATAGGTTGAATACTGATGAGTGCGGCGTTAAACAACAAACAAATCAAATAAAAATCACTCACTTAAATATTATGTGCATGAGAAAGGTCATGGCGGCCCTCTAACATTTACGTCACAGGTGCACGTCCCATGTAATTAAAAAAAAGTAAGTGAGTGAGTTTAGTTTTACGCCACTTTTAGCAATATTCCAGCAATATCATGACGGGGGAACAAGAAATAGGCTTCACACATTGTACCCGTGTGTGGAATCGAACCCTGGTCTTCGGCGTGTGGAGCGAACACTTTAACCACTGGGCTACCCCACCGCCCCGGATCGTAGTAAGCGTCCACGGCTAGACCTAGTGTTTACACTGACAGTATACAACAATCAACCGTAACGCGGAATATAATACTTAGTAGTTCAGCAAATGAAGCGCCAACATTAACTGAATACATATGTGTGCTCAACTGGCTCTATAAGGTTCCATAATGTACTATAGGACTATTTGAAGTTGAAAGTGATATAAGGCAGGCTCCCAAACCCACACTCAGGGGCATGGCTCTGACAAACAAAGAATCATAATCAAGTCGAATATTGGACTGAAAACGGACGGTAGAATATCCTCTTACAGCTAAGGGAGACAACTGCGCACGACATTTCAGAACCTTAGATCAATAGACGATCCGTGCCCCTTTAAATCAGAAAAGACATATCTTATGCACGCCTGTCATTAATGTTAATGACAGGTAAAGTAAAGTCGTAGAAACGTATTTAAAACTCTGGACAGAAGCCGTTGAGGTTGTGTTCCTGTATTTATCTGTCGACGGTGTGTAAAACTATGACTAACTTGATAAAAGTGATAATGGGAAATGCTATTACAGAGTCGATTTGGCGTAACAGCTATTCCATAATTTTTCAAAGATTGCACCGCCAGATTTCCCAAACGAGATCTTCGCTTGATATTAGAGATTTGAAATGCACATGCAGTGGGTCGGCGAAAGTAACTGCTGCCCTCAGCCTTCAATAAACTACCTCATGTGTCCGCACAGTGATTAAATCTGATATGAGACTAGTGTATTTTGTAACTTGGCCATTACCGTTCGCGTTACGGCTTTCTTGTTGGTCGCTAACTTTAATTAAACCCGGGGCGCTCGCACGCTTTCATCTGAACGTTGAAATTAAGCCAGCAGATGTGATACACTACTTTAAAACAAGGAGATAGTTAATTGGCCGCCGAGTTGCGTTTGACCCGGGGTCACGGTCCTCAAGCTCGGGATCATACAAGGCGGTTCTGATCTAATCTTGGCATGAAAAATCGGCATGTAAAATTGCAATAAGCAGCATAACTGAAACGGGTCTGTCACGACAGGGCTAACATTTGATGAAAGAGAGCGACGAGATTGAAGAAACGAAGTGGAGGAATACGTCCTATCCGAGAGTAATACTTCCGTCTCGCTGACCCAGACACACAACTCACTACACTTTAGGACACATCCGCTGTATGCGTCATAAAGTAGTCCCATAAAATAGTCCCAATAACCTGGACTTATTTCACATAGACACGTCTGTTGCGCAGTCCCAGTACTAATATTTAAATAAATAGTGTATGGAGCATCGGTCACAGACTGTCTTATTGGGTTAAACTTATTGTGGATGTATATTCTTAACAACTGAGAGTGTATACTTTTGTACCTAACAATACCGAGTAGTTTACGTCTAGATCGCGTTACGTCGAGTTTATTTCTTTCACCATACAATGTTCAGTAGGTGGACGGCTGGGGAAGTAACACCGATGAACAAAATGAAATATACGTCATTTACTTAAATACTCACATACTTCAGGATTGGAATATGGAAACAGTGTCTCTTAATTAAATACGCGAACAAGCGAGGTTTCAACAGCCAAGAGCAGGACACATTGGTGCAGTGATTTGTTGCTTTCAATCGCCTATGACATTTCCGTATGTATGTTTAGTGTGCTTTAAACAAAGAACCCAACCCTACCCCACCCCATCCTTTACCACACAGCCCAACACTCTACAAACTGTCCGGGGTCCGGTGAATAATGAAGTTATTAAACTAGCAAGTATATATGTTATGTCCATTATTGTATTAGAATAATTATATGCTTGAGCATATAACCTCTCAAGTTACACGTTGGGGAGGGGTGGGGGATGTGGTTATGGATGTCAGCTAACCAGCTTAAATATATGTTTATTTCATAACAGTTGACCCGTGAAGGTCCGGGTTAGAATATTGATCTTTAGTAACCCATGCTTGTCGTAAGAGGCGACTAACGGGATCGGGTGGTCAGGCTCGCTGACTTGGGTTCCCAATTGCGCAGATCGATGCGCATGCTGTTGATCACTGGAATGTCTGGTACAGACTCGATTATCTACAGACCGTCGTCATGTAGCTGGAATATTGCTGAGTGCGGCGTAAAACAATAAACAAACAAGTCGGAAAACTACTTGCAGTTTGCTAAATACATACACAGGCATAATTAAGCATGCACATTTCAATCAACTTCTTCTTAAAGAACGTGGTGATTCTCAAATGTTGTGGAAGGTCGTCTATGTCTAAATACTGTTCAGCATTTTGTAGCCGATATATGGAAGACTGTTAAGCCACCAGAAGGTCTGGTTAATCTGGTGGTGGTCTGTGGTCCTGTGGTCCTGTGGTCCTGTGGTCCTGTGTCCTGTGCATACAGCTCAGGTCACAAATCAGTCGAAGTTAAGCAACGTTGGGCACGGAGAATTCTTGGATGGGTGACCGTGCTTGGCAGCTTGACACCTGACAGGTTTTAGGACTTCAGTCCTGCCCCACAACGAAGCACATGTGATACACGTGAGTTTGTCCAAAATCGCCTCTGTGCACCCAGCAGAAAATAGGTACATGAGATAAGTCATGTGACTATAACCTTCTAGCGCCTCACAGGCATCTTGGGTTATCAGGGGTAATAATGAACTGTCTGCGCTATGAGCATACTGTCGGTGAGGATTTAGCGCAACATAAATGAACTCATTATTAGTAGTATTAAACTAGTTTGATTAAAACGTCAATCGAGACGCACTTCTGATATTGTACGGGGGCCTTTCAAAGACACGTCGCAGAGTACCGTGGTCTCGTACGTAGTCCGTGAACCAGCGATATTTCGAAGACCATGCATATGCACAGACAATCTATAACACATCTTCAATTATCCAGTGTATAATATTCGTAATGGTTAATAATAGAATGGAGACATAAAACTCTGGATAATTGAGGGTGTGCGGATCATCCTGAACTCTTTCCGCATTATTCATAGGTTGGCGTAATAGCTGCCATACCATTATTCCAAACCGTCACTTCGGTATAACAAGGGACACGGGAAGAATTAGGTTAGAACTGGTCTTCAGCAACCCATGCTTGTCGTAAGAGGCGATTAACGGGATTAGGTGGTCAGGCTTACTGACTTGGTTTACACGTTTCATCGTATCTTCATTGCGCAGGTCGATGCTCATGCTGTTGATCACAGGATTTCCTGTCCAGACCCGATTATTTACAGACAGCCGCCATATAGCTGGAATATGGCTGAGTGCGGCGTTAAGAAAAAGAAAAGCGACACAAAGGGCAACATGGGGAATACCGGAAGTAGGTCTCCTACAAATGTTTAATATGGTCTGGTGGTCAGTTTCACAGACTTGGGTTATTGCTCCGACGGTGTTGTACTTTGCTCATAATATCAATCACTGGTTCGACGTGGGACGGCTCATTGAGATTTGACGTTTGACGTGTAAACCGCAAAGAGAACCCTACTCTGCTTGTTCATTGAGTGAACGCCTATCATGGCAACGTTAAATCGCTCAGTCAATCACTCTTTGAAATGAGCGAGTGAGTGAGTATGATTTTACTCCGCAATACTCCAGCAATATCACAGCAGGGACACCTAAAATGGGCTTCTATACATTGTACCATTGAAAATAGAACTGAGGTTTATGATAGGAGCGTTTCCTTAACCTTACATTGTAATAATAGGGAACTTGTGGCTTTATGATCGAACCTTAACAGCAACAACCTTAAATAGATACACACGCTCATGTGAAGAAGCATTTTGATTAACATATATTACATACATCCATAATGTACTCGAAGATGGTGGTTCGATTCTCGGTCGCGTCATACCAAAATGCGTTAAAAACATAGTGCTTGTTGTTTCTCTGCCTGTCGCTCGGTAGTAAGGCGAGGTGGCGAGGTAGCCTAGTGGTTAAAGCGTTCGCTCGTCCCGCTGAAGTCCAGGGTTCGATTCCCCAGATGGGTACAATGTGTGAAGCTCATTTCTAATGTCCCCCGCCATGATATCGCTGGAATATCGCTAAAAGCGACATAAAACTAAACTTACTCACTCACTCACTTACTCACGGTATTAAGAGCGGACTCCGATCCGCCGAATTAGAGGCAATAAAGTTTAGATGCTAGACTTCGGTATCTCAGCAAGCAAGTATCATAAAACCGACCACGCTCGTACGCACACGCGCACATGGATAACTACCCCATCTCACCTCACTAGATAATCTACAACCATTAGGCTACACAAAATGATTTGTTGGCTGTAGTCTAAAAAGTATACTGTTATTTACTTCGAGACAATCAGAACATCACATCGTGCAACAATCCCACCCTTCCAGTTTTCCCGACGTTTCCCGAGTGTTCTCGACCGCCCCAGGATCACTGTAAGGTTAATCGTAACTACAGCACATTGCCAGTTCAGTAAATTAAAATCGATAAGAGACACATTCGATGAAAGTTTTATCAACAAGGAAGCACAAAGGAAGGAAATTGATATTTTTCCCTCGTCGCCTCAATTGACTTCAATAATCTCCCAGAGCATGTTCCCATTGGGAGATCTGGCGTTTCTGTTGGAAAAAATCTGCCGCTTCCATCAGCTTGATATGAGACGGGACAATGTCTTGAATACCTCAACAACGATTTTCCCCAAGAATGATTGCGTGTTGCCCTCCCGTAGTTTGGAAACGCGGGTACTGAGTTTGTCGGGAAGAATGGACCGTACGAATGGCTTTTGGCCCCGTGTCATTGAATTGCCATTATCTTAAACAGCCCGGGGCATCACACGCTTCGAGTAACGCTCACGAGCTAAATGAGGTTGTGAGCCTCAGTCAGACACAACTTCAAGTCAATATTTATCCCTCACTGCAGTGCTTTCTCAAACAGGGCATTGCAATCAAAAACTACCCTTGCTTTCTCACAGTCATCGATGGTGACTCAACGGTGATCGAACCCGTTCAGCAATACGACAGCGCCAGACGCCCGAGTTGTCTCCCTTTCAGTAGTGCAAAACGACATCGCACGTTCGTGCTTCTACTTCTAACATTCCTTACGCAATAAATTAGTGGACTAGTTTTTAATTTGTTTAAATTGCTGTATTCTTAACCTGGGTTAACGATTGTGAGATACTAGACATCGGAAGAAATGTATCTATGAACTTATTGTGAATGGATTACACTAGCGGGAAAAGGAAAGACCTATGTTTGATTGTGGATAAACTCGAAACAAACAAGAACTGGTCATTTGGTAGTGATGTATTTGTTACTGATATCATAGTTGCGTTACGTACGTTTGCACTAACGTGTAGAAAAAGTAATAATAATAATAATCCAGTTTTCAAGTGCACACTTTCTTTTGCAGTTTAGTTTTCCATTGATATGATAAATCATATTACCAACCAAATACCAGTTAATATACACAATATTGTACAAGACTGAGATTACTTGTAATATATCATAACTAATGACGCCATTTATCATCATAGAATCAGCAGCTGTGATTTATCAACCAATCTGTGTTGTGACTGGGTGAGATTTACAGCCTTATATTGGCTGCATGCAGACACTGACTTACGACAAAAAGTATTGCGAATAACAAATTCTTTATTAACATATACACAGCGGTTCAGTGCTACTCGCGACACCTTTCAGATGACGGACCAGAAGTACTCTTGGTGTTGTGACCCGTGACGATCCGGGTTAGAATTGGTCTTCAGTAACCCATGCTTGTCGTAAGAGGCGACTAATGGGATCGGGTGATCAGGCTCGCTGATTTGGTTGACGCATGTCATCGTATCCCAATTGCTTAGATAGATAATCATGCTGTTGATCACTGGATTGTCTGGTCCAGACTCGATTATTTACAGACCGCCGCCATATAGCTGGAATATTACTGCATGTGGCGTTAAACAACAACCAACCAACCATATGTCTGAATACTCACTTTACGGTGTTGTGTAGCATTGCTAACACAGACGCTGTCTATACTATTACTTGTCACTGTGTATTGCACGTACAAGCGAACATTAAGCGTTTGAGACATTGACTGTTTCGTACCATACTGACCTGGCTAGCTATTCTCGAAACGTTCGTAGCCCTACGAACTTCTTAAGCCCATTCTTAACACATTGGCTATGATCAAAGTTAAGAATTCTTAGGGCTACGAACTTTTCGAGAATAAGGGCCCTGGTTCATGGAACGGAATAAGAACACTTAACTCCAAATCATTCTGACTTTTAAGGGGACATTATTATATCGCCATTTTAAAGTCTTCTGTTGTTTAGTACTCAGCAGGAGCGGTGGGATAGTCAAGTGGTTAAAGCGTTCGCTCGTCGTGCTGAAGACCCTGGTTCGATTCCCCACATGGATACAACCTGAAGCCCATTTCTGGTGTCCCCCGACGTGATATTGCTGGAATATTGCTGAAAGCGGCGCAAACCCGAACTTATTCACCCACTCTTACGACAAGCATAGGTCGCCGGGTCTCATCCAATCCCCGGACACAATAATATATAAGATTTAATATACGTTTTGGCAACATTTAAACAATGTTTGTGATTAGTAAGTCACAACCCACTAAACACTTTTCAAAATATTCGGGCTTATAAAAAAAAATCCCAATACACCCTACGTGTACTTTCTTTTGTACATCAGTCTATCTTTTAAAGATGTAAATATGGTTTACACAGCTTTAAGTAGACCGTTTTGATATTATTCACAACCGTTCAAGTCTTATTTAGAGTTTTCCGAATAACCAATTTTGTTAAGAAATATAACATTTATACCTTCTCGAAGGTACATGTAATCCGCTTGTACAGAGCAAGCCTTTGTGGTGAGCAGTTCAAGACACGGAAAGACTACATCATATCTGTGTGTTGTTGTGTTTGTGTATTGAGGCATGTCGTCTCGACTGAGATAATAATTTTTAAAATTAAATATTACTTTTTGAAGTCTAGTCGCGAATAAATAACTGTTAAGGAAACATTTTATCCTGGATTAAAGTTCAGAGACAGTTAATTACTTTGTATCACTGCGTCCCATCTCCCGTCGTTTGTAAAGACTACACCGGCAAAAGATGGTTCTCGCGACATCCAACTGCACAAATTAAAAATAACATCGACCTAATATAAACATCCGTTTGTGTGTTAACATTGAAAATACACAAGAAACACAATCTCTTTATGAATATGTTTTTGTAAAACTTTCTGTTGGGAAAACTCTATTAAACTCGAACTAATATGATGCTTAAAAATCATTTTATTGCTATTTCCATACTGATGTTTTTGTAAGGAGTTACACAGCTTTGATGTGTTCCCAATGTGGCGAACTTCAAGAAATGGTGAAATGTGTTTGGGGAACAGTTTGCACAATCAATTTTAATTTAATTTCACCTAGTCGTTTGTCAAATTTGCAACGAAAAGCCATTTATCGTTCTTTTTTGTCGAATGTGTTTTTAAATTCACTATTTGTACAGTGGATGACAGACGTTTCATCGACGTATCCTTTTAAGTCACAGTAATTTTCTTCCACGGTAGTTCAAATGTCGACAAGAATATGACTTGTGCAACAGCACACTTTACAGAAACATACATGTGCTCAAAGATCAAAAGGGCTAAGGGACTCTTTTGCTTGCCGTGTTTTCAGTGAAGACATCAGCTGGCCTGAAAGGAAAAAGTCACAGACCATACACTTTTCTATTTGGCAATTTACTGTTGTATTAATATACACAAATATTTAATAGAAATATTTTACAGAGGGGTTTTATATTCAATTAGCATTCATCGAAGTACATAACTGTCAGTCATGACTAGTTGATTGTATATTTACTCCTTGAACTACACTGACGAATCTAAGAAACTATACCTAACATACGTTTGATTTTCAGTTGAAAATGTCTTATTGCCATAGAATAACCAAAATGTGAACTGAACTAGAGCTTAGTGAGTCACTCAATACTTCGACGTGGTAATATTTGTTAAAATAAATTTGAATTTTTTTTAAATAAATTAAAAACTGTCACATAATGTACAACTGCTGGTGGATATCTTAGACATCGTATCTTTCAACAACGATAAAATTGTTTTTTCTTGGCACAAACTTACATTTTAAATATAGATAGGGCTGTGTTGTTGCAAATTCATTTCTTACCTCACTCTTCACTGAAACTGAAACACCATTTTAAAAACGGTTACCTATCTAGCCATGTACTTTGTACAAACTGTTGTAGGGATAAGTTGTAGCTGAATGAACATTATATTATTAGTTAACAACAGTCATTCCAATTTCCAAATACAAAAACAACTCTGCATACTTTTACCCCTCAGTATTCCTGATTTGTTGATTTGTCGGTTTCAAAAGTGGTTGAACTAAATGTGTAACAGCGACTAATGATTCGTTTCAAACGTGGTTGAACTAAATGATAAACAATTCGTAATTGATTCGTTTCAAAAAAAGTGTTTGAACTAAATGTGAATAACTGATTGATTCGTTTCAGAACAAAATGCATGACTAATTGATCCATGTCATAACTGGATGAACTAAATGTGTATAACTAATTGATCCGTTTCATAATTGTGTGAATAAAATGTATATAACTATCAATTTGTTTCATAACCGGTTGAACTAAATGTGAATAACTACTTGATCCGTTTCATAACTGGTTGAACTAAATAAATACAACTAATCGATCCGTTTCATAAAAGGTTGAACTAAATATACGTATACGACTGCTTGATCCGTTTCATAACTGGTTGAACTACACGTGCATGACTACTTGATCCGTTTCATAACTGGTTGAACTACACGTGCATGACTACTTGATCCGTTTCATAACTGATTGAACTGAATGTGTATGACTAATTAATTAATCAGTTTCAAAGTTTGTTGAACTAAATAAATGTAACTAACTGATCCGTTTCAAAATTGGTTGAACTAAATGTGTATAACTATTTGATCCGTTTCATAACTGGTTGTACTATAGGTACATTGTATATGACTAATTAATCTGTTTCATAACTGGCAGAGCTACATGTAAAATATCAACTGATTCATTTTATAATGATATGACATGTACATTATAAAAGATTGAATGGATGAAACATTGGGATACAGATCAATTGTTAATGACTTCTCGATCGATTTTCGAAAAAGCTCCTTGGTTTCATGTCTTGTTGGTCACGTGACCTGCAGCCTGCACGCGCAATAGGGGTCAGTACGACTCATGATTCCCCAATCGCTTCAGTCGGGAGATACTATAATCTATTGGTGGTATGATTCATCGCTTGTCGGACGCCCACAGATGACAATCACATAACTTGAATATGAAATATTGCATTCATATTTGTGAAACGCTGAAATATTGTAAATTATTATTGACGATTTTTAGTGTTTGTTTGAGTGGTTCTATTTCTTTATATAGTCGAGATTGCAATGAATTTGTAGAATAAAATACGTGTCTGTCTGAGTTGCTGGTATATAGCTGGGAGTTAGTTCATATACAAGCCACTACTCTTATAAGTAAGAGAAGAGAAGCGGCCTGTCAATCCCTTCCTCTCGTAACACAAACATTAAAGCAGAATTGATCCTCTGTTCTTTTCTATGATTTATACTGCACTATGGGTGAACATCTGGGAACAGATAAAAGAACACTTGTACTTTCATGTGTCCCCTTAGTCGTTTACATCAATACACCAAGGACGTGTAATTTAAGTGTTAATGCGTTAAAAAGAGTGGTCTGCTTTTAATAATAAATGACTGGTATGCGTATGTGGAGGGCTGTTTAATGCCACACTCACTACATTTCAGCTGTATGACGGGGGCCCTTAAATAATGCGTCTGGACCAGACAATCCAGTGATGAATATAATGACCAACAATCAACGGGCTTGCCCAGGAAAAACTGCTTTTTATGACAAGCAGGGATGGTCGGGTAGTCTAGAGGTCAAAGAGTTCGCTCGTCACACCGAAGGTCCGGGTTCTGTTCCTCACGTGTGTACAATGTGTGAAGCACATTTCTAGTGACTATGACGATACTGTGATATTGATGGTATGTGGTTAAAACCGGCGTAAAGTATACTCACTTTCTTTTAAAACACGCATAGGTTGCTGGGGACCAATTTGGAAATTTGGTTGCTCAACAGAATGTTTGAAAGTTTGGTATGGCAACAATTTCACCTACTTGTGAATAATACGAAATATGCGGTTTGTCCTCGATACATTCAGCATAGTGAATGAGGGCTGTATGATACCTTCAGCATAGTGAATGAGGGCTGTATGATACCTTCAGCATAGTGAATGAGGGCTGTATGATACCTTCAGCATAGTGAATGAGGGCTGTATGATACCTTCAGCATAGTGAATGAGGGCTGTATGATACATTCAGCATAGTGAATGAGGGCTGTATGATACCTTCAGCATAGTGAATGAGGGCTGTATGATACATTCAGCATAGTGAATGAGGGCTGTATGATACATTCAGCATAGTGAATGAGGGCTGTATGATACATTCAGCATAGTGAATGAGGGCTGTATGATACATTCAGCATAGTGAATGAGGGCTGTATGATACCTTCAGCATAGTGAATGAGGGCTGTATGATACCTTCAGCATAGTGAATGAGGGCTGTATGACACATTCAGCATAGTGAATGAGGGCTGTATGACACCTTCAGCATAGTGAATGAGGGCTGTATGATACATTCAGCATAGTGAATGAGGGCTGTATGATACATTCAGCATAGTGAATAAGGGCTGTATGACACATTCAGCATAGTGAATGAGGGCTGTATGACACATTCAGCATAGTGAATGAGGGCTGTATGATACATTCAGCATAGTGAATGAGGGCTGTATGATACCTTCAGCATAGTGAATGAGGGCTGTATGATACCTTCAGCATAGTGAATGAGGGCTGTATGATACATTCAGCATAGTGAATGAGGGCTGTACGATGCATTCAGCATAGTGAATGAGGGCTGTATGATACATTCAGCATAGTGAATGAGGGGGCTGTATGATACCTTCAGCATAGTGAATGAGGGCTGTATGATACATTCAGCATAGTGAATGAGGGCTGTATGATACCTTCAGCATAGTGAATGAGGGCTGTATGATACCTTCAGCATAGTGAATGAGGGCTGTATGACACATTCAGCATAGTGAATAAGGGCTGTATGATACATTCAGCATAGTGAATGAGGGCTGTATGACACATTCAGCATAGTGAATGAGGGCTGTATGATACATTCAGCATAGTGAATGAGGGCTGTATGATACCTTCAGCATAGTGAATGAGGGCTGTATGATACATTCAGCATAGTGAATGAGGGCTGTATGATACCTTCAGCATAGTGAATGAGGGGCTGTATGATACATTCAGCATAGTGAATGAGGGCTGCATGATACATTCAGCATAGTGAATGAGGGCTGTATGATACCTTCAGCATAGTGAATGAGGGCTGTATGATACCTTCAGCATAGTGAATGAGGGCTGTATGATACATTCAGCATAGTGAATGAGGGCTGTATGATACATTCAGCATAGTGAATAAGGGCTGTATGATACCTTCAGCATAGTGAATGAGGGCTGTATGACACATTCAGCATAGTGAATGAGGGCTGTATGATACATTCAGCATAGTGAATGAGGGCTGTATGATACATTCAGCATAGTGAATGAGGGCTGTATGATACATTCAGCATAGTGAATGAGGGCTGTATGATACATTCAGCATAGTGAATGAGGGCTGTATGATACATTCAGCATAGTGAATGAGGGCTGTATGATACATTCAGCATAGTGAATGAGGGCTGTATGATACATTCAGCATAATGAATGAGGGCTGTATGATACATTCAGCATAGTGAATAAGGGCTGTATGATATACATGTATACGACATGAGGACAAGGTGGACATTTGGGCAGGCCTACATGAGCGATCTCACAGAACGGAAGGGAAACATACGTTAAAACCATGGTGACAAGTTGCTGACATCGGGGTTTTTTCGCATCCCTCTGATCCCGAGAGTGTTTACTGAACAAGAACGATGGCAGGAAAGGCACTAACAGGAAAGACCATGCCATATATCGAACCTGGACAACCCTAATCAGTGATCAATAGTAGTAACACTTTTCAGCCAGGGAGCACCAAAGGTCATACCGAGGAATGTAAACTTGCTACTGAGTAACTTCCCTTTGATGTTCCAAGATCCGATGATCAAAGATTCGCCCAGATGATCTAGATTTATCAGCACCATACACCTGCATAGTGGTAAATGTCCACAAAATGTGTCATTTTGGGTTCCCCTTCTACACGTCAGACACGGACTACTGAAATACTGCCGGGATATAACAGGAATACTGCCGGGATATAACTGGAATACTGCCGGGATATAACTGGAAGACAGCCGCGATATAACTAGAATATTACTTGTATATAACTGGAATACTGCCGGGATATAACTAGAATACTGCCGGGATATAACTGGAATACTGCCGGGATCTAACTGGAATACTGCCGGGATATAACATAAATACAGCTGGGATATAACAAGAATCCTGCCGGGATATAACTGGAATACTGCCGGGATATAACTAGAATATTACCGGGATATAACTGGAATACTGCCGGGATATAACTGGAATACAGCTGGGATATAACAAGAATACTGCCGGGGTATAACTGGAATACTGCCGGTGATATAACTGGAATACAGCTGGGATATAACTAGAATACTGCAGGAATATATAACTAGAATACTGCCGTGATATAGCTAGAATCCTGCCGGGATATAACTGGAATACTGCCGGGATATAACTAGAATACTGCCGGGGTATAACTGTAGTACTGCCGGGATATAACAGGAATACACCTGGGATATAACTAGAATACTGCCGGGATATAGCTAGAATACTGCCGGGATATAACTGGAATACTGCCGGGATATAACTAGAATATTGCCGGGATATAACTGGAATACTTCCGGGATATTACTAGAATCCTGCCGGGATATAACTAGAATACTGCCGGTATATTACTAGAATACTGCCGGGGATATAACAAGAATACTGCCGGGATATAATAGAATACTGCCGGGATATTGCTAGTATACTGCCGGGATATAACTGGAATACTGCCGGGATATAGCTGGAATGCTGCCGGAATATAACTAGAATGCTGCTGGGGTATAACTGGAATACTGCCGGGATATACCTGGAAAACTGCCAGGATATAACTGGAATACTGCCGGGATATAACTGGAATACTGGCGGGATATTACTAGAATACTGCCGGGATATAACTAGAATACTGCAGGGATATAACTGGAGTGCTGCCGGAATATAACTAGAATGCTGCTGGAATATAAGTGGAATACTGCCGGGATATAACTGGAAAACTGCCAGGATATAACTGGAATACTGGCGGGATATTTCTAGAATACTGCCGGGATATAACTGGAATACTACACGGATATAACTGGAATACTGCCGGGGTGTAACTGGAATACTGCCGGGATATAACAGGAATACTTGCAGTTATATCCCGGCTATATTCTGATCATATCACAACAGTATTCCAGTTACACCCCGGCAGTATTCCAGTTATATCCTACAGTATTCTAGATATAATCTCGGCAGTATTCCAGATATATCCCGGCAGTATTCTAGTAATATCCCGGCAGTATTCTAGCTATATCCCAGCTGGGATATAACAGGAATACAGCTGGGATATAGCTAGAATACTGCCGGGATATTACTAGAATACAGCCGGGATATAACTGGAATACTGCTGTGATATGATCAGAATATAGCTGGGATATAACTAGAATACGGGATATGACGGGTATACTGCTTCTCATGACGTCACATACCAACTCACAGTCATCAGGCTGTGTTCGAGATTTGGTTTACCTTTGTTGCCTGTCAATCCACAGTCTGCTCAACAGTATTGTGTTCCTCCGATTTACATGTCATGTGTTACGAATGAGGCCCATTCGGGGTATATCTAAATACAGGCTACATGAGAGTGCCGTTGAGAGAACATTTCACAAAAGGTGTAGGCTTTGTGTAAGAACGTTTCACGAAACGTTATAGCTCAATCAAATCATTTCTTGCGAAATACGTGTCTACAAGATGTGCTGCTGGTGTGTTCAGGAAGAAATGCCATTGTGATATATTTCGCCACGTGTTAATTGCGGTCTTCCTGTCTATTAGTATGACTCGATGACTATCTTTTCATGTGTACAGAGTTTAATGGGAAACAATACCCGACGACAAGCTGTGTACGTTATAAAGAATAAATTCCTTGTTGTTTAACGCCATACTCAGCAATATTTCAGCTGTATGACGGCGGTATGTGTACTCATAAAAAAGTAGAGAAACTTCATTTTTAATTTACGATTGAAACAACTGGGAGATATAACGGAGTCAATCAATGCTGATATGATAATAATGAATGTTTTGAGAGTGCATCACCACTTGCACTTCCTTATGACCATAGTTGTTTATACAGTAATCGTTCTTGAAAGATGATTGGTGTATGACGTGAAATTTGCATGTGTATACGATTTTCATGTTCAAACAAAAAAAAAACGGCTAGAAACAAACACTATCAACTGTGTGATGCAAGATGATTGTCAAAATTAATGAACTTCTTGAAAACCATCAAAATCAAGAATGACACCCCATGCACGTGTATGGGGCTACTGCGTTGTGCACGTGCATCCCATGCGTTGTGTTTAGGGGTGGCGATAAAGAGAAATGGTGGTCCGTTCATAAGATGTCTGTCTTTGACGTTCGTTAACGCTTATTTTTCCTATCCAAATTGAAAGTTTTAAGAGTATATAAAATCGAATCTGGACCAGACAATCCAGTGATTGATTTCATGAGCATCGATCTGCGCAACTGGGACGCGATGGCATGCATCAGCTACTTCAGAGAGCCTGACTACCCGATCCCGTTTATAACTAGCATGGATTCCTGAAGACCAATTCAAACCTGGATCTTCACGGGTATGAAGAAAAGTGTATCTGTTCCCGATAAATGCTGAATTTCCTTTTTTTCATACATTTATTCAATTGACATGCTAGTTTTTGGTCCTAACTTTCAGAGAAAATAATTATATGTTTTGAGGCAATGATTTAAAAAAAAATAGTTTGCCTCAAACAAAAGTCCCAGACAACAACCACATCCACACAATGGTTCGTGCTTTAACTGTGCCCTGTCTACATAATTCTACAACAAGAGACCATATACCGGTATATGGTAAACTAATGTTCGGCGTTCTAATTTATTGAGTAATGTCGTGCCTATGCGATTATTTCCAATACAAAAAGAACCTAATAGAGTTTCCGGTCTGTCACTACAGTCCAGTCTGGACGAAATGACCAGTCTGTCGTAACCAGACAACTTAACCCGATCCCAGATTATCACACCCCGTACACGTGGTATGACGTAACGCGGATTTCCAAAGTGGCGACCATTCCGTATCGTGAAAAGGTCCACGCAATCATTTTAACGGATCGGTCAACATGGAACTTACTTCACACCTTCAGAGTATCGTGTTGGTTTTATTACGCCACAACCTGTGCACACATCAATTTCCAGAAACTAATCCGCGGTTTGGGAACTATTTGTATTGTTTATATTCATCCGAGCAGGGAATATCAACGCATTCGGTCCGTTACGATGAAATTCCATTTGTTTTGGCAGGAACATGCTAGTCAAGCCTTCCGCTACCACGGCTGCGACAACGGCAAATTGGATTCTGATGTAACACAAAGATGCCGAATGATGTCCAACAATACCAGTTATTGTATCAGGCGATAGGCAAATACAAGTCTATTACGGCGAATGATAAGTCTGATTGTGCCAGTATTGTGTATCTGACACCCCACGGAAAATCAGTAATTGTGTTTGCAGATTCGTCTGAAAGCATTTGTCGCAAACCGGTCCGGTCAAATCTGTCAAAATCGGTTTTATGTCTCAGTGTTGTGTTAACCTATAAATAGAACCTCTTCTAAGAAGCGGAATCCAACCATTTAGAGTGGGGCTAGCGGTCGAAGAAGATAGCTTTAATCTTGAACTGCGCGTGAACAATCTTATATGCAAAGAAATTTCCCTTCAAAAACACGAATGCCTCTTTTCATGAATAATTCCATGAGAAAAGAATAACACAAAAATCCATTTTCCAAACTCCTGATTGTATTTGTGTCAATTCGGATGTATGTTTGCTCTCGAAGCAATAACATTTTGTTGCTTGTTCGTGTTGGAGTATTAGAATGAAAGAGCATGACTTGAGGAAGTTTAATGTGTAAATACTCGATCACTGCGAGCTCTGTGAATGCCTCGTTTCACGTTAACCATGTATGGCCCGAGTAGAGGAAAACAGCGGCAGCGTATCATACGCTTTCATATCTCTCCATCTTTGGCTCCATCTCTGTGTCTCTCTCTATAATTGTGAGCCTGACTGTTTGACTATCTTTCAATGGTTGTGAGTCTTACCGTCTCTCTGCCTGTCTCTCTGTCTTTGTCTCTATTGTGAGTGGAAGAACAGACTCTCTCTCTCTCTCTCTCTCTCTCTCTCTCTCTCTCTCTCTCTCTCTCTCTCTCTCTCTCTCTCTCTCTCTCTCTCTCTCTCTCTCTCTCTCGCGTGTGTGTGCGCATGTGCTCTTATATACAAATATAGTTTACTAGTTTGTCTCTATTGTGAGTGGAAGAACAGAGACTCTCTCTCTCTCTCTCCCTCTCTCTCTCCCTCCCTCTCTCTCTCTCTCTCTCTCTCTGTCTCTCTCTCTCTCTCTCTCTGTGCGTGTGCAGTGCATGTGCTCTTATATACATATATAGTTTACTTATTTTCCCTCTTTATAGAATCATAGTGGGAAAACTATTGGTACCACAAAATGAAGAAAGCACATTTCCTCAGTCATTACTGAATATCCTTTCATAAGTTGAGTAGTATTGCAGCAAATCTATTAGAAATACTTATATTGGCAGATTTCAGTATATAGGAATTATCTATACTATATAGGAATTATCTATACTCTCAAATTTTAAGTCCATATTTTGGATAAGATTAGCCCATAATTCTAAACGACAATATCAAATATAAACTGACATGAGTGTGTTTGCAATTACCTGGGCGGTTGATGAGTTTATGGCACCTGTAGTTACAAGGTAACAGTCACTGCTATAGAGAGGACCCCCCGCTTCGTTCATTGTTACAATGTTGCCTTCAAGGTCTCCATTCAGTTTCACAGACTGCAAAGAAACAGTTTCTTAAGTAGTTCCCGTTACCCAATTTCTATTTGCAGAACTTTAATTAGTCAGGTGAGGTACTGGTCACCTGTGGGGCCATCGCACAGGTGAATACCCCCTACTGTATTTCAATAGCACACCGAAAGTTGGGCTATCTGATCATTAGGGTATAAACCTCTTTCAACAAACCACTATACCCTCAATACCAGCATGAATCGACGCTGAAGTGACCACTTAATCTGATTGGCTGGTCCGTTAATCTCCACCCCAGCTACTTTCACCTTGGCGACCAAGTCTCGAGGACTCTCTGCATTCCTCGTTCGCCGTCGAGAAGTCCTAGAATATGCTCTTGAACGTGTTTACTGAGTGACTCGCGCACAGTTGTCCGGCTCGAGACTTTGTATAACAGCACCTGCAACTTAAGCCCGTGACAGATGTATTTATGACCAGTTTAAATCCGATACACATTGAAACGGTCATGGGTGGCGTGTCAATTAAGTGGGTCACATGACATGTTGTATTCTGACCAGCAAACGCCACAGCGGTACTTGAAAACCCTATAATCCTCATCGGGACGGAAATAATAAATTGTATGTCAAATAAAACTGTGGTGGCGTTTTTAATCCCATTCTTCTTTGAAATACCGGATTTCATGACTTCAATTTGTTAACCGCAGTCAGCTTTCATTAAAACCACGCATGTGCAAACGTGCTCATTGTCGTGTGCATGTCTGCACGCATTGCCATAGCAACCGACGTGTCCATTTAAAAAACGACAGGAATGTTATTGATCACTTCTACACGGTCACCTGGACATAAGTAATTAATAATAATTTAATAACACTAACCCCGCTCTGGTTATATTTACCTTTCACAGGGTCAACAACAAAACTCGACATTTCCAAGGAGGAATATTTCCCATAGTGTTGGTGGTAAAAGGAGTATTGACAAGAGGCATTGAGGCTCACACTGTAATACAGTTATTGAGTAGGTGAAATGGAATGTGGTGAAATAGGTGTGTAAAATGCCGTCGGTCAGCGACAAAGACCCAGGTGACAGCTGAGGGTTCGTTTATGCTCAAGCATTTCCCTGTACAGTCTGACCTTGGGTTAGAAGAGGTGTGATATTTGGGATTATATTGGACTTGTTGTTTGTCTCCGAAATTGGCTTGCTGGAAGTAGACACTAGAGTGAGGATGATGATTATGATGATGATTGTGATTGTTGTTGATATACTTTATATATTTTGTTGTTATTGTTGATGATGGAATAGAGTTCAGTAAAACGTTTCGCGGGATAGATAAGTTTTGATTGATGTTTTGTGTCAGTGAGTGAGTTGGGTTTTACGCCGCTTTTTAGCAATATTCCAGCAATATCACGACGGGGGACACCAGGAATGGGCTTCACACATTGTACCCATGTGGGGAATCGTTACCCCCACCGGCCCTTGATGTTTTGAAGGCAGCGTAGGTTGGACATTGACAAAGATAAGGGGAAAGATTGATCTATACAGTGTCCGAAACATAAGGGAAAGATTTCCATTTGTAACTGAACGTTTGCATGACCACAGACACATCTGATTACCGTTTATTCTAATTTTCGGATGACAATCAAATATATTCGAAATGCTAAATTCCATAAAACAAATTTGCCCCAACCATATTTTCTCCAATCCTAATAACCTTCAGGGAATCCAGTAACCTTTGTCTGTCTTAAGGCTGGTGTAGAATGGAAAGGGTGGTCAGGTTGTCTGTGCCATTTTTCGTGATGGCATGGAATGCTACTCATGACATCAATCACTGGCTTGCCTGGTCAGGACTCTATTATGTACGTACCGCAGTGATGTAGTTGCCATATCGCTATCTGCTGTTGTCGATGACATCCACCCACTTATTCTCCCCTAATTTTCATAGCGTCATACCAAAGCGTTGTATAAATTATAGACTACACGTTCTGTTAACATGTAAGCAGCCATTTCACACTGGAGTTAAATCTTGGGGAGTTAGAGATGATTTCAGTTTATACGGACTATATAACGGCATGTTATGTTCCCTGATTAAACCGAGTGAGTGAGTGAGTTTAGTTTTACGCCGCACTCAGCAATATTCCCGCTATATGGGCGGCGTTTCGGATAAGACGACATGTGTCAACCAAGTCAGCGATCCTGTCCACCCGATCCCGTTAGTCGCCTTTTTCGACAAGCATGGGTTACTGAAGATCAATTCTAACCCGGATCTTCACGGGTTAGTTTGTCACACCGAGCGCCGTGGTTCGATTCACAACATATAAAGTACAATGTGCAAAGTATTTCTGGTGTTGTGTGTGATTGACATCTGCCATTTGATGCGAGATCCGCCTTTAGACATTTATCATTGAATCGTTCTTTCCATTTTCCGTAATTGAAACAGATGGAAAGACTTCTTTCTGAAATATTAAAATACATTTTAATTAATCAGGACAGCTCCTTGAAATCTGTCGTAATCTTTTAATGTCTTTATCCTCGGGCAAAGTAGCATTCTATTGTGTTGTGTGGTGACGCGAAGGTTCCAGATGAGGATCTGCTTATACTCATGGAAACTAATAAGCGAACTGATCGGCAGGGGATGGTTTGTTTGAACATCACACCCATCTCTGCCTAGAAGCATTGATTATATCGGGATGAGACTGGGCGGCAGAGTGTTTGTACTTACATGGACGAATGTATTGCTGGTTGTGAAATCACTGACTGACTGAGTTTGGTTTTACGCCGCTTTTAGCAACATTCCAGCAATATCACGGCGGGGGACACCAGAAATGGGCTTCACACGTTGTGCCCATGTGGGGATTCGAACCCGGGTCTTCTGCGTGACGAGCCAACGCTTTAACCACTAGGCTACCCCACCGCCCGGTTTTGCAATCAAAGTCTTATGTGAATATACCCGTGAAGATCCGGGTCAGAGTTGGTCTTCCATGTCTGTCGTACGAGGTGACTATCGGGATCGGGTGGTCAGGCTCGAGGACTTGGTTGACAAATGTATCCCAGTTGCGTAGATCGATGCTCTTGGTGTTGATCACTGGATTGTCTGGTCGAGCCTCGATTATTTACAGACCGCCGCCACATAGCATGAACATTGCTGAGTGTGGCGTTAAACAACACAAACAAAACAAAGAAACTTATATGAATAAGATGCTACATGAACTGATAATACGTTATCTTCTGTTGTCACCATCGTCACCAAGGTGCCTTACTGTCTGATCCTTCAGGGGATGGATGGACGGGTGATCCCCCCCATACACAAGTACCATACAGTAGAACACTGTATGTAGTCAGTCCGTATTTCCGTATATTGTAGAATTACTTAATCATTTGTCAGACACGTGAAGACTTAAAGGAGGTGTCACAGTGTGTGACTGGCACATGCCGTGCCATCATGCTTCATTGATATGGAGCGTATTTACGTTTCGACGTGGAATAACCGGAATATTGCTTACTGTGATATAAATTTAACAATCTCAACAATTGCAACAAAGTGCAAGGGGACGCTCCTATTTAAGAGCTTCATCTGTTCTATACCTTTTCCGTTCAGTACCATCCCATTTACTTTTTTGTGAAAGTTACCGGGACATTTCACGTTATGGATGATCATGCATGAATATAGTGGCGGTTAAGTCATTTGCATCGTCTCATATAAAGCTATTGAAATAGCCTTACAATGGTGGTCAGAAAAGAGGAATTAATAGGCATGGGATCGGCTTTTACAATGTGATTGACACATTATCAGGATTGATCTTCAATTAGCCGATCCCCCCTTTCATCAATTTATAACAGCTGATGATCCTTCACTATATATGCTATAAAACCATTCAAGTCGAATGAAACACGTGTCCAATAGCTATCGAATAGCCATCTTTCAACGGTCGCCTCACCCTATCCGTTTACGGGATGTCGCTATTGTTACCGCCTTTTACGACTTTACACCTGCGAGTCCGTCACGCCACGTGACCATTCAAGAAGCAAGGAAGACAACTTTATCTAAAGAATGTTCGACTCGAATAAGCTCAACAGGACGAAACAGTCCAATCACAGTGCGACGTTGTCGCAATCCAAGGGCAGATAACTATAATGGCATGGCTTGTTAGAATAATTCGGAGATAGGAATCTTACAGGATTGTAAGATGTTTAAGTGATTGAAGAACGTGAATGGCTATCATGGCGCAATTAAATCGTTTTCCTTTGAAGCAGCAGTCATGACACTTCTGCAACACATGCGACATGTATGTTTTTTGTGTTGTTTTAACGTTGTCACGCTCGACAGGCTTACAGATAATTGTATAGGCGCACCTGTATGTCATAATCGAACCCCTGAGTACAATGGTACTACTTGTGTCGTGACTATACACATTTATCACACGTCTCAGATACTGGCATTAACTGTTGTAGTATGTATCCGCCCTTTACCATTAGCATGAAGCAATATACATGTGTTTTATACGCTGGGGCTTGGTTACAGTGACGTTTACAACACTCGGAAGACACGGGTGGTCCAGGCGCCTCAAGCGCCGCGATTCTCTGAGATGACCTGCCTTTCTAAGGTGTACCTAAAGTTTGTGATTGTGGAATCGAACCCCGGATTCATATTGATATGTTTCTTGGTGTGTCAGCACCATACCCCCACGCGATGTTTCCTCCCTCATCAACTTGATATGACATGCGACCCGTGAAGATCCGGGTTAGAATTGATCTTCACTAACCCATGCTTGTCGTAAGAGGCGACTAACGGGATCGGGTGGTCAGGCTCGCTGACTTGGTTGACACATGTCATCGTATCCCAATTTCGTAGATCGATGCTCATGCTGTTGGTCATTGGATTGTCTGTTCCAGACTCGATTATTTACAGAACGCTGCCATGTAGCTGGAATATTGATGAGTGCCGCGTAATACTAAACTCACCCACTCACTAATTTGACAGGCTGCGTGTAAATGAAAAACTGTTTATGTCGGCGTAATGCGTTCGTATGATGTCGCCCTCTGGTATCAATATATATCAATATGTCAGTGTGCGTGCGTGCGTGCGTGCGTGCGTGCGTGTGACACAATTTTGCTTATATGCCTCGTTGGGGATGCACCCACGCAAACACACAATGTGTATAAGAATTGAATAATTAAGTCAATGACTAATCCCAAAAGTGAATGTTAGTGTAAATATTTTCCAGAGTTGTCTCCGTTAATGGTACAGGATCCGATAGTTGACCTGGGTACGAATCCCCCTTGCTGTCCACTTGGTTTGTAAGCACCATATCCTTGCCCGTGAACAACATAGAGTAGCCGAAATAAAGTTAAGCATACGCTTGAATGTTAAATAATTCTTAAACCTGGGAGTATATGCGGAACCCTCAAAACGTGCGAGAGTCTTAATTTTAGAGTTTGAGCCGAAAAGATGATGAGTACCAACTGAAAGGGAGATATCAATGTCATGAAGGTGATTGTTTCATTAAATATATGCTTTGAAGTCTGTAAGAGACACTATGAGTGAGTGAGTGAGTATAGTTTTACGCAGCTTTTATCAATATGACGACGGGGGACACCAGAGATGGGCTTACACATTGTGCCCATGTTGGGAATGGAACCCGGGTCTTCGGCGTGACGACCACTAGGCTACCACGCCGCCCCAGGCACTATGAGACACTAAGAGACACTATACTAAACCTAACAAAGGTTCTTGTTACACGGAAAATAGAACACTTGCAGCTCATCAGTAAACCTGTTATTTCTAAGTCATTTTGAAATCTGTGTTCGAAGCTCATTTCATGGAGGCTCATTGTTTTGTGTGGTTTATCGTTTATATGATATGATAAATAACATTAACTGTTCTGATACATTACTTTTGATAATTATATTTGTCTTCGATCTTCTGGCATTCCAAACGAGCGTGACGTTACTTTTCCCCGTCAGTATACCTTTGCTGAAGCAGTTTTGACCACTCTATAATCCAGAAGGAATGCATTTCCTTCAGAAAGGTTGAGAACCCCGAAAATAGGACAAGGACAGCCTCGGAATGCTGTATTAATCATTGGTAACTGAGGCAAGCATTATTACCTCGTTTAGCATCTGACGATTTCAAAACAAATATTAAGGGTTTCAAACAACATGGCTGTGTTTCTCTCCCCTGTAATGAGCCCCACACCTGACGTCTGACGTCTCATTGCCGTCGTAATACGGGACCAGTCCCACCAATTTGGCTTTTTAATTTCTCATACGGCTCTCATGCACATTTCATCATTCCAAATAAGCCGGATACATTTCCAGGGAACAAATGGCTCTAACGGGACGCATGCGCGATAGGGCTACGGAGCAGACGACATAAAAAAACACGTCGGAGAGTTCTTCATCTGAGACTTCAGATTGGCTTCGTGCCCTTCGCCATTAATGAATAATTGTCCAACGTTTGGCGGCGTGTAAGGGGCAGATGCAAATTGTTAGCAGTTTTCTTTTTACAAAAATAAGCAAAGCTGGCGAGCAGGTATGGAAAGCCACGGCCGCCATGTTTACTTTCTCCCGAGCCGATCTGAGATCCATAGAAACCCAACTACATCGAGAGGCTGACAGGACCCAGTCTGTACAATGCTTTCCAGACTACAGCCAAAGCTGACGCCATTATATACTCTAGTTAACAAATTATTAAATTCTTGCCAAAACTGTCAACATTAGGAGATCGGTTCCTGCTTTCGTACTGTGGAACGTTGGTGTGGTTTACCATTGCCAGGGCCCCGTTTCAAAACGTTATCGTAGCGCTACGACTGCCGCACCTCCTATACTGTAACATAGACTTACGACAGTCGTAGCGCTACGATAGCTTTCTGAAGCGGGGCCCAGATGCCGATATCTCTTTAGAAGCAGCACTTTGTTAGAACTTTCGAAATAAACTATGATCTTATTCTGAAGTCCTGGTTAAATCTTCAAAGCTTCAAATTATGGGAGATTTTACTCAGGATTTTAAAATAAATTTCAAATGATCTGTTTTACAAAACATGAGTAATTTCCATCTACTGACCGAAGTCCAGGCGGGTTATTAACTCTGAAACGTCCGTAATCCGGAAAAACACGTGTTTCTGTATGTGTCAATGATCTCAAAAACCCGGTGTTCGTATCCGTATCCCTGCGACAATTTTGGTATTAACCTTCCAATTTTCCCGACCTTACGCTTTCACTCTGGCTGGTGACTTTAGGAAATCCTTTCAAGCCACGATTACAAGAAATGGTCACAACTAACTCCCTTACGACACGATCTTTTTCCTACAAGCCCATCTTAATTCAAAATTCCCTGTCTCAATTTACCAGCGAGTCTGTACATTCCCCATTATCCCTCCAACTAGAAAAGGATTCCGAAGTTATTTTTTCTCGTGTCCACACCCGGATGTGAGTTTGATGACATTTTCCTCCATTTTGTCAGCCCACACTGCGAAGTAGGGGATCGTGTCCTCTCAGAGCTAACGCGCTGCTTCGGAGCCTTGGGCAGGTAGCGGTCAACTGTAGACTTTTCCACGGCCGGATGGGGTCAGAACTTACGCTTGAGATTATGATCAGTTGAATGTGAGTTTTCACACTCAAATACTTTAACAAATGAACTCTTTCATATCACAACACCCTTCAAAACCAGAGACATTTCATACGGTCACTGAATCATTCTTGTTGTAATCCGGAACGAAGGTTGCAAATTATGAAACGTGGTTGCCCTGGTTCTTTGTATCTACCTGTGACATAACTGGCCCCGAGTTCGTGCACGGACCGTGTGTGGAGCTCAGTGTCGCACCTTCGTTGCCCAGCTCGGAAAATAGGACTCGCGTGCTATCTTTTAATATTGGTTTGATATGGGTCTTCAGACATGCATTTATGGAAGTTGAAACACAAACACCTAACTATCTCGATTACTTAGTAAAGCAAGTTGAAGGCTGGAATATGAAGCGTTCTCATCCTGTTCTCAAACCCCCACAAACAAGACCTTGTGTTTTCAGGAGTAGCTCAAGGCGCAGCATGACGTCTTGGAATTGAACGCCGTATCATTGTTGTAACATAACTCTTTTACATTTGCTCTACCTGAGGTAACAGACAAATGATTGATGTATTTAAAAAATGAAAAACACATTACAGGAAATTTAATTTAATAAACCGTGTTCATTTTTGTGTGTGGAAAAGTAAGTATATTAATTTTGAGGATATTGATAATTGAAACGTGTAATGTTAAAGGCATCTTTGTAAGTACATATAGTAACGGGTTTTTTTACCTTACTGTTTGCTGTTTGAGTAAATCTTATTATATTCTGTATACAAAATATAATTCATGAGTAAATGATCTTAATACTGTTATATTCAGCTTTCATTCTCGGTTAATAAAGTTCGGAAAAAGATTTACCAGTGTAAACTAGCGATAAAAATTTTTAAAATATCGGACATAAAGTGTTCTATCCGTGGTTGATATCACTTGTTATTGTATGCCTCACGATTACAGGTGCTCTTGATCTATATAGCTGGGATACCATGTAGCGCTCCATGACCTTGATCGGACTGTTTAAAGTGTTCTATACGACTCAAAACTCGTCAAGGAACACCTGATTTCTTCTTATTATGTTACAACAAGAAAATGAGCCTTGTTTTACACCGTCTTTTAGCAATATTCCAGCAATATCACGGCGGGGGACACCAGAAATGGGCTTCACACATTGTACCCATGTGGGGAATCGAACCCGGGTCTTCTGCGTGTCGAGCGATCGTTTCAACCACAAAGCCACCCCACCTTCCCGTTATAATCTGTGATGGTATAACATATTAACTAATAGAAATTTGAAAGCATTAGCGTTTAAACGGCCTCAAAATTACCCACGTTTATTAAGACTCCAGCAAGTTAACTTAAACCTTCGAAAGTCCTCGTACTACGGTCTCTTTGTGAAACAGAAGCCCACTTTCATTCCAAATTTTACTGCTCATCGTGGCTCAGTGTATATGGTGCACATTGGATTATAGTGAACTTAGATACTCGTTCCAAGTTCCTCTCAACGCTGCGATGTTCAAAGGCATCTTCTTCGATCGAATAAAATGGTATTTACATAATCTGAGCATGAACTGGTTAACGCTTATTTCAAACTTAATTTGGCTTAATTCATAATTGATATTAATAATGTCGATTACAGATCAACTGCTCCAATATGCAGTATTAATATCTCATATGCGAGGCGTTTAGTGCTCAATTTACTTAAGTTAAAACGAACTGCTGGCAATAAAGTAATTTGCCGTTATAGAAAACGACAATTCCCACTTCAATTTTCCTAATGATGAAGATGGGCACATTAATCTTCCCACAATTATCTGTTACACTTCAAAGCTTGTATCAAACTGTCAGTCAACAGGTCTCGATAAATCAACTGTGATGTTATGTCGAGAAATCGCTCATCATAGAAGTTTCTACATCAACGCGTTCCCGTTTTTGTTCAGTTGTCAAATGTTTGAATAATATTCTCTGAGATGTATGATTCTGACACTTCAACAAGTACGATTTTTATATAATTTGTTTTGTGGCAATGACGCCTTTCAGGAAGTCATTCGTATGGTGCATGGCTGGCGAGCGTTGCCACCCCGGGTCGACCGCTCAATAATTCGTCAGGCACTTACACACTTTCAAACTTTCAAACTTTAGCAATCAATTTGTGTTTAAGTGTCGATTCAAAATTAGCCGTAATAAGGTTAAAATGGATTACTAATCAGATTTGAATCCGAATATTTAGGGAATGAGGCGGAATTCGTTAAATTTTACAAATATATTGTTTATATTGGTCAAAGTAAAGTACATTTAGTCTCTGAAATGAATATATCTTACAGAAAAACACAGTTCGTAAATTATCTATATGCAATATAATGAGTCCAGAGACTTTCTCCATTTTCGGAAACTGCATAAATATAGACTTGCCACAAATTATAGACTTGCATGGGCTTTTGGGGATATATTTGTTCCAGGGTCTGTACTGTAGACTGTGGTTAAGGCATTTGTAACATATGCGGAAGGATTTGATTCATGTCATATATAGCGTTGGTTAGGACTGTGTATGGCGGTATCTGATTAATACAAACTACAGACAGTATCGAACACAGGTGTGGACCTTCTTCATCTGTAGCACCACGCCCCCTCCCCGGGGGACAATAAAATAGGAAGTCGTGGGTCGGGGACATGAGAAAGTGAACAAAATATATATTATGGTCTTATGCCTTTTTACATTAAAATAAGAAGCACCATACCTAATGATCCGGGTTAGAATCGGTCTACATCAACCCATATTTATCGTAAGAAGCGACTGACGGGATCGGGTGGTCAAGTTCACTGACTTGGTTGACATATGTCACCCAGGGCTCCAGATAAGGGCCGTATCGGCGTATGCACGGATAAAAAATATGCACGATACGGTAGGAAATAATTTAGAAAACGTAGCAGATATGCACCACAGCAATGGTGTACGGTCTTAGAATCATTTACAGACGTATTTATCTGAAAAAAAAGTATTGTTTTATTGTTTATTGACCTGTTTACACAAGAGTAGCAATGTTGTGGTGCATATATGAAACGATAAGAGATTCACGAGATTACTGATAGTCCATTAGCTTCCATTCAGTACTCAATGTACACTTAAGGTTTTCCAGTACTCAATACTGAACAAATAAAGAGTACGTACTCCTGATGTTGAAAAATTATCTGAAGCCCTGGCCACCGTAGTAGCGTAAATCGATGATCATGCAGTCAGCTGATTATTGACAAACCGCCGTCATGTGGCTGGAATACTGCGTTAAACTACAAACATACAAAACAAAACAAATAATGTCGCCATCCATATGTATTTTATAACATTATCCATGTACTGATTACTGCGGTGTGTGAGGTAGTCCAGTGGTTAAAGCCTTGATCCGGGTTCGAGCTCCTAGGTCCCAGTGTGTCAATCTTCCTTATGTCGTCCCCGCAGTAACGTAGATGGAATATTGCTGAAAACATCACACTAACCAACTCATGCCGTATTTACAGGTTTCCCGACAGTTACATACACAGGGCTAATAGACACTAACACCTCATTCTCACTTACGTTCATTGAAAGAGACGCTGTATTTGTTCTGCTAAATTGTTGTCGTTTCCACTTAAAAACATTAACGCTTCTTCTTTCAACAAGCAACAGAAATGTCATTCACAATTTCATTTTTTAAATTTTGACGAAAAGTCATGTAAACGTATATGATAACCACGATTCTAATTGCTTGGTAATTATGATTTTAACCCTATTAGCTGCATTCGTTTTATTGAATTGTATCGACTTGAAAATAGGCGTTGTGACAGACGGTAACTCTACCAACGACACAATCACAGCTCAGTTGCTCAGCGCTACCTGTACAGCCGGCAAGACGTTACCGTTCTATCAGGGCTGCAGTGTTGGGGCGGGTCTTTCCGTGGAGGTGTGTCAGTTGTATGAAGACACGCCCACTTATTCTGTGATATGTTGGAGTATTACGTCATGCAGAGGGGGCTCGACTCCGATTTGTATTCGTATGATTAAGTCTATCGGAATCCGCCATATCCTGTGTGGATTCAGACAGGTCCAGCGTCTCCACAATTAATCAAATTTATTTTGTCAGTAGAATTAAAGTTGCAGTATGTGTGGTAGAACTGTGTTCTGGTGCAGTGTAGGTCCTGTGGCATGTGTGATGTTTACAGAGAAAACTAATCAGGTAGGACACCCCTACATGAGCTGCCATCAGTAAGCTGTCAGTTTATATGGAGGGACTGCCGACCCGGCATCCAGAACATTGTGTATCTGTCTCATATGCTGGCCAGGAACATGGTTTATGAGGATTGTTCGACAGTATTCGTATTAATGTGAAACTCATTAAAGACTTAATCATCAACGTTAAGGGTGCCCTTCTTATCACTGACTGACTGAGTTTAGTTTTACGCCGCTTTTAGCAATATTCCAGCAATATCACGGCGGGGGACACCAGAAATGGGCCCTTCTTATCAGCTTTGGGGAGTGGATGAGAGAGTGGGTGAGAGAGAGGATGGATGGGCGAGAGAGAGGAAGGACGGGTGAGGGAGAGGAAGGACGGGTGAGGGAGAGGAAGGACGGGTGAGGGAGAGGATGGACGGGTGAGGGAGAGATGACGGGTGAGGGAGAGGATGGACGGATGAGGGAGAAGATGGAGGGTGACAGAGAGGGATGAACGGGTGAGAGAGAGAGGATGGATGGGTGAGGGAGAGGATGGACGGATAAGAGAGAGATGGATGGATGGATGGGTGAGGGAGCGGGTGGACGGGTGAGAGAGAGATGGACGGGTGAGGGAGGATGGACGGGTGAGGGAGAGTGGATGGACGGGTGAGGGAGAGGATGGACGGGTGAGGGAGACGGATGGACGGGTGAGAGAGAGATGGACGGGTGAGAGGGAGAGGATGGATGGGTGAGGGAGAGGATGGACGGGTGAGGGAGAGAGGATGGACGGGTGAGGGAGAGGATGGACGGGTGAGGGAGAGAGATGGACGGGTGAGGGAGAGGAGGATGGACGGGTGAGGGAGACGGACGGGTGAGGGAGAGGGATGGACGGGTGAGAGAGAGGATGGACGGGTGAGAGGGAGAGATGGACGGGTGAGGGAGAGGATGGACGGGTGAGGTGAGGAGAGAGGACGGAGATGAGGGAGAGGAAGGACGGGTGAGGGAGAGGAAGGACGGGTGAGGGAGAGGATGGACGGACGGGAGAGGGAGAGGATGGACGGGTGAGGGAGAGAGATGGACGGGTGAGGGAGAGGATGGACGGGTGAGGGAGAGGAGGATGGACGGGTGAGAGAGAGAGAGACGGATGGACGGGTGAGGGAGAGATGACGGGTGAGGACGATGGATGGAGGGTGAGGAGAGGAGAGGAAGGACGGATGAGGATGGAGGGAGAGGATGGACGGTGAGGAGAAGATGGACGGGTGAGGAGAGAGGATGGACGGGTGAGAGAGACAGAAAGATCGTCGTGTCGAAAAGGAAATGAAAGACAAGGATGGAGGGAGAGGATGAATGGATGGTGGAGAGACAGTGGATGGACTTTAATGGAAGAAAGAGAAGATGAGGAATGGATGGATGGGGTGAGAGGAGGATGGATGGGTGGAGAGGATGGACAGGCGAGGGATGGACGGTGGAGAGAGAGGGATGGACGGAAGGAGAGGGAAGGACGGGTGGAGAAAGATGGAAGGGTGACGGGGACGGGTGAGGATGGACGTGGAGAGGGATGGATGGGTGGAGAGACAATGGAGAGAGAAGATGTGAAGGTGGTTCAGGGGAGAGGATGGATGGGGAGGGGATCACGTGAGGGAGGATGTGAGGGGTGGAAGGATGGATGGTGGAGGGGATGGATGGGTGAGGAAGAAGGATGGACGGGGTGGAAGGATGTGGAGGATGAGAGAGGATGGATGCGTGGAAGATGGATGGACGAGGTGAAGGATGGATGGATGAGGGAATGGACGGTGAAGTGGAGGAAGGAGAAGATGGACGGTTGAGAGGAGAGGATGGACGATGGAGAGGTGAAGAAGGATGGGAGGGTGAGAGAGAGAGAGGAGGACGGACAGGAGAGAGGAAGGACGGGTGAGGGAGAAGATGGACGGGTGAGAGAGAGGATGGCGGGTGAGGGACGAGTGATGGATGGACGGGTGAGGGAGAGGAGGGATGGACGGGTGAGGAGGGACGAGAGAGGATGGACGGGTGGACAGGAGAGAGACGGTGAGAGAGAGATGGACGGGTGAGAGAGAGGATGGACGGAGGGAGAAGATGGACGGGTGAGAGAGGGTGGATGGACGGTGAAAGGGAATGGATAAAGGTGAAGGTGAAGAACAGGACAGAAGAACATGGACGGGCGAGGATAAGCCAGACGATTAGAACAGACGGTCCGGTTATGAACATTGTTGCAGGACACGGACGGTCGTTTAAATGAAGTTGTGAAGAAGTTGCGTCCCCGCATCGGTGCCTGGTTCGCTGTTCAAATCGTCGAATAAAGTGAGGCGACGGGATCGGGTGGACGACTGGGTTGACGGCTGTCGGTCGTATCAGTTGGTGGCAGATCGGTACTGGTGATCCAGTTCGAATGAGGTTTTACAGACAGACTGGAACAGGTGGGGCGTAGGCAAACGCGGGTTATAAACACGGTGGAATTGACGGTGAAACGGGGACGTGATGAACAGGATATATAGTAGATCGTATGGAGATCTGATTTCGAAACAGGTTTTGACTGGTTCGTGCAAAATTTGGCGGCAGTTCAAAATTGGCGTTTCGTTAAACTCGGTTTGGTGATTAAGGTTGTTTTGAGAGATAACGGACATGAAATTAAAGAATATCGCTGGAATGCGGACAACGACGGACGAACGCTTGAACCACTGGACTTCATAACGAACGTATGAAATTATGAAGGTGAATAAAACAGGGTTTTGTCATTGCGTATAATGAACAAGTCTCGAAACTGATGAAACGCTGATTGTCTGGGCTGCTGATCCGCAAAACAAGCGTCGCGATCATCGAGGCAAGGAGCTTTTTGAGTCCGCAAAACAATGCTGGTCTACAAAATCCATATCCTCCTTGAGGTATAATATGTTTAAGCCACATGTATCCATGTATTTTGACCGAAGCTGTAAGATCTGAAACAACAATCACCCCAAATCCATATCCTCCTTTGAGTATAATATGTTTAAGCCACATGTATCCATGTATTTTGACCGAAGCTGTAAGATCTGAAACAACAATCACCCCAAATCCATATCCTCCTTGAGTATAATATGTTTAAGCCACATGTATCCATGTATTTTGACCGAAGCTGTAAGATCTGAAACAACAATCACCCCAAATCCATATCCTCCTTGAGTATAATATGTTTAAGCCACATGTATCCATGTATTTTGACCGAAGCTGTAAGATCTGAAACAACAATCACCCCAAATCCATATCCTCCTTGAGTATAATATGTTTAAGCCACATGTATCCATGTATTTTGACCGAAGCTGTAAGATCTGAAACAACAATCACCCCAAATCCATATCCTCCTTGAGTATAATATGTTTAAGCCACATGTATCCATGTATTTTGACCGAAGCTGTAAGATCTGAAACAACAATCACCCCAAATCCATATCCTCCTTGAGTATGTATTTTGACCACATGAAGCTGTAAGATCTGAAACAACAATCACCCCAAATATGTTTAAGCCACATGTATCCATGTATTTTGACCGAAGCTGTAAGATCTGAAACAACAATCACCCCAAATCCATATCCTCCTTGAGTATAATATGTTTAAGCCACATGTATCCATGTATTTTGACCGAAGCTGTAAGATCTGAAACAACAATCACCCCAAATCCATATCCTCCTTGAGTATAATATGTTTAAGCCACATGTATCCATGTATTTTGACCGAAGCTGTAAGATCTGAAACAACAATCACCCCAAATCCATATCCTCCTTGAGTATAATATGTTTAAGCCACATGTATCCATGTATTTTGACCGAAGCTGTAAGATCTGAAACAACAATCACCCCAAATCCATATCCTCCTTGAGTATAATATGTTTAAGCCACATGTATCCATGTATTTTGACCGAAGCTGTAAGATCTGAAACAACAATCACCCCAAATCCATATCCTCCTTGAGTATAATATGTTTAAGCCACATGTATCCATGTATTTTGACCGAAGCTGTAAGATCTGAAACAACAATCACCATATCCTCCTTGAAAATCCATATCCATGTATTTTGACCTTGATCTGTAACAATCACCCCAAATATGTTTAAGCCACATGTATCCATGTATTTTGACCGAAGCTGTAAGATCTGAAACAACAATCACCCCAAATCCATATCCTCCTTGAGTAAAATATGTTTAAGCCACATGCATCCATGTATTTTGACCGAAGCTGTAAGATCTGAAACAACAATCACCCCAAATCCATATCCTCCTTGAGTAAAATATGTTTTAAGCCACATGCATCCATGTATTTTGACCGAGCTGTAAGATCTGAAACAACAATCACCCCAAATCCATATCCTCCTTGAGTAAAATATGTTTAAGCCACATGCATCCATGTATTTTGACCGAAGCTCTAAGATCTGAAACAACAATCACCCCAAATCCATATCCTCCTTGAGTAAAATATGTTTAAGCCACATGTATCCATGTATTTTGACCGTAGCTGTAAGATCTGAAACAACAATCACCCCAAATCCATATCCTCCTTGAATAAAATATGTTTAAGCCACATGCATCCATGTATTTTGACCGAAGCTGTAAGATCTGAAACAACAATCACCCCATCTATCAACAACTATGTCACAGAAGAATCCGCGAGTTTCGACCGAAGCTGAAAGATCTGAAACAATCACACCGTCTATCAACTATGATAATTCGCCCACGTGTTTCAACCCGCGCGGTATGATGTGAAACAATGACAATCACACCTCGCATCATTACGGAAAGGAAATGTCACGTCCCACCTCCGTTGCTTGTATATTTTTTCAAGTCAAGCGCTTTGTTTATGTTTACTCCGACATGGCTGAGCCAGCTAGTGGTCTTTTGTATCCAGCTGTCATTAACACATTTCATACTGTCAAAAGTGACCCAATTGGCCTTCAATCTTTTTTTCCATTAAATTTTCAATTAAATTTTACACTTTTATAAATTTTTGAAGGAATGCTTGTGTTTCCTGTTTCAAGTTGGTCAATGAAGCCGTATAGTCTTATGGCAGGAAATGCCTGTATCACATATGGGACAAGATTTAAAGCGGACATTGTGTCTGGCTCGATTTACACCGCGACCGTTAATTCAATGACATTTCTAATTGTGCGAGAACGCTGCACGCGAGGTTATATATATTTATGTATTTGGTTGTTGTTGATGTTTTGAGTTTTAAAAAAATTAAATACGGGGCAGTTATGGTCAAAGCGCCCGCTCGTCACGCCGAATACCCTGGTTCAGTTCTCCACATGGGTACAATGTTTGAAGCCCTTTTTGTGGTATCCCCAGATATTGCTGATATTGCTGGAATATTGCTAAAAGCGGCGTAAAACCATACTCTCTCACTCACTAGTGGTAAACGTTTTAAATCCCACTTCAAGCTTTCCTAAACCATAAAGATGAAAGCGGCTTTAAACCAGTTCAGTGACACTGCTGGAATATTGCGAAATATCTTACTCACACACATAAAAATAGACTAAGGCAAAGTAACATTTTGACCTTCAAAAAATAAAACACTTATAAAGCAGGATTACCATTGAACAATAAACATCAGCATGATTTCACGGAGAAAATACAAAGACGGTATTTATAGAATCCAATACAGTTCATAGCGTTAGAATCGATGTTCAGCAACCCATACGTATTGTAAGTGTTGTGACCCGTGAAGATCCGGGTTAAAATTGGTTTTCAGCAACCAACGCTTGTCGTAAGAGTTGTAAGCCGTTAAGATACGGGTTAGAATTGGTCTTCAGCAACCCACGCTTGTCGTAAGAGTTGTAAGACGTTAAGATACGGGTTAGAATTGGTCTTCAGCAACCCATGCTTGTCGTAAGAGTTGTAAGACGTTAAGATACGGGTTAGAATTGGTCTTCAGCAACCCACGCTTGTCGTAAGAGTTGTAAGACGTTAAGATACGGGTTAGAATTGGTCTTCGGCAACCCATGCTTGTCGTAAGAGTTGTAAGACGTTAAGATACGGGTTAAATTGGTCTTCAAACCCATGCTTGTCGTAAGAGTTGTAAGACGCTAAGATACGGGTTAAAATTGGTCTTCAGCAACCCACGCTTGTCGTAAGAGCTGTAAGACGTTAAGATACGGGTTAGAATTGGTCTTCAGCAACCCATGCTTGTCGTAAGAGTTGTAAGACGCTAAGATACGGGTTAAAATTGGTCTTCAGCAACCCACGCTTGTCGTAAGAGCTGTAAGACGTTAAGATACGGGTTAGAATTGGTCTTCAGCAACCCATGCTTGTCGTAAGAGTTGTAAGACGTTAAGATACGGGTTAGAATTGGTCTTCGGCAACCCACGCTTGTCGTAAGAGTTGTAAGACGTTAAGATACGGGTTAGAATTGGTCTTCAGCAACCCATGCTTGTCGTAAGAGTTGTAAGACGTTAAGATACGGGTTAAAATTGGTCTTCAGCAACCCATGCTTGTCGTAAGAGTTGTAAGACGCTAAGATACGGGTTAGAATTGGTCTTCAGCAACCCATGCTTGTCGTAAGAGTTGTAAGACGTTAAGATACGGGTTAGAATTGGTCTTCAGCAACCCATGCTTGTCGTAAGAGTTGTAAGACGTTAAGATACGGGTTAAATTGGTCTTCAGCAACCCATGCTTGTCGTAAGAGTTGTAAGACGTTAAGATACGGGTTAGAATTGGTCTTCAGCAACCCATGCTTGTCGTAAGAGTTGTAAGACGTTAAGATACGGGTTAGAATTGGTCTTCAGCAACCCATGCTTGTCGTAAGAGTTGTAAGACGTTAAGATACGGGTTAGAATTGGTCTTCGGCAACCCATGCTTGTCGTAAGAGTTGTAAGACGTTAAGATACGGGTTAGAATTGGTCTTCAGCAACCCATGCTTGTCGTAAGAGTTGTAAGACGTTAAGATACGGGTTAGAATTGGTCTTCAGCAACCCATGCTTGTCGTAAGAGTTGTAAGACGTAAAGATACGGGTTAGAATTGGTCTTCAGCAACCCATGCTTGTCGTAAGAGTTGTAAGACGTTAAGATACGGGTTAGAATTGGTCTTCAGCAACCCATGCTTGTCGTAAGAGTTGTAAGACGTTAAGATACGGGTTAGAATTGGTCTTCAGCAACCCATGCTTGTCGTAAGAGTTGTAAGACGTTAAGATACGGGTTAGAATTGGTCTTCAGCAACCCACGCTTGTCGTAAGAGTTGTAAGACGTTAAGATACGGGTTAGAATTGGTCTTCAGCAACCCATGCTTGTCGTAAGAGTTGTAAGACGTTAAGATACGGGTTAGAATTGGTCTTCAGCAACCCACGCTTGTCGTAAGAGTTGTGACCCGTGAAGATACGGGTTAGAATTGGTCTTCAGCAACCCATGCTTGTCGTAAGAGTTGTAAGACGTTAAGATACGGGTTAGAATTGGTCTTCAGCAACCCATGCTTGTCGTAAGAGTTGTAAGACGTTAAGATACGGGTTAGAATTGGTCTTCAGCAACCCATGCTTGTCGTAAGAGTTGTAAGACGTTAAGATACGGGTTAGAATTGGTCTTCAGCAACCCACGCTTGTCGTAAGAGTTGTGACCCGTGTTAAGATACGGGTTAGAATTGGTCTTCGGCAACCCACGCTTGTCGTAAGAGTTGTAAGACGTTAAGATACGGGTTAGAATTGGTCTTCAGCAACCCATGCTTGTCGTAAGAGTTGTAAGACCGTTAAGATACGGGTTAGAATTGGTCTTCAGCAACCCACGCTTGTCGTAAGAGTTGTGACCCGTGAAGAGTTGTACGATACCGGTTAGAATTGGTCTTCGGCAACCCACGCTTGTCGTAAGAGTTGTAAGACGTTAAGATACGGGTTAGAATTGGTCTTCAGCAACCCATGCTTGTCGTAAGAGTTGTAAGACGTTAAGATACGGGTTAGAATTGGTCTTCAGCAACCCACGCTTGTCGTAAGAGTTGTAAGACGTTAAGATACGGGTTAGAATTGGTCTTCGGCAACCCATGCTTGTCGTAAGAGTTGTAAGACGTTAAGATACGGGTTAGAATTGGTCTTCGGCAACCCACGCTTGTCGTAAGAGCTGTAAGACGTTAAGATACGCTTAGAATTGGTCTTCAGCAACCCATGCTTGTCGTAAGAGTTGTAAGACGTTAAGATACGGGTTAGAATTGGTCTTCAGCAACCCATGCTTGTCGTAAGAGTTGTCGATCGGATGGGCAGGCTCACTGACTTGGTTGACACATGTCATCGTATCCCAATTGCGTAGATCGACGACCATGTTGTTGATCACAGGATTGTCTGGTCCAGACTCGATTATTTACAGACCGCAGCAATATAGCTGGAATATCGCCGAGTGCGGAGCCCCGACTGATGGTGGTGATAACGATGATAGTGATGATAATACCTGATAATTTCTACTTTCATCCTGTCGTATGAATCATATGTAAAGAGTGAGTAAGCACCAACTTCTTATGCATTCCAAAAAACGACAGCTATGTTATTTATTGTAAGTTTAGAAGGCCACAAAGTCATCTCTCAGCGAGATTTAACAAGCGAACATGCATGTCAAACAAACTTTGCACATGAAAGGCATAAACAATAGAGTATTAATTAATAAACTGACATTTGTTTGAAATTCCTTTGAAGAATTCACCTTTTTTCTTAACAATACCGTCAAGAATAAAAGCGGAGATGTTTCTTCCCATGCCAAGAAAACATGACGTCATATTGAAAAATGTTGGAATTTTCCATCACGTTTGATAAAGGAATGTGATTACTCACCCAGACTGTTGACCACGTACCAATCCCTGAGTCTTCTGATTCCCTTATATGGAGTAATTAGTCTCCTGATTTAGTCTGCATTCTCTCCAGCCAGTCAACCTAAACAAACTGTCGAACCTCTCACAGATGATTACAAAGCATCAGAAACAGATGTGATCCCAGCACAGAGTCATGATTGTTAAAGGTACACTCTCTCACCCGTCAAGGTCCGGGTTAGAACTGGTCTTCAGTAACCCATGCTTGTCGTAAGAGGCGACTAACGGGATTGGGTGGTCAGGCTCGCCGACTGGGTTGACACATGTAATCGTATCCTAATTGCGTAGGTCGATGCTCATGCTGTTGATCACTGGATTGTTTGGTCCAGACTCGATTATTTACAGACCGCCGCCATATAGCTGGAATATTGCTGAGTGAGGCGTAAAACTAAACTCACTCACTCACTCTGGACAAGAAGGTAGCGAGGTGGATAAAGCGTTCGCTCGTCCCACCTTAGCCCCGGGTTTGACTTCCCGAAAGGGTCAAGGTGTGAAGAATATTTCCGGTCACTCTTGTCGTAATATTGCTAAAAGCGGGGTTAACTCCAACCTACGCATCAATGATATTTGTGTTTCATGTCCAAATTTAAAAAATCATCTTCTATAACAATGACGACAACCTTGTTTTCTGTACTATCTCTGCATGAGTCTACCATATGTTATATTTTGGATTACTCTTTCTCATTAAAGTACGGATACTAGTACTAGTATTTCTAGTATTTCTGGGGCGGTGGGGTAGCCTAGTGGTAAAAGCGTTGGCTCATCACGCCGAAGACCCGGGTTCGAATCCCCACATGGGTACAATGTGTGAAGCCCATTTCTGGTGTCCCCCGCCATGATGTTGCTGGAATATTGCTAAAAGCGGCGTAAAACCAAAACTCAGTCAGTCAGTCAGTCTAGTATTTCTTCATGTGCTTGCCATCCTATCTATGACTATACTTTTGTGCTCCTGCCATGGTGTTAGCAACTTATCATATTTCTCTAAACATTTTGAAATATTTATTGTTTTCTCTATCTCTCAAAGTACCATCTAGCAGCTCCTTAGATTTCTTAACAAGATGGTGCGTAAGTCTGGAATAAGGTCTTTTGTTTAATTGTAGATAAGTTCGTATTTTTTCTCACTCGGGTGGGGTATATCATTTCAGAGTTATTAAAAAGACATAATTCATCTGTTTTCTCAAATTACTCACACTAAACGCCATGCTCAAGTACACGGGAAAATATTTCATAATGCAAACGTTAGGCATTGTGTTACCGGTAACAGGTAAAGTATTGCCAGACACTTCGTGTTATATGTCCCAACTGGAGTAGTGATGGAGTTGTAAGCGCGCTTTGAAGAGGCGCCCGTCGTTTCGGGGAAATAACCCGGATGCGGAGCGTTCAGGCGCTGCATTACTTGATGTTTCACGTGTAATCGATGTTCGGGGGATTTACAGCGTCATAAATAAGCTATCACTTTTAATTGGGCGGAACTTTCGAATTTGTTGCCTTCACAAGATCCACCAGACTGTGGTACACAGAGACACCGTCATTCATTCATACCTCTGTCTGACTGTCAGTTATCCTTCAGTGAGTGTGGGTAATTACAAAAGAAGGAATTAATCACTTGTCGTCTCATTCCGTTACTAGGCGGTGCAAGTTGAAAGGTCAGGGTCAACGATTGGTGAAATATCCGTGACGGCCAAGTGACACGGGTCCGATGACCCGGGTGAGCCGAGGTCACTGCTCAAAGAATCATATGCATGCGTTTGCAAGAAGGGTTTATGTTTTGCCAGGGAAATAATTCTTTGAAGAATGAGATAGATGTGGTGGACTTTATGTAGACCGCAACCGGTTTCTTGAACGGAATGGTATACTGAACATAAAAAGTTAGGTTACATGAATATATTTGCATGATATTGTTTGTGGCAGTTTAGACTAAGCACATTTCACAAACGAAAAACCCACAAAATTACAAAACAAAACAAGACAAATGAACAGACAAAAAAATAAATAACACAAAAAAAACTATTAAAAAAACCCCGAAACATAAACAAACAAAAAAAAAAAAAAAAAACAGACAAGACTAACAACTAGTCTCTGACATGAACATATTTTACAGAAAACAACTCATAGTAAAAAAAATATATATCATGAAAGTGAGCCCTGAAGCTGTGGAATTCTAGACTTGCCACATGTTCTAGACTTACGTGGGCTTTCTTGGATATATTTGCTTCAGGGTCTGTACGACAGACTACCACCATACCAGTAAACCAACATTCATCATACGGAACTTTTTGTGTTCAGTATATATCGATAATGACGGTATAAAAAACACAGTTCTGAATTAAGAGTGAGTGTCTTTTGCCAAAAACATCTTTTACATTGAGTAGACAGCGCTAAAAGGAGCTGTCACGTGTATAAACTTCCTAGGCAAGTGTTGACTGGAATTAAAAGGTTACTAAGTTATCATTTGGCAACAACCCATGCACCCAGTGCAGCAGGTAGCATGTTCTGGTTCAACCAGGTGATAAAAAATACCAGTCTGGTCATGTCTTTAACCCTGTCAATGTGAGCGTTGCGTTATGGCTGTCTGTAGGTAACATACCGTTGTGTCCAGACAGTGGAGACTCGCGAGAGCAGATGAATCTCGGAACCTGTAGCTGTCTGGTATGGTCATCATTTAAAAATTGAACCTTTAATTTGCGTTGATTCTGATCTCGTTACTCTGGTTCTTATATGCAATTACTATTCTGAATTCGTTGGTGATAAATCCGGGGGCGGTGGGGTAGCCTAACGGTTGAAGTGTCCTCTCGCCACGCCGAAGGCCCGGGTTCGATTCCCCACATGGGTACAATGTGTGAAGCCCATTTCTGGTGCCCCCTGTCGTGATATTGCTGGAATATTGCTAAAAACGGCGTAAAACTAAACTCACTCATTCCAGACCTAATAATAATATTTGTCCACCATAACAAAAATGAAACCATTACTGCACGTAAAGAGACCCTCTTCTAGGTGTTGTCGACACAGCGTCTGTCCGGGGAGCGGACAGTCCTTGGGTCGATTTTGGTCCGAGTCATACCGAAACAAGTTTTGTAAAAGATCCAGCGCTCGGCATTAAAGGGTTAAAACAAATACTGATCGGCATGGAGTATCGATGTTCAACTGCAGCGTGTTGTGCGTGTGGTCTGGCACTGTATGAAACCGGCATTTGTCTCACTAGAACAAGCACGCACGCACGCACGCACGCACGCATATACGTGTAATACCGTAATACGCGACGTTAAACCCTTATTCACCCCAGCTTTCTGTCATTAGAATCTAGACTCGGAAAACAGATCTTGTAATAGCCCGAACCTTTGTTGTCAGAAAACCTCGTTTTTCCGGCGACTAGAGGCGAGAACAATTAAGTGTAGTTTGAAGATTGCCGGTCTCATTAGCCGACAACAGAGCAGTCCAAAGGAGGCCATTTCAACTAATTGGTCGCATTGATAAGGCTGTGTATCTATCAAAAAACAAATCCACTTTTTGTTCAGATGGTGATAAAACGTTCTTAATTCACATCTTTCCAAATGTGCACAGCTGTAAAAAATATTCTGAAAACATCTTCGTTGGCGACAAAAATAACAAGAAAGACACAAAAAAGAGGACATTGTCGATGGTGATGATGATGATTACAACGGCAGTTGTGGCTGTGATTCATTTAGTTTTTTAACAGCTAACAATAACAAAGCAAAACCGCTTTAAATCCTCTGGAAACACAGCAGTGAATTGCTCCACTTAAACTTAAATTTCGAGAAGAAAGTTCTTGTTCTAAACTTTTTGGATTTGATGTGAGTTAACTGAGAGTGCTCACTAACTCAATGAAACATGTAATGGTAGATACAATCTCAGAGACATAATTCACAACATGGGTATCTTCTTTCGTTCCAATACTGCACGTGCAGGCTGTGTGTCTTCTTACTTCTCTTGTATCTGTTCAACATCAGTGAAAACGATTTAGCACGTTTTTCCCGTGCAGTGCGGCTGTTAATGTCATCTCATTGGCTTGTTTGATGTCATGTGTTTAAACACTAGAGAATTGTGGGTGAAATATGGTATTATTGGTACACACCGTGTGCAACATGCCCCAACGAGTCAGCTCTCTGATTCCACGTAAATATGTTTTATAATGTCATAAGTTATTTTTTCCAAAATACGAGGTAATTGTGTTGACCTTTCTCAGTAACAGTGTAACGAATTGCTTAGATCGATGCTCATGCTGTTGATCACTGGATTGTCCGGTCAAGACAGAGCTGGAATATTATTGAGTGCAGCGTTAAACAACAAACAAAACAGTGGTATACATACATATTTTATAGTTTAGTTGTAACAAGTACACGTGTTTTATGTGAGAACACCGCTGATGAATACATGTAGGTCCCCAGATGTCCAGATGTGCGAGGCCCCTGTTATACAGACCCTGAAACAAATATGCCCAATTAACCCATGAAAATCTAGAATATGTGGCAAGTTTAGATTACCACAGATTCTGAAAGTGAAGAAAGTCCTTTTCGTGATATTTTATGGATATAATTTAGGAACTGAGTTTTGTGTCTAGGTTTCTCAATACCATACCTATGCTGATACGACTACGGTAGATCGATGCTCATGCTATTGATCACTGAATTGTCTGGTCGAGACTCGATCATACAGCTGGAATATTGCAGAGTGCGGCGTTAAACAACAAACAAACAAACAAACTACTACTGCTGCGAGTTCTTCTATGTAGTAGAAGTTTCCTTTGCTGGAGCTGCGTCCCAGCTAACCTGTTCTCATGGTCTTGTGTTCGAATCCCATATTTATTTCGACTATGATCGTTGGTTTGTTGGCACCATACCCGCACTAGGGGTTCAGGATAGTGGTATGCATAGCCAAGCAGCACTTCTTCTTTCCACCTTTCTTCCCATATTCAACAGACACGTCGTAAAACAGAAATATTGTTGTGTATTAAAGAGGTCGTCTTGTGGTACCACTCTTCACGCCGACAGCTCTGGTTCACTCTCCAGCATGGGTACCTTGTGTGAAGCCAGTTTAAGGAGTCCTAGTAATATTGCTGGAATATTGATAACAACCGACTCTTGTAAAACATTTAAGACTTCCATCATACAAAAGGGGCGGTGGGGTAGCCTAGTGGTTAAAGCGTTCGCTCGTCACGCCGAAGACCCGGGTTCGATTCCCCACATGGGTACAACAATATGTGAAGCCCATTTCCCCAGCTGTGATATTGCTGGAAAATTGCTAAAAGCGGCGTAAAACTAAACTCACTCACACTCGCTCCATGATACAAACCTAGGAATATCGCCCTATTGCGACATACCCTGTAACCATTCTCACACGCTTCTCAGATCAGGTGCGCATATATACATATACACACATATACACACACGCAGTATGTACACCACATGTATAATGTGTCTTTGTCCTAACGCCAGTTCGGATTACGTGTGACGGATATTAACGCCAGGAGGCGTTCACCGACTCGGCCATTAGGGGCACCCTCGTGCTCTAGATATTCCAAACTCGTCCTGGGATGGCGTTTGGGTGGGTGGCCGGCATCCTGAACCAAATCGTCGGGTCAGCCTCAAAACACAGTGTACAACCCTCACAGCTTAATGTCCGTTTACAATTTGAAAAATCAACATTTCCTGTAAGAAACAATGTGTTTTGAAGCCGGGCAGGAATACACTGTGCATTACAAGGAATATTGGGTTCGTTTTGATTCAAATCACGTTGTTCTGTTGTGGGACTGGAAATAACCCGGTCAACGTGTCTTGGGTTGTTTTGAGTAAACACTGTTAAAGGATTTTTGTTTCTTTGTTTAGTTATTGTTGTTTTGTAAATGTTAAAAATAATCCCGACCCCACATCTACTGATAATGCCGGAGATAATAATGATGATTAAAGCAACAACAATGATAATGGTAAAGTTTTGTTGGGTGGGTTTTTCACCGCTCTCAGAAATATTCCAGCACAAATGACAGTTTGTAAAATGTAAAATTCGAGTGTGAACCAGACAATCCAGTGATATGCATAAGGAGAATCGATCTACACAACTGGGATACAATGACATGTGTCAACCAAGTCAGCGAGCCTGACCACCCAATCCCGTTAGTCGCCTCTTGCGACAAGCATGGGGTGGTGAAGACCAATGCTAACCCAGATCTTCTCGAGGTAACAACTGTAATGAATGATGTGTTGAGGATGTTGATGATTATGATGACGACGACGTCGAAGATGACGCCGCCGTCGATGATGATGATGCTAACCCTGCAGAAGTCGATTTAGTCATTATTTTCCACTCGGCAAGCTGACTCATCGTTTAACAGACACTTAACTAAAATATACTAAAAGACCTCTCAGCCTGTATATGTAAGGAATACTTTGACACAGCGCCAGACAACCTTAACTTCAACACATTCAAATCAACAGCTATGCAGTCTGGACATTTTACACATGGCAAATCCATTTGGTCTAGTGGGTGAGAGAGTGAGTATAGTTTTACGCCGCACTCAGCAATATTCCAGCTATATGGCGGCGGTCTGTAAATAATCGAGTCTGGACTAGACAATACAGTGATCAAAAGCATGAGCATCGATCTGCGTAGTTGGGAACCGATGACATGTGTCAACCAAGCCAGCGAGCCTGACCACCCGATCCCGTCAGTCGCCTCTTACGACAAACATGGGTCTCCATTTGTTCTAACCGACAATAAGACGGTGAATATTCAGACATCAATGTCATTTTTTGTTCTTCCTGCAAAAGAAAATGGCCCGCCCTCTATTGAATTTGTACGTTCAGCCATTTGGGTCCTCAAAAGTAGGACCCTTAAAGATCCGGGTTAGAATTCCGGGCACCCCAAGTCGGTGAGGCCGTCATAGATCACGTGGCTAGGTTCGATGACAAGGTTAATATCATCTCTTTGTGGCTCAATGATACAGATCGCTGCTTACACAATCAGTCACTCACTTGTTTCAATGTACATGACGATCTCATGCTGATCGAACAGTAAACGATATCAAGGGTCCTTACGTGGTATATAAGTGTACTGTACTGTAAGATGGGACCCGTGAAGATCCGGGGTAGAATAGCTCTTCAGCAACCCATGCTTGCCACAAAAGGCGACTATGCTTGTCGTAATAGGCGACTAACGGGATCGGATGGTCAGGCTCGCTGGCTTGGTTGACACATGTCATCGGTTCCCAATTGCGCAGATCGATGCTCATGCTGTTGATCACTTTATTGTCTAGTCCAGACTCGATTATTTATAGACTGACGCCATATTATTTACAGACCGCAACAAAGAAACAAACAAACAAAATAAAACAGGCAAATACCCATACGGCGTAAAACTAAACTCACTCACTCACTACTGTAAGATGTTATAAGTACTGTACTTGTAAAAACTGTATATTTATTATCAAGAATTTCCTACTTAGATTACCGTTCGTCCGCCTGGGTGCAATATGTAGTATCCCTGCATGCCTTAATTCTACACGTGTGCATACTGTGCGCATATTTGGTTGTGTGAAACCATGAAATTAATATGTACTCTACGACTTCAGCGACTGTCCCATGGGCCGCCTAGCGAGGATAGATCAACATCATCTACTGCTTTAATTTGAGCTCCGGGGACAATCTGGGTAAGTCAAATGAATGAGAATAAGTAAAGTGACTGACTTGTAGCATGACTTTCAGCAATATTCCAGCAATATCACGGGGGACACCAGAAATGGACTTCACACTGTACCCATGTGGGTGGGGAATCGAACCCAGGTCTTCGGCGTGACGAGCGAACGCTTTAACCACTAGGCTACCCCACCGCCCTGTGGTTGGCAAGCATAGTTCCACAGCTTTCAATGCATGCCATGAAGGTTAACGGTTCACGTTGGGATCTGGTGGTCAGGTCGGACTCTTCTTATTACGTGGAGGAGCGGTGGGGTAGCCTAGTGGTTGAAGCGTTCGCTCGTCACGCTGAAGACCCGGGTTTTATTCCCCATATGGGTACAATATGTGAAGCCCATTTCTGGTGTCCCACGCCGTGAAATTGCTGGAATATTGCTAAAAGCGGCGTAAAACCATACTCACTCACTGTAAATAGTCTCCACTCGGAAAACAGTCCGAACTGTTTTATTGTTCGAACCACGGTTGTCCGAAAACCTCATTTATCCGGCCACCAAAGGCTTGAACAATTAAGTGTAGCTAGGAGATTGCCCGTCTCATTAGCCGACAACAGAGCAGTCCAAACAGAGCACTCACTCACTCTTAGTGCGTGGCGTGGTACGACATTATAAGTTGTCTGGGCTGACTTGCTTATGATGTCAACTACGGGTTAGGCACAGGCAACAATGATAAGAGGTAAAACACTGGTAAATGGTGTGTTAAACAATACCTACTCCTGTACGAGCCGACTAAAATGGGGATCCGGGGGGATGTGTGTTATCGTATTGCGACGGCATGGAACGTCGCTTACATGTTAATTAGAATCAGCATGAAGATCCGGTTGAGAATTGGTCTTCAGCAACCCATGCTTGTCGTAACAGGCGACTAACGGGATCAGGTGGTCAGGCTCACTGACTTGGTCGACACATGTTATCGTATCCCAATTGCGCAGATCGATGCTCATGCTGCTGATCACTGGATTGTTTGGTCCAGACTTATTTACAGACCGAGGCCATATAGCTGGAATATTTGCTCAGTGCGGCGTTAAACAACAAACCAACCAATCATATGCGTTCATCGACCCCCTCTTCCTACACACACAAACCTTTCCAATGCCCTCCATTAATCTAATACTGCTGCAAAATTTGAAAGCCTCTCAAACCTAGTTCACTTACCCCCTCAACCGCGATATTTATTTCATAAATCCTTTCACAACAACTTCTCTTTGATATCATAATTTAAAATAAGCCACAAAAAATCAAATTACAAAGTCGATATCGTAACCATCTGCCCCTCCGGTCTCGGTCATAAACCTCCACCCTAAAGGAATATCAGAAAATATTCGTCCCAGTTACCAGTTAGCGCACATATTCCTGCAAATGATAAACCCATTCAGGTTCGGAAATTACCAGATATGAATGCTGCTATAGCGATGCTGTAACCGTTTGTTATCATCGGTTTATATGTGATAAAACACAAAACTTGGCCGATATGTGGAATATATCCTGGCTAGTTATATACTAGTTGATGTCGCACATCCGGCGCGGCTATGGATTTCACTGAGTTATGGTCGCGGTAATCACCAGCGTGTTGTCTAAGTAGACACGACTTTCAGGGCCGTTGATTTCTGATGGGAAGTTGATGATGTTGTTATGTAATTGATCTAATGTGTGTAAAACCTTCCACAGACTTAGATCAAGCCTTCACAGGACCGACTTTGTTTTCACAATTCGAAATGCTCTGGAGTAGAAAGAAATTCCGGGGTTGAAAGCCAAAGCAATGTGGCTTGAACAGTTTGGTCGACTGAGAAACATTAAGGACGCTCGATTAGCGAGGGGATTACCCACACGGAATCATTTACTCACATATCCCGGGCCACGATTACAAGTAAATGAACATTCTTTAACCGAATGTATGTACGCGATTCCAAACAGGGCGAAACCGATCCAAATTTAACCGGGTTTATTTCCAGTGTGTCTGAGCTTCATACAGGTGTGGGCATCTCCGTGGCTCGCGCCAACTGAAATAACAGCCTGTCCCCGTATCGACAACCCCTAATCTCACCAACAGTAACGTCATACGCGTCTTGTTGAACATCTGAGACGGGGGTGCTGGAGTTGGGGTTGTTTTTCTCTTTTCTGTTCCCAAACGTCTATACCGGAGCGTTCAGCTAGACTCGTCCACGAAGAGTGTTCTGGGACTCGTGAACGCTTCACCGTGTGTCATGTTCCAATTTGGTCGGAGGACGAAGAGGCACTTTACGGTCAACGCAGACTTCGTCTGGTACTTCCATCCCTTCGCCTGATCAAATACTCATATCTGGGAGGGCTCAACTCAAACCAAACAAACGCTTCCCCTGCACACCTGCGAAACGTGTAGCGCCCCCTAGCGGTGTGGAGCTCCCTCTAGCGGTGCCAGGAGAAGCAGAAGGAAAGGCGGCAATGCGGGACGCCCTGATGACAAAAACACGCACGCGGCATTCGCTAATGAGAAGAAACGTGATGAGCAGACGATACTACTTACATCACGTAAGCAGACGATAATGTCGTTATCATGGCCGACACGACAATACATCCACAGCGTTTCATAATTCAGCAGCAGCCCTCCCGTCTTGGTTGTCACGCTTCGGTCCAATGAATAAAATATTAGACGACATTATGTTTTGATATTCTTCTTCTAACTCCTCATAGCGAAGCCAAAACTGGATCCACCCCTTCCGGTTTCTTCCCAGAAGAACACGGGCTGTGTTAAATAGATTTGTTTTAATCGGTGGATTTTTTTTCTGGAAAGGAAGTTACAAAACAAAATACAGTTATACAAAGTGCCAAAAAATCCTATTTTTAACTTCCATGTTGCAATCTTGAATAAAACCCAGCGGGCGACGATTATCCGGATGCTCTGCCCAACAACTGGTAAAGATGTCCTGAGCGTTTTCTAACTCAAATAATACATCATTAGGAAAGGAGCGAGTCTTACTAAACCGTGTTTGTTATTTCTCTAAGCGCGCTCTGACACTAAGCAATTATCATTTCTCCCTTGGCAGCCTGAATCTGAGCAAAGTAAGTGCACCAACGGAACATAATCAACAAGAATATGTTATAGAGATGCAGAGTTATACAGCATTTCCATACGACTACAAGCAGAGACCATATTATATGGTCTCTGCTACAATGGAGAGAACATCGGTCAGATTCCTGGCATGTAGTTAGAGAATTATCGGTTATCATGAGGTGCAACTGACTGGTTCCGTTGTTTGTATGTAAGCGCAAATTGTTATGAGCTTTATCCGTTCGTTACAGGGTAGAATGGTGCCCAGTCAAGAATAACAATGGCTACCAACGCAACCTTATCGCGTGTTTGCGCATGTGTGGAAAGATGCGAAGGAGCCCCGAGGGGAGAAATTGATCTTAGTTCCCACACTGGCGTATAATACTGTTACTCAATTCCAATCTATGACGACAGAGAGAGATGGGAATTTTGAAGAGGAATTTTTGGTGAAATTTGGTGCTGTAATGTTTGATAGGACTGTTGATAAAAAACGCATAGTACAAAAATGACCCTTCACGTACTGCATGAGGCGAAGGACGTAAGTTGGAGTTTTGTCTCACGAAATAAGGTTCCAATGCTCCCATCTGGTCACAGCATTACATGATCGTCGAAAGAACTTATCATTGTGAACAGAGAGCTATAGTGTTGGTGTCAGCTATGAAATCCTAGAAGGCTCATTGCCGAGTTTCCACCCTTACAAAAACAAGCAATAGGTGTCATAATTAACCAAAGCGCGACATCGGGACAATGCGACGTTATCAACATATTGCACTGTCGCGTTGTTGCGTTGTTGCGCCCTTTAACGCCTTGAAGACAATGCGACAATGCGACATACACTGACATTAAAATATGTCGCATGTTGTTGTGGCTTCGTCGTTCCGCGGTTAAAAAAAATAGAATATCAAATAGAGCGACGATGTGACAAATGGTGAAAATGTGACGTTGTAGTATTGTCTCACAATCCTTAATTTTGACACTTTTTGTTTGCTGTTTGAGAGCGCGACAAGATCCTTTCTAGACTTCTAGCTGATTTGTGTTTCATTGTTCTCGAAGAGCGTGGTTTGTGGTTCAGTCCATCAATCACCAGCGACCAGACTTGATGTTCAAAGTAGCTCCCGTATCTCGTGAAAAGCTCAAATATGGTTAACTTTGGCGCAAAACTATATTCAATCACTCCAAATTATCGTGATTGAGTATGATTTTACGCCGCTTTTCGATATATATTACAGCACTGGACGCCGCAGTTGAGCTACATTGCAAAATCGAAACCGGGCCTTTGGCGTGTCGGGGTGGTAGGGTAGCCTAGTGGTTACAGCGTTCGCTCGTCAAGCCGATGACCCGGGTTCGATTCCCCACATGGGTACAATGTGTGAATCCCATTTCTGGTGTCGCCTGCAGTGATATTGCTGTAATATTGCTAAAAGCACCGTAAAACTAAACTCACTCACTCTTTGGCGTATCGAGCTACACTCTAACCACACAGCTACACCCCCTCCCCCCTCCTCAACAACAGCAAGTTCATACAGTTTACTGTCCACATGTTTATAAGTAGAAAGAACGCCCAGATATATCCTACCGGAATAACAGGTTTCAGTCCTTACTTGAAATGAGTGGGACTATTTTGTCATAAATAGTCAACCAAACCAATCATCAAGGAATAGTCCAGTGTCATATATCTACATTTACCTTCGTAACGACGTAATATAAATCTACCCAGCTTTTTGATAAAACCGAGGTATCAGTTGATTAATTTTTTTATTAAAGTCTATGAAAAACGTTTGCGCATCCAACGATCATCGGCGATCCTTTGTATGACTATCAGCGTGGGCCTCAGCCAAGGCTGTGGGCTTCGCCTATCTTACTAACGCTGTTATTACCACAATAATGTGTACAATTATAGACTTAGATTGCAAAACTATCCTAAATGTTATGAGAGTTTTATGCGTGTGTAATTGTAGGTTTCGTATGACAAGTGTGTCGGAAGCGGTTACAGGGGGTCATATTTCCCAGCGTATTTATACACCGCTCTGCTGTAATACAGCCCCACACGGCAGTTAAACATTGCACGGGGATCAAATTACCTCAACACCGGTGATCAGTGACGGTGATTATTATATCCAATCTCGCACAAAGCGAAAACACATTAACCGCTTGACTTACGGCTGTTTTGACAAGTTGTAGAGCAGATAGTACTTCACTCCCGTCAAATTTAACAAATTTCTATTTTCCAAAGCTCGCCGGGTTGATAAATTATTTAGCTCGACCGTAAATCTTCAACCGTTTATGTTTGTCAGACGTTTGGTTTGCCACAGGAAACAAAATAGGTTCTTCTTAGAGTAAATAAGAAGTAATTCTGTAACATTTGTGTTAAAAGGAAATCAATTTTATCGTAACAGGTTTATGTTATTCTATCGTGACTGCGTTCGTGTTTCTGTACCGTCCACAATATGGGCGTGTATGGGTCGACCCGCGACAAGAAAACTATTCAAAGGCATCAAACACGAATATATTACTCTACTTTTGAACAGAAAAACGAATTTCGCGAATTGAAAGCCCGTTTAAGGTAAATTGCCTGTGTAAATAATAGTTATCGTCAAAGAGGGGTGTTATCACAATGATGCGAGAATGTATTGAGTTGATATTTCTTCTGCCCTCACAAAGTTGTCGATCTGTTGAAGAAATAATTCTTTAGCCAAAAATACTTGAGCGTTGATTAACATCTAACGTTGTTAGCAATGGGAGGGGCTTCTTTGTGTACACCAGTACATCTTTAATGCATGTATACACTGGCGAGGGTCCTTTGTAGTCCTTAGACGAGAATGAAAAAATAATAACACGCTCAACACATGTTTTGTCGACTTGTCCCGACACAGTTGTGTCCAGAGGCTAGGTGTGTTATACAAAATAGAGAAAAACACCACCTGAATCATCTCTTATCCTTACGGAATATTATTTCGACCACGGCAAATTCAGACGCTTTTATACCTAAGTCTTCATGCATGCGCATTTTGTAACAAATGAATAAATTCGGTGTAAAGAGTTGCCCCCCTTAGTCGTAACAGAATCCGATGGGTGTGGATTACGACTGCATCTGCCAATGAATTCGCTGATACCCATTAAACAATGCAAGTGGGGTCTTTACCTTTGGTCCTTATCGATCAGATTCAGTTATCGTGTAGAAGACCACGGTATCACGGTTTAATCAGAAACCCGCTGCAGTGATTGACATTCCGAGTGATTGAGTTGGGTTTTACGGCGCTTTCAGCAATATTTCAGAAATATGATAAATGGGCTTCACACATTGTACCCATTTGGAGAATTGAGCCCGGGACTTGCGTGGCGAGCGAACGCTTTAACCACCGGGCGGCCCCAACGCCCGAAAAGTATATTCCGGCACTGTAAAGGTTGAATAACGCTGTGTGCAGTCAAAACCCAGACCACATAGGTACAATGTGTGGTCCCGCTGTGATATTGCTGGAATAAATATAAACTCACTCACTCACTCACGCCCCTGAAGGTGCACGAGTCGCAATGTAACGTGGAGCGGTGGGGCAGCCCAGTGGTTAAAGCGTTCCCTGATCACGCCGAAAATCCGGGTTCGATTCCCAAATGGGTACAATGCGTGAAGCCTATTTCTGGTGTCCCCCGCCGTGATACTGCTGGAATATTGCGAAAAGCTGCGCAAGACCATACTCACTCACTCAATGTTACGTGATTTGCGAACCATCGCATTGTCCGTTTTAAGTACACGACGTGGTCTATTTAGAAAGTAACACCTCCTCAAAACTACGTCGTATTATTGGAGAGGAAAGCTAACATTTTCCGAACAAACCCAAATGATGGTGTCTAATGGAGAATGCCAAGTATGTCCTACTAAGACAACGACACATATCGCCATTGAAACCACCCCGAGTAACAATGTCGACTAAGGCAACATGTCATCACACGTAACACGCCTAGATGTAACATTCCATCACGAGCATGAAACATCGCTGTCAAACCTTCAGTATTCGCCATGAATGTCAAAAGGCTAATTGGAAGATAAACATTATTCTTTTAAAGAAAAAAAAGCACTAAAAATATGAAGACGTTTCTTTGAAAATATCCAAACTGGCATGCTGTTCATGCTCTGTGTCACCAGTGAAGAAAAGTGAACTACGTTGCAAATGAACTTTGACCTGCGTGTTCCGAGGTCAGCGCATCTTGCGGACGGATACAACCGTGTTAAAGTGGTTCTTTTCTTATATGCGTGGCTTAAATTGGATACTAAGCGTTGTGTACAATACGCTAATAGTGAAAGTGCACATACAAAAGCACGTCCCACGTTGAACCTTTCAATGAATGTGTCTGAAAGGAAGTGACGAAAGCAAATATTTGCCTTCGCGAAGGCCAAGTAACAGAAATGTATTTCTGTAGTGGTCCGAAATGATTAAACTAGCTTACAGGTTGTCTCCCTTTGTTCTCGGTACAAACATCAAGGTATGTACTGATGTTTGTGTGTACTTTCCGAGTTCGGAATCTACCTGTTGTCATGGAAATCGCGGGAAATAAGATGTAATGTGTCTGTTCCGAGCACACGAGTTTGTCAACAGTGGACAGAATATGGACCGCCAAAGCCCAACCCCCGTCTACAAATTCTCATCAACGCCTCCACCACACAAGGTTACAATTAACTATTCAAACTCTGTTTATTTAACCTTTAACGCAGCTTCCGACGTAAGAAGAAATTGTTCATTTTTATACTAGCTGTATCAATGGGACATTTCATTCCACATTTTCGAACAAAAATAACGGCAGTGTGTTCCAGAACGACCTGCTCCATGTGACTTTACTCGTAAAAGTTAACGTTGTACATATCCCAGATTTGCCTCGTGAACATTTGCGCGGGAGTTGATCTGCCACCATTTGCCGGAACAAGTCCACCTGTTTCTGGATGGATTCGGGATATAGAAACATCAGGGGGTTCATCAAAGTCTCTCGTCAAGGACTTCCCAGTGGAATGGACCAGACTGTTTCCCTATCACGAACATCCTGAAGAACAGCAATTAGTCACCTCTGTTAAATACCGTATTTGATGTAATCGAGGGATTTGAAATGTGCGTGTGAAAGTTTAAATTATAGATGCAGGTGTAACGTTTCAAACTTGTGATTTTACAGTAAATATAGATTAATGACTACTTAAAGTAACAGTAAACTTGCTGAGATATATGAATACATTTAGGACAGAAAGGTACATTTTACTTGGCCGTAGATGTACTGATAAACGACGGCTGTTGTTTCTTTATGATAAATGAATTGTTTCTTTGACTGATTTTGTAGCCGTTTGTGTGCCAAGACAACTGTGACTAACGCCGCCCACCATCACTCCCATCCTTCATCCAACCTATCCCACTTCCGGTTAATGCGGCTCACCTGGTGTAGGGTAATATTAAAACCAAAGTACGACTTGCTTCAGTCTGAATATCTATGTAAGAACGACTGTGGAGAGATTATTAAGTTCCGTCCGAACATGTGGTTGTTTGTTTGCCAGAAATATCCAGCAATTTGGTTTAAAAATTTGGTGCCTGACAGTGATGACCTTGACCTTATTTCGAAGGTCACGGATGCATTTGATCTTGTTATTTTCTTAGCAATTTATTGAAAATATGTATAAAAACTGGTTCAAATATGTCGTTCCAATGTGTCTTTGGGATGTTTGCAGTTCCGAGTTGACAGTGGCGACCTTGACGTTATTTTCAATGTCGAATAACTAAAATACCTTCATCAGTTTCAATTTGAATTGATTATCCAAATGGGATTAGGAAAGAACCAATTTATGAATAATTTTTTTGCAATTTGGTTCAATTTAGTTGACTTGGTTGATGCATGTCATCCAATCCAAATTACGTACATCGATGCTTATGATGTCAATAATTTGAATATCTGGTAGTGAGTGAGTGAGTGAGTGAGTGTGATTTTACGCCGCTTTTAGCAATATTCCAGGAATATCAGGGCGGGGACACCAGAAATGGGCTTCACACATTGTACCCATGTGGAGAATCGAACCCGGGTTTTCGGTGTGACGAGAGGTCGCTTTAAGCTAGGCTACCCCACCGTCATATACATACAACGTCATATATAGCAGCTGGTATTTTACTGAGTACTTGCGTTGAGCGAAAAAGTCTAAACAATCAGTATTTACGGCAAACGACACTTAGAAATCGAGAAACACGTGATGACGCTTTAGTAAGCAGCTGCAATCATAACTCAATCCCACTTGCATTATACATGTCACTCATGACATACTGGATACGAATTACGATGTAGGTCGTTTGTTCCTTGTATATTCCAGCTATATGACGGCGTTCTGTAAACAACTGAGTCTGGACCAAACAATCCAGTGATCAACATCATGAGCATCAATCTACGCATTTGGGATACGATGACATGCATCAACATTCACAGGGATTGACCACCCGATCCTTGACTTGAGTGTGTGCGTGTGCGTGCGTGCGAGAGAGAGGGTGAGAGAGATATATATAGAGATAGAGAGAGGTAGAGCTAGGTGGTTAAAGCTTTGGCCCGTCACGCCGTAGACCTGGCTCCGATTCCCCACATGTGTGCAACGTGTGAAGCCCATCTCTTGTGTCCTCCGCCGTGATAGTGCTGGTATATTACTAAAAGTGTAAAACCGTATTCAGTCACTCACTAACTCAATATCCCGAATTATCAGTTAACATAAAATACGTGGCGTAGAGGTATTCAACAGTTCAGATGCATGTGATAAGCAGTTTTACCAAATTGAAATACCGACTTCGTGTGGCTATACTAACAGAGTAAGTACGTGTCGAAAACTAAAAGACGTTTTTATAACCAAGCCAATATAGAAATGTGGAAAATCGGGAGAACAGACAGATCATGCATAATTCTCTTTAGCATTGATAAATATGCAGACTGCATCACGTGGCGAGATACGCCCGAGCGAACGCAGCTAATAGGCTTTTCAGTCTGTACGACGTCGGGAACGACAACGTCAGCACCAAATATTTTCACAGCCGTTAGTGGTTGTTGTTGTTGTATGAAGTAGAGGCATGGCGGTTGGATACGATGTCAATAAGTAGATACTTAACACGCTTGAAATTAATATGAATCAGTTTAAACCAATATCTGGTATTTTCGCTTCATGTTTTGTCAGCCGTTGTTGACGAATTGGAAAACCTGTCAAATACTGGGCTCCGTCTCGTGTATACTGATTCTGTGTTTATGCGCGCATCCGGGTCAGGTGTATCCCCGGTCTTCCCAATACTGTACTCTCGAGTGTTTGTGTTTCTGTGAAGAAGCCAGGTACTTGTATATAGCTCTAAATAGACCCGTATTTTGGTAAGATCCCCGCTTAGCATAAACAAATTTAAAGAGAGGACACCCCTTTTTAACCATCTCCTTATCTGCTTGAGGCGAACGGCAGAGAGGGGACTTGGGACATGATTGACCCTCTGTGTTCTCGCGAGACCCGGCTTTGAAAGTGAAAAAGGCTTTTGATGAAACTGGGAGTGGTTTTATTTTCAATTGCAACAATCTTAATAGCAGAGTACCTCGGTCAACAAACAGCCATGATCAAAACCTGGTTAATCAGCTAATGCCGAGAAAGCAAATGTGCCCGACAAAAACATATGTGGCCAAAGCTCCGTCTATTTCATTACTTTTTGTTGGGATAAGATCTGTGAGAAGTCTTGAGACCCTCTTTTCTACCTGTGATAGCGTTCTTTCATTGATTGTCGCACCTGCCTAAATAACACGGCCCTGCTTGGCCGGCTTCGTCAAATGTATTCCCTCTCTGTTGAAGAGAACTGGGTACGCGTGTCAACACTGAACAATTCAGAGAGGGTTACATGGCAAATACTTCTCTTTTACAATCGGAACGCCGACGCAATAAATGGGAGAGGGTGAACGGAGTATTAAATGTTTAAAGTCAAAACATGCTATCAATTTAATTTGGACTGTCATCACCTGCCCTTCAAGTGCCATTCATAATTCCCATCCGCAATGAAACAGATGAGGGTTCTGTTTCTTGGTGCTGGTGAAGACTTCTTCAAATATTGCACATACAGATATTCAAACATACTTAACGGCAGTGTCATGGAAATTCTTAATGATAAATGGTTTCTCTCCTGACAAGTATGACACTCCGATGGTGTGGTTGGAAAGGGATTGTGTGATTAAACCAAGTGTCCATCGGGTCTTTCCCGAGATGTGTACCTTGGTGTAGACATGAAGGGTAGTCTGTATGAACGGGTCAATAGGAGGATTCTCGATTGTGTCACTTCAAAACTGCGGAATAAATAGATACATTTAGTTCCCATGGTGAACAACGACTCCCTTGATGGTGGTGGTGATGAGCGTGATGAGATGTTGATGCTTCCGACGAGAATGACGATGGTAGTGGTCGGCGCGAGGGTTGGATTCTTAATTTGATAGTTGATGATGAGATGTTATCGCGATGATGATGATGATGATGATGATGATGATGAGGGTGATGATGATGATGATGAGGGTGATGATGATGATGATGAGGGTGGTGATGATGATGAGGGTGTTCATAATTATGAAAAATAAGATGTAATCGCGATTATGATGAAGAAGAAGAGTGCAATGCTAAGATAGATATTGTATTCCCTTTAGATTGAAATAAATCTTCTTGGCATCTATCTTGATTTGTTGAAAGTGTTGGCGATGAGATAATAGTGACCAAACTGTACACCGTATTCATCACGACGAGGACCGCGCCATGAATACTTTTCACCCAATTAGAGAACTGAACCAAGGACTTTGAAACCACGTTGGAACATTGCAACCTCTGGGTTACTAATTTGCCTCATGTCAGTATGTAAATAACATTTTTGAGACAGACGTTTACAGGGTCTAAAAGCATGGTTTAGTCCCCCATCCTCACCACACACACACACACACACACACACACACACACACACAATAATGCTCAGTCTCTAAATACATGTATATATGATTTTGATATAAACAAATAATCCCTTTTAAATTGAAAAAGAGTGGGCGATTCCGCCTGAACCTGAAGAAATCTGAACTTGCTTCATTTAGGGCTTTAAAATTCCAGAAAGGGTTGGACGGATGGGTAAATAACGTGGTTCAGGGACCATGAGACAGACTGCACCTCCCAGTGATGTGTCTGTAATAGCCTGTACCATCACTATTTATGTACATACATATGTGTACCGCAAAGTTTGTTTTCTAGGACTCCTTTCCCAGGACATAAGTCACTGTAAAACCTAAGGCTTGCACATTTTAAGGGACAATATTATCTTTTGCACAACATTGGAGGCTCACACAGAAAATTGCGCTCAAATAAATTTTGAGTTTTTAAAGTTACAATTTTAATGACACTGAATTTGACTTGGAGCTCTTTCCGCCGCATGTCAGGGGCTTTTCGCACTGACGTGATCTTTGATTTCGTAAACTTTCAAATCACACTTTTTGTAACCACACCATATGTTCACCTAACGTCACAGTGCTAGTCTTGTGTTTCCATGATGGAATACATTAATACAGCCCAGGCCTACGGGTTAGAGAATAAACAATATCATGCAAAACTTGTGGCAAGAAATGGACGAAGCGGATGCGAGCAGTTAGTCCAACTGCGCATCTGTCATTGCCATGACAACCTGGACATATTTGTGCACGTGCAGGTTTGTTTACCGCGCCACCTGACGGCAATGTAAGACGCCTGGCTACCAGACGGGTTGCTTAAACACGTGATCCTAAACCGTAAGTGCCCGGATTTCATAGAAATCCCTGTTGCGGCGGAAATGTACTTAAAATTAGAAACACTGAAAACGTGTTTTGATGATAAACTGTGCTTGGAACTAGCATATGTATTTACATTCTTTCCTAATAAAATATGATTAAAACTTATGGTCGGGACGAAATTGTAATTTATGAGCAGGTATTAGGAGGATTTTTCGACGTTAAACTCATTCCACCCCCAGAATTGGCCGCGGAGACCATATGATCGTCTGCCCAGATATATCGTGTGTCTGGTGTGTTTATTTTCTTTATACAATGTCGAAGCGAGAGAGCTAAATAAACACTCATTACTGTACGGATCAGGCAGCACATTTGCAATCATAAACAGAACACGTGCGCTATTTCCAAACTGGCGACATTTATCAGTTCCGCGTGCGCACCTCAATGTTAATTAGCCCGCACTAATTTATCTCTCTGGCAGCGTTCCTTGTACCGCTTATTATCTCCTGTCTCGAAATGTGACGGATTAAAATCGAATATATCACCACGAAGTAGACTATCTAACAAGTCTGATAAACAACGTTCCAATATTGCCAAGAATAGAGGCAGCCATCAGTCTGATTGACTGAAAGTTCAAAGTAGTTTCCCCAGGTGTACCGGATTGTCTAAGGTGTTAAATTCGACACATATTCTGCCGCGCAGTAAGACGGACAGCCTCATTACTACCACCACTTCACAGATCCGGACTCTTCCGCGACATCTAATATTCCCCTCGCGTTCAACGTATTTGCACAGCATCCGTCTCTGCGCATGTTTCCTGCGCATCTCAGTCCACGAGGAGCAGACAGACACACGACATGGCTCAAATCAAATATTTAAATTGTCTTTCATATCGCCATCGTTTCCGAATCAGTTTAATGGCGGCGTCACTTACTCGCCAGACTCAAATCAGATTTCATATAGAAATGAAACAGTTCGTGCCTTGACTATGATCGTCGACCAGAAACGTTATAACGCTTCCGCGTACTTGAACTGATCAAAACGTATATAGGAGCACCTAAACATTTTGGATGATTAAATCGTTTCCGATTCTGATGCTTGCTAACAGCTGAAGTTCCCTTCTGTAGGCCCCTATATTTGCCGAAGAACGACTGTGGTTGACTAATGCTTAGTCTCTGAATACATTGTATATCTAATTTTCATAGAAACAACCAATTTATTTCCGACTGAAAAGGAGCCCCACTGAGAAGGGAGATTCCGAACCTTAGGAAATCTCGACCTGCTTCATCTAGGGGCTTAGCTTTGAAGAAAGCGCTGGGCGGAAGAGGGGATAATTCAGTTAGGGGACTGTGCGACAGACAACGACTGTGGGTATGGATGTCTGAATGGCAGTGGTTACATAAGACCAACACCCGTTAAGCATCTTTACCCGACGACTTAAAACCAAACAGCTCTCCCTTCAAAGTGGTGGTTAAACCGTCCGCTCGTCATGCCCACGCACATGTCGACAGCCCCACCCCCCACACCTGTGTGACACCCATTTTTGGTATCCTCCGCCATGATATTACTAGATTGCTAAAAGCAGCGTAAAACAATATCCACTCAGTGAGCAATATCTCGTTCTTTACGCGGAAGACCCTAGGGGTTTTACAGTGTACAATGAGGTCATTTTTTATCTCTCGACGTAATATTGTCAAATGTATGCATTGATAAAAACGGCTTAAACCTCACTCTTGTACGTCAAGTTCTCTGCCAACGCAAACGAGGACTTAGTATGACAACTAGTCTAACGCTTAGTCTCAGAATATCTAATTTTGATAGAAACAAATACTTCCTTTTAAATTGAAAAGGCGCCCAATTGAAATGGGAAATGAGGATATCTAGACTTGCTTCATTCAGGGCTTTAGCATTGCGGAAAAGGCTGGTAGGAAGGGGAGATAATGCGGGTCTGGGACTGTAAGTGATTATATAACAGGGGTAAAGGGACATAATCGGGCCTCAAGTTACATCAAGTAAACTCTCATTATTATCAAGATATTAATATAAAAGGTCTTAGTTTGACCGACGTGGACGTATTATTGTGGTTCTATATATGTTAACATTGCTAAAAGAGAAGGACATCGATACGGTTTGCCGGGACCGATCTGGACGGATTATTGAAACACAATTGCCACGACTATTTTCTCTTTTTAAAAAACATGTGTCGAAAGGTTCTGTTTCATCCGAATTGAATGTTTATCTTCACCACAAGCATTGATTTGTTACGGTGGCTGGTGGCATTGATCAGCTGCATCACCACAGAGCACATAGCGAAATCCAGCTCTCTAATATCGACACACAATTCAAAATACAAAAACATACCATTAAATAAATGTCGTTATTGTATTAATATCTCAACTCGTTATATTTTGACGAAACAAAAACAACATAAATATCAATTCCGAATGCTGCGTTGATACTTTAAGTGCGGGATTGAATTACTCAATACCAGTATTTACTGAATCAAGGTGTGGAACACCTAATACGATGAACATTTACACGTCTAGTGCTTTGTGATGTTTTTGTGTTGGGGTCTTAAACAAATACATCAATGGATTTTACAATAACTTCATTAAGTGCGCCAATGCGCACTGGTCCCACTGAAGTGGAATATATAGCCATATTATCTCAAATAACGCTTGTCACATTTAATCTGGAGAAATAAACATCGTTTTATTCGTCAATGGACTTGAACTAGGAGTATTGAATAAAGTTGGTATTACGCGGCGTGGGCTGATTTCATTTATACCACGGTTTATTGTGAAGGAAATCCCGGAATGATGCAGTTATTAGACATTTACCCATTTGGTGAAACTGATGGGTGAGAGTGGTGCTTACAAAGATAGAAATATAATCGGATAATCCTGCATCGAGACCCTCTGAAGATCCGGGTTAGAACTGCTTTTTGAAGTGGCGACTAACGGGATCGGGTGGTCCGACTCGCTGACTTGTTGAACTTGTCATCGTATTCCAATAGCGTAGATAGACGGTAACGATGTTTGTTAATGGACTGTCTGGTCCAGACTCGATCGTTTCCATGCCGACGCTGGAATATTGCTGCAATATTGCTGGGTGAGGCGTCAACAACAAAGAAGCAAGATCTATCCTCGATCTTACAAACATAGGCATGTGGCTAACCGGAGGGTGTATCTTTGAACAGCGGATTACGGCCACTCAGATGACAGGGTCATCGACGACCTCTTAAAATATGACGACGACCTACCAAGACAATGGACAATGTCACAGACTGCGCATCTCTATATCAACATTTTGATTAACTAATACAAGGGGTGACCTGAAAAGGTCTCAGGCTTGCTACGAATTATGTGTAGAACACCCAAAACAGTTTGCACGTATTAAGTACAATCCCTTCCATATTTACAAGCCACATTGGAACCAAAACCACAACCAGGCAGTATATTATTTCAGACGTCAAAGTGCAGGTATTCCCTGTCGATGAAAATGGACAACAGTGGCTACTGCACCTCCATCAAGTGTCACCTGACAGAAACTCCAACAGCGATCCATGCACGCATGGTGATGTACCTTCATTTGTCGAAGTTGGCAACGTGGTTTACGAAGGTTGAAGACCTGCTGCCGTCATGGAAAATACTGATGAAATACTTATTATAATTATGGATGATCGACGACATAGGCATCTTTCGTGAGTGAGTCAGTTTTAGTTTGGGCTTCACACATTGCACCCATGTGGGGAATTGAACCCGGCTCTTCGGCGTGATGAGCGAACGCTTTAACCAATTGACTACCGCACCGCCCTCTTTCGTAATCTGAAAGACTTGAGAGAATTCTGAGGAAATCTTTGCTGGACAAGTTTTTGTTAACACAAAGGTTTGTAACTTCTGATCAGAGACGGTCCAGGTTTATGATGTTACGTGAAAGTTACGTGGTTTTGAAGAGTGATATGCTGAGTGATTTACAACCATAGACGAGTCTTTGGTTCAACACTATCAGCCAGAGACTAAACAGCAGACAAAGCTGTGGAAACATCTAATGTCTTTTCCGAAGAAAAAGTCAAAGCCTGTACCACCAGCTGACAAGGCTAGAGTCTGGCTTCAGTTTTCTGGTATTTCAAAGGTAGCCTGTCTGTGGAGTACTTCTCGAAAGGTCAGACCATTAATGGCCAGTATTGTGCTACTCTGCTTAGATAACCGTCTCAGAAAGTTGGAGTAAAGGTCTGGTGTCTGACTAGGGCGGTTGGGGAGCCTTCGCTCTCACGCCGAAGACCCGGGTTCGATTCCCCACTGAGTACAATGCGTAAAGATGTTTCTTGTGCGGTGATTGTCCGGGAATATTGCTTAAGCGGCATAAAACTAAACTCACTTGCTAAATATTTATCGATGAATACTTTTACTTAGAACCTCTGCTAGTACGAGGGGCAGCTGAAACGTTGTGACCCAGTTGTAGTCTGTAAGGTAAGATTGTAACCGTGCATGTGTTTTATTGTAAATAAAGTTAACCCAATTCGGCGTTTGGAGTCAGCCAAACGTCAGGGTTAAAAACTGAAAGAAAACAAAAATGTGATAAACAAACAGTCTAAACCTGATCCAAATGCCGTGATTACAAGCCATGGCGCTACAACAGTATTTTGGCGCGGACTTTATGTTCATCATGTTCATCAGCTCAAACCAAAACTGGCTTAAAATGCTTTCGAAAACTTTACAACATAAAACATCGTCTGATGTCGGTATATTAACACCTTTTAACTTAATTTCCTAGTAACTTACCAAAATAGCATAAAAATGCCGAACCCAATGCGATGACAACCGCTAGCATCCATTCCGCCCGCCTCGCCGTATCCGGCAAGGGCACGTAACTCTATTTACCATGTTAACCAACCGCTAAAATAATTCTGGTCTAAATGCATTGTAAAGTTGTTTACACAATGTTTACTGCTACGTCTGAATAAGGTGCGGATGTACGTAGCTAAGATCAGACTCTCCCTTTGTGTGAGTTCAACGAAAAGGATGTGTTCCTTCACAGAGTGACGCCAAAATTGTTTGAACGTACATGCAATGTTTGGGCCATTTTATAAATATTCATACATTGTAACCTTGTGGGGAATCGAACCCTGGTCTTGGGCGTGACGAGCGAACGCTTTACCCACTAGGCTACCCGACTTAGTCTGTATTCGTCACTAGTGAATATTCCCAGAAGTTTCCTGGGATTGTCCCAGGAATTAGGAAGTTGACCGTCAGTGTTTACATCATCTAGTAATGGCACATTCTATGGATAACAATTGCTTTTGTTTCGTGAAATAAAACAAGTTGTTTCCATAGAATTTTGCCGTTGTTGCGCTTCCCAGCTTCTAAAATGCCACTCAAAGACATCATCATTCATCCAAGAATACGATCTCGTGAAAAACCGAATGAGCGTCAAAATGTGTCGTACAAAGCTTATTCACGGTCACGTGACCGACATCACGTCCAGTGCAAACGCCTTACATAGTGTAATCTTCACGTTAAAAATATATATGATATGTATACCTGTCGAAAAAACGTCTACGACACAATAAAAAGTCTTCTCAAAGAAGTACAGAAATTCTAAAAGCTTTATCTTGCCATCATTAACAATTGTACATATTTCACAATAAATCACGTCACTCTGAAATCTCGCCTCTCAGTAGCTATAGATACCATTATTATACTAAGCTCACTATCTGATCTGGGCGATATAGCCTATACATACATGGATAATTACGTGACACTAATACGTTTAATAGCATGCCATCATTTATCATCTATGTTCTAAATTCGTGTATGCATGAGTTCTTCACAACCAACACAGGGCGTTTCGAAATGTATTTATCCAACCGTGACTCAAGTTAAGAAATTGTTAACAATTACTGTGCACAGTGATAATAGATGCACTAATATAAACCCTTTCAGGCGCACTATATTCCGTCCGCGGATTTATCTCTGAAATGCGAGAAGGTGATGTATGGACTCTCCATCTGTCCTCCATGAAAGACTAAAATGATCGGCGTCAAACACAATGATACTAAAATACCTGGGTTTGAATTCAAAGGTAGAACACCTTATAAATTACATTTTAATGCCGTCATAAAAGACACGTGGGTTTGGAAGGGGCGTTTGATCCGTCAAGTGTGACGTCATGGCAACAAAGATGCTATTGGCCTACGAGAACTGTTAAGGTTAGTTTCGTAACGTTACACAGAACTCACTTTATATGACTGTGGTTCGGTCAGCCGAAGTCGGTTAATTCTCGTCAATATTCAAAACTCTTCCCTTGTAATTGGTTTATTGCTTCAATCGAATGTATTGCTTTTAACCTGCGCGATTTGTTTCTAACAAGACAGAATCGCAGGTAGTCCAAACGTAATCCTTGTGGTAGATTTATTCCCGTTTGCTAACAACAACTGTACGAGACATTATGAAGTAGACGTGCAATGATGCGTTATGGCGCCGTGTTTTTCGGGTTTCGCTGAATACGGGGAAAAACTTCAAAACATGCCGCCAGCGTTCAATGGGGTATGCAAGAAATCGTCAACAATAACATCAGCTATGATCACGATTCATTAGTTTAGTCGCCAGTCGTGAGAAAATCTACTCACCTGTCGATAGGGAGATTATATAATCAAACAGTTGAAACTAGTTTCCATTTTTTATTTGGACTTTTAGACGTACAGTGTTTTATGAGGATAATGCCTTTGGCGACTGTAGTCGCCCCCCGCGCGCTCTGCAACATGGAGTTGGCCAACACGCCAATAGACGTTGTAAATGCTGTCGTTCCAAGTGTGTATTATGTTGAACCTCCACTTTCCCACATGAATCAAACATAGATTTTATCACATATACTGCCCCCTTTCTTTAATGTATAAATAACATCAAAAGTCATAAAGTCATGGCGAAGCAGGTTTAACCTATTAATATAAACTACTTATAACAAGCGCATTGTCAAACCTGTAAATGAATATAACGTCCTGTAATGGCTTACTTTGTCTTATGGTGGACAAATACAGTATTGGGTTTGGAGTGAGTGAGTTTAGTTTTACGCCGCTTGCCGGTCGTGGGCAAGCCTGTTGCCAAAAAGAACAAATGAACAAAAAATATATCACGGCTTGTCAGCTTAACCATGAGAAAAGCGGCCCATATCGCTGACGCTGTACCACGAATCTAGTGCTGATAACGAAGGTCAGATTAAAACAAACGATCAACAGATCCTTGTCCGTGTAAGGGACGCAACTATACCTGAACTACTCAACTTTGATAACCGCGTCGCCAGTAAGTACGACTGTCCATGAAAGCTCCTAGTTCTACAAGCTTCTAGGTGCTGGTCAATGAGGTTAACGTTCTCCAGTAGTTATGAGTCGGTTAGATTTGCCAGGGTTACTGAAACTTTGATATCTAGAATGCCACTAACCAGAGATTTCAAATATAAAAGTTTGGGATTGAGAAACAAATACATGGCACACACTTAATCGATTTACAAAAGTACCATTCTCAGTTTGCGTCCTTCTCCTTGTTTGGTGAATGCGTTTTAGGAAACACGTATTGCCCAACACAAGTACATGTATTTCTGGTAAACCTGGTATTCTAGGGAGATTGCCTGTCAAACTGACCCTGAAACAAATATACACAATACAGCTATGCAAGTCTAAAATATGTGGCAAGTCTAGATTTGTTAAGTTTCGGGCTGAAAGTGCAGAAAGTCTCCGGGCTTCTTTATAATATTTTATTAATATAATTTAGAAACTGTTATTTTAAGTGTGCGTGCGCAATATGTTCATTTCAGAGACTAGATGCTGTCTATCAGGAGTGTGTTTTAACCGATACATATTCTCCACATGCCAGTTATCACTCTTATGCCTGGAGACGAATTTTTGAAGTCTGTTTTATTCCGTTCTCTGTCATTTCCTTCTCCCCAATGAATAACATGTTATATTCGGGATGCTAGTTGGGCCACCCGGTAGGGTCGACACTGGACCAGACCAGGGCCTAGATTTTCGAAGCCTCTTAGCGCTAAGATAGTCATAAGTTAATGTTAATGTATGGCACTTACGACTATCTTAGCGCTAAGAGGGCTTCGAAAATTTGGACCCAGGCATCCTATCCACAAAGCGTTCGTAACTTTCGTTACATCTTTCGTTGGTCTGTGATAAAGTACAAAAGTCGTAACGGTACGAAAAAGCATTGTGGATCGGGACCATGGGACCTACCCACAAAGCGTTCGCAGCACTACATCATTCGTAAGCCTATGATAAAGTATGAGTTACGATAAGTCGTAACGTTGCGAACTCTTCGTGGATCGCCACCCTGGTGTCTATTGATATCTTCGCTGCTGAGTGAGGAGTTAAAAACAAACAAACAATTTTTATACACGATCTCATCCCGCCATTAGGAATTGGAACCTCCATTACGATGACAGCATTAGCCTGTTTCTTATCAAATTGATGTTTCAATAATTGTAGATCGGGACGAGCGAGATTTCAGATATGATACCATCTACACATATTAAACCGTGCATCCCGTCCAAATGCGTATATTTTATAAGATGGTTTCGTGATAAGGAAACCTTTCAATACCCTTCACATTAGTATTCACGTAATCTGAAATATCAGTATGTTATACGATCTACCGGCCGAGATAAATTATCTGATGAATGATATATAACCCCTGCAGAATATCAAGTTGCCCGGATGATCATTCCGAACGTTATTCTCGCTTTTTACGAGATGTCGCTCGCGCCACAGCTGCGACCATGAACAGGAAGGCAAGATCGTGCCTGCCCTGTGTGTAGCGCACACGCGAGAAGAGCGCATTCACGTGATGTAAGACATGTGTCAACACCGTGGATAGCCGTCTAATGCAACTTTAAAACGACCCCTACTTGTAGAATTTCATTTCCATGATTTAATTTCTCGCTGGACTGTTTATGAGTCCTGGGTTTAAGAAAGCAGCTATGTAAGGTCTTGAATATTAGACTTAGATCGTTTTTGTTTGAGCTTCGGCCTTCCCCATTAAATCACACTCCCCTCGTCTATTCAGCCCGGGCCTGTCAGAGAGCGAGCCGCTGCTACATTTAATGTATCGCTTTGATCCCGTTCTACTGGTCATGAAGAATAAACACCGGTGACCTTTCCTGAAACAACACATGACGAGATCTTGTGCAGATTTACCGACAGGGTTACTCGATAGTGTGATAAATATCTTTATTGCGATCGTGCCATGAGGAACAACAGTATACAGTCCTGTCCCGTTTTCTGGTTGCACGACAGTTTCTAACAGCTTCAGAATCACGCTTTTGTGAAATAATTCGTATTTAAAACGTTGGTTTTGTTTTGATGGTTGAAAATGTTCAAGACAGACATGATTCTTAAATGCGTAGCTTTCGTGTTTCCGAAACAGCGTCCCGATCCACAAAGCGTTCGTAACTTTACGAATGTCGTAACTATAGTTTATCGTTGGCTTACGAATGTTGTAACGCTACGAGCGTTTTGTGGAACAGTTATCAGGACCTAGATTTTCGAAGATTTCCTAGTGTTAAGATGGTCGTAAGTGCCATACATTAACATTAACTTACGACTGTCTAAGCTCTAGAGAGCTTCGAAAATCTAGGCCCAGGCCACTGATCCTGGCAGTGATCTTAGCCTGAGTTAAAGTAAGGTCACCTTAGCGCGTAAGACTTTGTGGAACGGGGCGCAGGGCCTTTGCGTATCTGCGTGTTTCTTTATGTAAAGACGTATTGGGTGGAGGATTATCATGACGTTTCCTTATCCAGACTAATAATTTATTTCAACTTGGGTGTGTTCAATAGTTTAAACCTGAAGTGCCTTACGCAGTGTCAACAAGCGGACAAATAATCCTGCTACCATCGTAAACACAAGTAAATGTGCTAAGCCGTAATTCTATCCTCCATGCAATATGTTTGTCAGTGGAATAAAAAACAAACGTGAACTCCTTTTTTTTAATTTTAGAATTTAGAATTAATTTTAAGTGATCTGAAATGTTCGCACTGTCATTTTGAACTCTAATGTGGAAGGGATAGTCTTATAAGTTGTTTCCTGCTTGGCATTAGTTTGTATTAACCATGTCCATTCTAATTCAGACGGTGTCCGAGCACCGCATGGGAAGGTCTGAAGTATGTAGCTAGAGGGCGTTGCTTACCTGTACAGGTGGGCTATTTGCACCTGTATAACAAAACGTTGCTTCTTGTACACCTGTTTCATATTGGGATGAGAAGTAGCGGGTTTCATCCATCATTAGCATCCTCCTCCACTCGCTGGATTAGACCCTCTTGGGGAGAGCCACCCAGACTCCACAAACCGTCAAGTAAAGTGGGATTAGACCCTCTTGGGGAGAGCCACCCACACTCCACAAACCGTCAAGTAAAGTGGGATTAGACCCTCTTGGGGAGAGCCACCCAGACTCCACGAACCGTCAAGTAAAGTGGGATTAGACCCTGTTGGGGAGAGCCACCCAGACTCCACAACCCGTCAAGTAAAGTGGGGTTAGACCCTCTTGGGGAGAGCCACCCAGACTCCACAAACCGTCAAGTAAAGTGGGGTTAGACCCTCTTGGGGAGAGCCACCCAGACTCCACAAACCGTCAAGTAAAGTGGGATTAAACCCTCTTGGGGAGAGCCACTCAGACTCCACAAACCGACAAGTAAAGTGGGATTAGACCCTGTTGGGGAGAGCCACCCAGACTCCACAAACCGTCAAGTAAAGTGGGATTAGACCCTCTTGGGGAGAGCCACCCAGACTCCACAAACCGTCAAGTAAAGTGGGATTAGACCCTCTTGGGAGAGAGCCACCCAGACTCCACAAACCGTCAAGTAAAGTGGGATTAGACCCTCTTGGGGAGGGCCACCCAGACTCCACAAACCGTCAAGTAAAGTGGGATTAGACCCTGTTGGGAAGAGCCACCCAGACTCCACAAACCGTCAAGTAAAGTGGGATTAGACCCTCTTGGGAAGAGCCACCCAGACTCCACAAACCGTCAAGTAAAGTGGAGCCACCCAGACCCTCTTGGAGTAAGACTCCACCCCAGACTCCACAAACAGTCAAGTAAAGTGGGGTTAGACCCTCTTGGGAGAGCCACCCAGACTCCACAAACCGTCAAGTAAAGTGGGGTTAGACCCTCTTGGGGAGAGCCACCCACACTCCACAAACCGTCAAGTAAGGTGGGGTTGGACCCTCTTGGGGAGAGCCACCCACACTCCACAAACCGTCAAGTAAAGTGGGGTTAGACCCTGTTGGAGCCACCCACACTCCACAAACCGTCAAGTAAAGTGGGGTTAGACCCTCTTGGGGAGGGCCACTCAGACTCCACAAACCGACAAGTAAAGGGGGATTAGACCCACCTGGGGAGAGCCACCCAGACTCCACAAACCGTCAAGTAAAGTGGGATTAGACCCTGTTGGGGAGAGCCACCCACACTCCACAAACCGTCAAGTAAAGTGGGATTAGACCCTGTTGGGGAGAGCCACCCAGACTCCACAAACCGACAAGTAAAGTGGGGTTAGACCCTCTTCGGGAGAACCACCCAGACTCCACAAACCGTCAAGTAAAGTGGGATTAGACCCTGTTGGGGAGAGCCACCCAGACTCCACAAACCGTCAAGTAAAGTGGGTTAGACCCTCTTGGGAGCCACCCAGACTCCACAAACCGTCAAGTAAAGTGGGAGTTACACCCTGTTGGGGAGAGCCACCCAGACTCCACAAACCGTCAGTGGGATTAGACCCTGTTGGGGAGAGCCACCCAGACTCCACAAACCGTCAAGTAAAGTGGCGTTGGACCCTCTTGGGAGACCAACCAGACTCCACAAACCGTCAAGTAAAGGGGGTTAGACCCTCTTGAGCCACCCAGACTCCACAAACCGTCAAGTAAAGTAGTAGGGTTAGACCCTCTTCGGGAGAGCCACTCAGACTCCACAAACTGACAAGTAAAGTGGGATTAGACCCTGTTGGGGAGAGCCACCCACACTCCACAAACCGTCAAGTAAAGTGGGATTAGACCCTGTTGGGGAGAGCCACCCAGACTCCACAAACCGTCAAGTAAAGTGGGATTAGACCCTCTTGGGGAGAGCCACCCACACTCCACAAACCGTCAAGTAAAGTGAGATTAGACCCTGTTGGGGAGAGCCACCCAGACTCCACAAACCGTCAAGTAAAGTGGGATTAGACCCTCTTGGGGAGAGCCACCCAGACTCCACAAACCGTGAAGTAAAGTGGGGTTAGACCATCTTGGGGAGAACCACCCAGACTCCACAAACCGTCAAGTAAAGTGGGATTAGACCCTGTTGGGGAGAGCCACCCAGACTCCACAAACCGTCAAGTAAAGTGGGATTAGACCCTGTTGGGGAGAGCCACCCAGACTATACAAACCGTCAAGTAAAGCGGGATTAGATCCTCTAGTGGAGAGCCACCCAGACTCCACAAACCGACAAGTAAAGGGGGATTAGACCCACCTGGGGAGAGCCACCCAGACTCCACAAACCGTCAAGTAAAGTGGGATTAGACCCTGTTGGGGAGAGCCACCCAGACTCCACAAACCGTCAAGTAAAGTGGGATTAGACCCTGTTGGGGAGAGCCACCCAGACTCCACAAACTGTCAAGTAAAGTGGGATTAGACCCTGTTGGGGAGAGCCACCCAGACTCCACAAACCGTCAAGTAAAGTGGGATTAGACCCTCTTGGGGAGAGCCACCCAGACTCCACAAACCGTCAAGTAAAGTGGGATTAGACCCTGTTGGGGAGAGCCACCCAGACTCCACAAACCGTCAAGTAAAGTGGGATTAGACCCTGTTGGGGAGAGCCACCCAGACTCCACAAACCGTCAAGTAAAGTGGGGTTAGACCCTCTTGGAGCCACCCAGACTCCACAAACCGTCAAGTAAAGTGGAGTTACACCCTGTTGGGGAGAGCCACCCAGACTCCACAAACCGTCAAGTAAAGTGGGGTTAGACCCTGTTGGGGAGAGCCACCCAGACTCCACAAACCGTCAAGTAAAGTGGCGTTGGACCCTCTTGGGGAGAGCCAACCAGACTCCACAACCCGTCAAGTAAAGTGGGGTTAGACCCTCTTGGAGCCCCCCAGACTCCACAAACCGTCAAGTAAAGTAGGGTTAGACCCTCTTGGGGAGAGCCACTCAGACTCCACAAACTGACAAGTAAAGTGGGATTAGACCCTGTTGGGGAGAGCCACCCACACTCCACAAACCGTCAAGTAAAGTGGGATTAGACCCTGTTGGGGAGAGCCACCCAGACTCCACAAACCGTCAAGTAAAGTGGGATTAGACCCTCTTGGGGAGAGCCACCCACACTCCACAAACCGTCAAGTAAAGTGAGATTAGACCCTGTTGGGGAGAGCCACCCAGATTCCACAAACCGACAAGTAAAGTGGGGTTAGACCCTGTTGGGGAGAGCCACCCAGACTCCACAAACCGTCAAGTAAAGTGGGGTTAGACCATCTTGGGGAGAACCACCCAGACTCCACAAACCGTCAAGTAAAGTGGGATTAGACCATCTTGGGGAGAACCACCCAGACTCCACAAACCGTCAAGTAAAGTGGGATTAGACCCTCTTGGGGAGAGCCACCCAGACTCCACAAACCGTCAAGTAAAGTGGGATTAGACCCTGTTGGGGAGAGCCACCCAGACTCCACAAACCGTCAAGTAAAGTGGGGTTAGACCCTCTTGGGGAGAGCCACCCAGACTCCACAAACCGTCAAGTAAAGTGGGGTTAGACCCTCTTGGGGAGAGCCACCCAGACTCCACAAACTGTCGAGTAAAGCGGGATTAGACCCTGTTGAGGAGAGCCACCTGAACTCCACAAACCGTCGAGTAAGGCGGGATTAAACCCTGTTGGGGAGAGCCACCCACACTCCACAAACGGTCGAGTAAAGCGGGATTAGACCCTGTTCGGGAGAGCCACCCACACTCCACAAACGGTCGAATAAGGGTGGATTAGACCCTGTTGTGGAGAGCTATCCACATTCCACAAACAGTCGAATAAGGCGGGATTAAACCCTGTTGGTAGAGCTACCCAGACTCCACAAACCGTCAAGAAAGGGATTAAACCCAGTTGGGGAGAGCCATCCGGACTTCACAAACTATCGAGTAAGGGATTAAACCCTGTTGGGCCAAGCTACCCGGACTGCACTAACCGTCGAGTAAGGGATTAGACCCTGGTTGGGAGAGCTAACTGGACTCCACAAACCGTCGAGTAATGCGGGATTAAACCCTGTTGGGGAGAGCCACCCACACTCCACAATTGGACGAATAAGGGTGGATTATACCCTCTTGTGGAGAGCCACCCGGACTCCACAAACCGTCGAGTAGGGTGGGGTTAGACCCTCTTGATGAGAGCCACCCGGTCTCCAAAAACCGTCGAGTAAGGGATTAAACCCTGTTGGGCAGTGCTAGCCGGACTCCACAAACCGTCGAGTAAGGGATTAAACCCTGTTGGGCAGAGCTACCCGGACTCCACAAACCGTCGAGTAAGGGATTAAACGCTGTTGGGCAGTGCTACCCGGACTCCACAAACCGTCGAGTAAGGGATTAGACCCTGTTGGGCAGAGCTACCCGGACTCCACAAACCGTCGAGTAAGGGATTAAACCCTGTTGGGCAGTGCTACCCGGACTCCACAAACCGTCGAGTAAGGGATTAGACACTGTTGGGCAGAGCTACCCGGACTCCACAAACCGTCGAGTAAGGGATTAGACCCTGTTGGGCAGTGCCACCCAGACTCCACAAACCGTCAAGTAAAGGGGATTAGACCCTGTTGGGGAGAGCTACCCAGACTCCACAAACCGTCAAGTAAAGTGGGATTAGACCCTGTTGGGGAGAGCCACCCAGACTCCACAAACCGTCAAGTAAAGGGATTAGACCCTGTTGTCAGAGCTACCCGGACTCCACAAACCGTCGAGTAAAGGGGGTTAGACCCTGTTGGGGAGAGCCACCCGACTCCACAAACCGTCAAGTAAGGGATTAAACCCTGTTGGGGAGAGCCACCCACACTCCACAAACGGTCGAGTAAAGCGGGATTAGACCCTGTTCGGGGAGAGCCACCCACACTCCACAAACGGTCGAATAAGGGTGGAGACCCTGTTGTGGAGAGCCCCACATTCCACAAACAGTGAATTTAAACCCTGTTGGAGAGCTACCCGGACTCCACAAACCGTTCCACAACTTCACAGTCGAGTAAAGGGGATTAAGTTGCGGCTACCCGGACTTAAACCCTGTTGGTTGGGAGAGCTACCCGGACTCCACAAACCGTCAAGTAAAGGGATTAAACCCTGCCACCCACACTCCACAATTGGTCGAATAAGGGTGGATTATACCCTCTTGTGGAGAGCCACCCGGTCTCCAAAAACCGAGTAGGGTGGGGTTAGACCCTCTTGATGAGATCCACCCGGTCTCCAAAACCGTCGAGTAAGGGGATTAAACCCTGTTGGGCAGTGCTGCCCGGACTTCACAAACCGTCGAGTAAGGGATTAAACCCTGTTGGGCAGAGCTACCCGGACTCCACAAACCGTCGAGTAAGGGATTAAACCCTGTTGGGCAGTGCTACCCGGACTCCACAAACCGTCGAGTAAGGGATTAGACACTGTTGGGCAGAGCTACCCGGACTCCACAAACCGTCGAGTAAGGGGATTAAACCCTGTTGGGCAGTGCTACCCGACTCCACAAACCGTCGAGTAAGGGATTAGACCCTGTTGGGCAGAGCTACCCATACTCCACAAACCGTCGAGTAAGGGATTAAACCCTGTTGGGCAGTGCTACCCAGACTCCACAAACCGTCGAGTAAGGGATTAGACCCTGTTGGGCAGTGCTACCCATACTCCACAAACCGTCAAGTAAGGGATTAAACCCTGTTGGGCAGTGCTACCCGGACTCCACAAACCGTCGAGTAAGGGATTAGACCCTATTGTCAGCGCTACCCGGACTCCACAAACCGTCGAGTAAGGGATTAGACCGTGTTGGGCAGTGCTACCCGGACTCCACAAACCGTCAAGTAAGGGATTAAACCCTGTTGGGCAGTGCTACCCGGACTCCACAAACCGTTGAGTAAGGGATTAGACACTGTTGGGCAGAGCTACCCGGACTCCACAAACCGTCGAGTAAGGGATCAGACCCTATTGTCAAAGCCACCCGAACTCCACAAACCGTCAAGTAAGGGATTAATCCCTGTTGGGCAGTGCTACCCGGACTCCACAAACGGTCGAGTAAGGGATTAAACCTTGTTGGGCAGAGCTACCCGGACTCCACAAACGGTCGAATAAAGGTGGATGAGACCCTGTTGGGGAGAGCCACCCGGACTCCCAGTCGTTGAGAAGGGCCACGGAAACACGTGTCTAATTAATGTTTGGTCAGAGTTGTTGCTATTGCTGTAAGCTTTGGCCCCGGGGCCGCTTTGACCTGGTGGAGATCATTATTGTATCCAGCTTGTCAAATATTTACCAATTTCAGGGTTGGGAGGTCAACCAACGTGTTGCCTCCAACGATGTTAGGCAGAAGTCCCTGAGGGATCGGGATGGGTCAAGATTTAGCCTGGGGTGACGGGTGTTGTTGGAGGAAATCCTAAAGAAATACACAGCAATAATGGGATGGGGGTTGGGGGACAGAGTCATGTGAATAAGAAACCTGTGTGTGAGAGGGTGGGATTAGAGGGAGAAGGACGAGAGAAGAGTTGAGGGGGTGGGGGGAGAGGAGGACGTAGAGAATCGAGAGATAGTGAGTGAGGGACTGACTAGAAGGGAAGGGACGTTGAGAGAGAGAGAGGGAAGGCGGTGGAAAAGAAAGCAAGAATAAAGCGGTGGATGGGTGAGAGAAATAGAGAAGAATGGAAAGAGCGGCGGAGGGGTAAAAGAAATAGAGGTTATAATATAGAGCGTTTGAGGGGTAAGAGAAAAAAAATAGAGGAGGTAAGAGCGGTGGTAAGTAAACAAATATAGGATGTGATAGAGCGATTGATGGGTGAGAAAATAGAGAGAGATGGAGAGAGCGGTGGAGGAGTAAGTAAAAAAGTAGAGTGGTAAGAGAAAAAGAGGGAAGGGATGAAGGGCGGTGCGGGGTGGGAAGCCCCTACCTGGCGTCCCCTGCTGTGATATTAATGGAATATTGTTAAAAGCAAACTAAACTCACTCACTCACTCACTCACTCACTTACTCACTGGAGCATTTATATATAAAAGAGCTCAGCTCAACTCAAGTCAAGACTGACTGAGCAAGTTAGAATCCTCAGCTCGAGGAACATGAAAATTGCTCTGATGGTCTTTGGGATTGTATTTATTTTCTTTTTGTATTTTTTTTCAAATACTATAAATATATTTCTGTGATAAATACCAGTCTACACTTACCACAGCAGCCTCCATATCAGCGCACTGTTCACTAACCGCACTTCGTCTCAGATCTATATCCTACTGGGTTGGAACGATCTTAAACGATCCATTCTGGCTAATGGGGAGTAATCAGACCTGCGTGGCCAGTCATTAGCCGAGTTTCATGGAAATTCTAATTAATAGCTTGAACAATTGTTATACCGTTGGGAATATCCTCATGAGATGAAAAATGAAAATTTGGTGAGATGTGAAAAGAACGTTTAATCCAAATTGAGTTTGAGTGTTCTCTTTGTTTCCGTGTTTGAAGAAGAAACCCGCTTTTGTGGGATCACATCCACAAGGAGAAGAGCCCTGCTGCTCATCTTTCAAGTGAATCATGACGTCATTCATCCCTAATCGAAAACCAGCGACAATGTACAAAAACAGGTTTTACCTTGACCTTCAAAACTAAGGGCCCACGGGACCCGGGGAGTAAGTGAGCTTTTTAGCAATATTCCAGCAATATCACGGCGGGAGACACCAGAAATGGGCTTCACACATTATTGCCATGTGGGGAATCGAACCCAGGTCTTCGGTGTGACGAGCGAACGCTTTAACCACTGGGCTACCCCACCGCCCCACTCCTGTGAGTATTGGACACATTTATAAGACTGAAAGATTGCTGTGGCAAATACAATGCTTGATATCGCTCGTCATTATATACGAGTTGACGAATGGTCAGTTGTGGACCTTATACAAGCAGTGGGTATTCATGCTTGTTATGAGAAAAGGCGAAAATGAAGATCTCCTGTATACTACGTATGACGTGGCTATCTGGTAGTCATGGCGACAGCGATCATGCTCTTGCTGTCAGTAAGTGGTTTTCGACTAGTTGAACGCAGTCGCGATATAGCTGGAATTGTCCTCACTCACTCACTCACTCACTCACCTATCCAAACCCACAGACCCACTCATGAATGCACTCCAAACACAGACCCACCTATCCACTCACTCACTCACTCAACTACCTATCCACTCACTCACTCACTCACTCACTTCAGTGCTGAATGGCATACGGGTCATCCCACTCTCAAATGTCTTCAAATTTCTCAAGTCAAACGAGCACTTTTCCCGACACAACTGTGTAGGTCTGTGTGTTGTGGTTGGCTGGGTGGACACCCCACTCCTCCGGGGTGGACGACGTGGCAGGCTCCAGGCGGGGATTACCTTGGGATAAGTAGTGTGAAGAACATGATGTCAGAGGCAGCCAGGCAGATGAGATGTAACATTACGAGGGTGGGATGGCCGGTTGCAGTCCCCCTCCGTTGGTTGGAACTAGTCCGTCGGATCAACCTGGAGCCATACAGCAATTTTACTCCCCTCACCCATTGTTGAGGACCGCTAATACTTGGGGAGATACTGATGAGAGACCATGGCATCTCAACATTACAAGGTCTAATCAAATACCTGCACCATATTCTGAACCCGTCATTGAAAGCGATAGAGGGCGTGTGCGTGCGTGCGTGCGCGGTCGCGTGTGTGTGTCGTTCATTCTGTGTGCATCTGGTCAGTGTTAGACTAACGCGTAGTCTCTGAATATATATAATTTTCATAGTAACAAACAAACAAACCCATATAAATTGAAAAGGAGACCAAGGGAGAACCTGGGGAGATCTAGACCTGCTTCATTTAGAGCACTAGCATTGCAGAGAGGGCTAGGCAAAGGGAAAATAATATGGTTCAGGAACTGTGAGACAGACAAGGTCAGTGTATGTCTGTCCGTGTGTGTGTGTGTGTGTGCGTGCGTGCGTGAGTGAGTGCGTGCGTACGTTTGAGAGAGAGTGAGAAAGAGTGTCATTAAAATTCATGAACGTTAATCATCCATAGAGGTTAATTATGAACATCTCCAAAATACCCAATCATTCGTTTCATCCGATTTGGTTACAGCGAAAGGTTCCGGAAACACAGATGGGATAAGGTAAAGAATGTCTTAGACTAACAACTAGTCTCTGAAATGAACATATTTTACTGAAAAAAAATTCATAGTAAAAAGTATATATATATATAATGAAAAGGAGCCCTGAGACTTTCTTCATTTTCAGAAGCTGAGGAAATCTAGACTTGCCACATTTTCTAGACTTGCGTGGGCTTTCTTGGATATATTTGCTTCAGGGTCTGTACGACAGACTAAGAATGTCTTCTATGACATATTGCACCATATTAAAGTTTGAATGTAGTTTAAGTCTTCTGAACCAGGTAGATTATAAATGTTAACACCTCTAAACCGTAAGCATATATCTACATTATCTGTTAACATACTCATTTTTCTTGTCTGTATCTTATCTCACTTTGCCAACTGTCAATCACGAGGGTGTCAGTACTCGCCCGTGACAATAGACAACAGTATCCCTGCCTTGACACCTAGGTGTCTTACACAAGAAGGAAATGAAATATACCGTCTACAATGGAAGAGTAGACGACCAACACGCCGTCTTTGCCACTTGTATGGAACATTACGCGCTTCCTGATGTAGATCAATCATTGTATATCAGCCTGACGCGGCCTTCGAGTCTTTGTTGCTACAGCGTAATATTTTCTTTTCAAAAGTTCCCCTTACCCTGCGCAGTATGCGCGGACACGCACTGTGTAAATAGGTCCGTATATTGCCGCTGCACGGCGCTGTCGGCTCACAACGGTAAGGGGAGACGAAGTGTTTCCTTTTGAGTAGTTATAAGGGGAGATCAAGTGATATTAACACGCCGTGGTATCTCTGTTCTATAGGGGTTATTGGAGATTCAGGGGAGAGTACTCTAGACTTGCGACCAGTCGTCAATAGTATCATAATCTGTCGTACCGAAGGTTATTAACGCTTCTGTTTGGCAGTGTCCAGAGATTATGGGGAGAGCAATCTAGACTAGTAGCTAGTCGTCAATATATATCATAATCTGTCGTACCGAAGGTTATTAACGCTTCTGTTTGGCAGTGTCCAGAGATTATGGGGAGAGCAATCTAGACTAGTAGCTAGTCGTCAATATATATCATAATCTGTCTACCAAAATTAACATGTTGATGCCTAGCTAGTGTTTCTTCCAAAACATGTTGATGCCTCTGTTTGCATTTGTCTGGAGATTCATTGGTGGGAGAGTAAATTAGACAGGTGGTTAGTCGCACATCGGTGTATTTTCAGGCATGTTGCCTTATTGATATGAGATTAGAAAACCCTAGATCAGTCATCAGTCCTCATTTTAAAGCTATATGGCGGTTATCTGTAAATAATCGAGCCTGGACCAGACAATCCAGTGACTGACATCCTGAGCATCGATCTACGCAATTGGGATACGATGACGTGTGCCAACCAAGTCAGCGAGTCTGACCACCCGATCCATTAGCAATATAGAACAAACTTTATGGATAACAGCTTCTTTTATTCGTGAGTACGTCGCACTCACGAATAATAGAAGCTGTTATTCATAAAGTTTGTTCTATATTGTACTTCCCAACTTCTAAAATGCCACTCAAAGAAGTGATCCATCAGCTGTCATGCGTGGATTGCTGAAGACCAATTATAACCTGCTTCTTCATACGTATTATATTCAATCATTCTGATCATATTGGTGTGAGACTTCATCTCGACGGTTTTCTTATTTCTAGAGCGAAAAGTAATTGTCAGAGTTTTTGTCAACTGTAACATGCACGGTCAAGGTCAAGGTCAAGGTCACCGCTTTCTCGGAAGGTTTATCATTCGTTATACTAGGTATATACCTTCTCTGAGATCTTTTGAAAATGTTTCGGTCAAAACTAATCACAGGCAAGATCAGCGTTTAGCTTTTAACAAAACATTATAACGTCAGTGTCAGTTTCTAAACAAGGTCACCCGTGAAGATCCGGGTTAGAATTGGCCTTCAGTAACCCATGCTTGTCGTAAGAGGCGACTAATGGGATCGGGTGGTCAGGCTCGCTGACTTGGTTGGCACATGTCATCGGCTCCCAATTGCGCAGATCGATGCTCATGCTGTTGGTCACTGGATTGTCTGTTCCAGACTCGATTATTTACAAACCGCCGCCATATAGCTGGAATATTGCTGGAATAAACTAAACTCACTCACTCACTCACTCACTAAACGTTTAGCTTTTAGCAAGCCTTAGGTCAGTGTCAGTTTCTGAGCATGCTTCACCAATGATCAGTTCCACCTTGGGCGTTATTGTGAAACTATATGTTATTCTTTTACTTGCACAGTTTTGAGAATTGGTAATTGCTAGATCTTAAGAATTTGTCTTGATTAAGATCAAACCATGTTATTAAAACTGAGTAAATGATAGGTTTGTTAAGACTAAGATGCTTTTAGGATTCCGACATAATAGAGTTCCCTCTGTTTTTTGCATTTAATTACATATTATTTTTTAATTATATTAAACCACATTACGCTTATTGATATGGTGTGGTAGTTTGTATTCTAGGTAGTTTGTATTCTAGAGTGAGTGAGTGAGTTTAGTTTTACGCCGCACCCAGCAATATTCCAGCTGTATGGCGGCTTGTATTTCTAGACTGAGGTTGGTCACAAAGGTATTGTATTTGGACATTAACTTTACTGATATATTATTTGGAAACTGTATTCCCATCAATGGGATTAAATCGTGTGTGTGACTGTCAAAACAATAGTTCATGACATTTACAGAAAGTCATCAGTCATCAGTCTTAAGCGACAATCCATCTATACTGACCTTCTTTGTGTGTCTGCCCTTTTGTGTTTATTAGCGGTTCGAGGACGGGCACTTCTGCATATTATGTCAGTCGTCCAATTTTTATCCTAAAAGCGTTTAATAATCCTTGGGGTTCAGTCGTCCAAATATTATCCTCAAACAGTTTAATATCCCTGGGGTGTAATAAAGAAAGTGCATTTCTAATAGCAGAATATTAAATCATGTTAACCTCCCTATGTAGTGGGGACGGTCGGGTAGCCCAGTGGTTAATGCGTTCGCTCGTCACGCTGACGCCCGGGTTCGATCCCCACATAGCATTGTGTATTATGTCTGAAGCCCATTTCTGGTATTTCCTGTTGTGAGTTTGCTGGAACATTGCATAAAGCGAAGTATGACAATACTCACTCATGCTGTTCTACACAACTTAAAATTAGATTCAGGGTAGCCATTTCTGGACTTGTCATCAGGAGACAGCTATACTTGATGCAACCTAAAATGAACGTATCGATAACTTCAATGCAATAATTATGTTCAGGTTTATTACTGCGATGCGATACCTCTATGTAGATCTTCTATTCTGATATGATATCTCTCTTAAAAAACAAACGTCGACGTTTCTGAGTACAACATCGTTTACTGAGTAAAAGAAATAACGAGAAATTACAGGTACGAGTTTAATGAGAATTCCAGTAGAAACACGACGGTGTGCCACAGGGAGATACGGGACAGTGGGTAGCCTAGTGGTTAAAGCCTTTGCTCGTCAGGCCGAAGCCCCGGGTTCGATTCCCCACATGGGTACAATGTGTGCAGCCCATTTCTGGTGTGCCCGCCGTGATATTGCTGAAATATTGCTAAAAGTGGCGCAAAAATAAACTCACTCACTTACAGGGGATACATTCACAGTGTATCTTTCTCCTTAAAAATTGAAAATATAAATACAAAATTGTTTGCTTCTTATCTGTGAACTAAATCATTTTATTCCAGATCAATATTTGTAGCACAGTTACGGATTGAATAATGCTTTGAAACGGATAATGTGCAGTAGATATACAGGGATGTTGTATGGCAATCATTGAGTGCATTTAGTTAATTACCAAAGTAAATGATGTCAGAGCTACAGGCTGATAGGCATGCCAACGCTGAGATATGTCTGCGTTTTAAATAAACTGCTTTCAGGTGCATTAACATGGAAAATTAATTAAAGTTAATGGTTTCAATATGGTGGGAGTGAAGGTACTAGTTTTTTAGTTTTATACACCCATGCATATTTCTTAATAATAATAGACACCTGCAAACTATCTATAAAATTCACAACACATTCGAGATTTTTAATCATACGCAATATTATTACCGTACACAAGAGTACTACTTTTAGTGACGAGGGCTATTGTCACACGGTACAGCGGCATGGTAACAGCACTAGTATATCTCGTTATCTCTCGTGGTTTCTCGCGTTACTCCACCCAGCCTTCCCGTCATGCAGTCGTATAGAAATGGCTGATTTCTATGTTTGTTCAGTATCTAGCGCAGATTAGGAATAGGAGGCCGGCCTTCAATTTGTCGTGCTCGCTCTTGATAGCAGAGGGATTAAGAAAACAAACATTTTCTTTGGTTTGGGGTAACTTTTCACGGCTATGCTCTCACCGGATCGCCTTGAACTCGACAATTGGCAAAGTAAGCAATGAAACCCAACGCAGGGTGTTCCTAATGCAGCCATATTGTTTTATGGCGCTAATTTATTTAGTGTTCGCGGGTGGCGTCGTGAACCTGATACGAGACAAAGTCTTCCAAAAGGCGCTGAGCCAACACACAACATCTGTCCTCGGAGTAACATCAATACATGCTTATTTGTATTAAACCCTCTCTACCAAATATGCAGAAAGTATTCTATCAAATTTCATTTTGATGTGAGCCGAAAAGGCGTGAGGGGGAACAACTGGTGTATATACAGTTTATTCCTACCTGATAGTAAGATGTATCGTACAGTTATGTTTATATATCCCGCCCATGTTCTAACGGAGCACTGGCTCCGTGTGTCCGTTTAACAGAAGACAAGTTGAAAAGCCTTTCACAGCATTATTTTCGAAATGGGTCTAACTTTCATCTGCCACATTATTGCTTAACACGGCATTAGTCAATATGTACAGCACCTGTGGTGAGGAATTTGCTAGAACAAATAAGTGTTTGATGAAAGAAAAACGTAACGATATCCTTTGTTTGTTGTGGAACTCTGTGCAACAGAATCATTCCTGAGAATTCAAACTAGTCAGTCAAACGTCTTTGACCTCTGGTATTCTTTACCCGTGTGCATTCTGTAATCTCGTAAATATTGAGCATTGTGTTATAACTTCACTTGCTGTACGTCATGTCACGCGTTGTGGAGAACAGGAAGTGACGTCATAGCATCAGGAACACTTCGTGTTCTAACAATGACTGTCTTCAAAAAACGATTAAATGTTTAATAATTTCATTGTGTTAAGTAATAGCTGAAGAACATAGTTTTTACATAATTCAGATATAAACAATAGAATTATTTAAATTTGATTTTATAAAATTCATTGTCTATTTCTCAAATATAATTCATCAGAAATAACGCCCGGAATATTTTAACGGCATAAGATCAGAGACTGTAAGCGTAATTTAATGTTTGCCAAGTGAAATGGCGATGGTTACTATGTCAAGAGAACATTATGAGAGAATTTTAGATTTTGCGACCCAAATTCTGTAATGTGACACCAAAATAATCCCTACAACAAATAAGCCTGTTTGCCCAAACACCGTGCAGTTTGTATCAAGCGGCTATCCAACTGTTACAACTGATGCTCCGAAAGGAATCCATTAGTTCGGGGAATATTCTGAAGTGTATAAGGTGGAATAAGGAGCATTAGTCTGTCTCCCAGACATTTGAGAGTAACATTACAAAAAGAATCCAACCCAAGTTTAGAATGATTTGGCAAGTCTGAAATTGGTGAAATAATCCAAACCAAAACGCATTTCCATCTATTCTTATGTAACAACACATAATATTGTTCATATATATTTTAAGCATTAACTCGAATTTAAGAGAATAGTCAATAAACATGCCAATCTGATTCTCTTCGGTCAGTCCATGAAAGTAACAATGTTTCGGTGTTAATGTTGAGTTTTCAGTGGAGTATCCCTTTAAATAACGCTCTAGATTTATTCTTTAAATTTATTTACAGACAGCCGCCATATAGCTGTAATATTGCTGAACTCACTCACTCATCAATATTCCAGCTGTACGGCGGCGGTTTGTATATAATCCAATCAGGACCAGACAACCCGGTGATCAACAGCATGAGCATTGATCGACGCAATTGGGAATCGATGACATGTGTCAACAAAGTCGGTGAGCCTCACCACCCGATCCCATTAGTCGCCTCTTACGACACGCATGGGTTGCTGAAGACCAATTCTAACCCGGATCTTCACGAGTGGTAGTGGTAGTGGTAGCGGAAGTGGTAGTAGTAGTAGTAGTAGTAGTAGTAGTAGTAGTAGTAGCTAGTAGTAGTAGTAGTAGTAGTAGCAGTAGTAGTAGTAGTAGTAGTAGCTGCAGCAGTAACAGTAGTAATGTTTTGACCTCAGTTTGACGAGGTATAAGTTTTAACCCCATCCTGTCAATAACAAAGTAACTCTTTTTAACCCTTATTATCCAGAAGTTTGAGGTTAGAACCATGTCCAGGTGATGTTTTCCGGTGCACCTTTACATGCACCTTCTGTATCTGGAGAAACGCTAAACATGTTGACATGAGCGTTGACTCTAAGGTGGGGCTGGATATCGCTTTGATCGAGGACTGGAATGTGGTGTCTTCAAAAGACACACCCGGAAATTAAACGAAATTATACTCATAAAAATGACAGGAACACCAGAGAAAAATATACCCGGGACACACAAGTATAGAAGAGCGTTGTATAATGACATACCCCGGGTATACAGGGAGAGGAGCGGGTGGATAGCGATATGCTTCGGTTATACGGGTGAAGCGACATGAATTGGGGTCTAATATCGCGTCGAGATAACTGCACGTATTTAATGGGCATGTGGCTACCTGAGCTTGGCTTGACCCGCACGGTCTATAATGCCTTGAGATACCACGCCGCTGTTTAACATGTATACCCCATTCAAGCACATTACACTGACTCCGAGCCGGTCGGTCATTGTTTAATCTACCTAACGCTGAGCGACAGGCACGGGAACAAAAAGTACCATCTTTAACGTCATATGGGCAAGCGAGTGAGTGAGTTTAGGTTTACGCCGCTTTTAGCAATATTCCAGTAATATCACGGCGGGGGACACCTGAAATGGGCTTCACTCATTGTACCCATGTGGGGAATCGAACCCGGGTCTTCGGCGTGACGAGCGAACGCTTTAACCACTAGGCTACCCTATCGCCCAACGTCATATGGTGTGGAGCGTCCAGAGTATCGAAACACCGACCTCTTGCTCGACCGGCAGACACTCTACCCACTAGACCACGGATATGGTCCGGGTATGGTCCGGGTGTACGGGTATGATTAGTCCCAACTCATGTGTACCCTGTTATTAATCTCGAACAAATATGTAGGAGATAATTTATCGGCCAAAGATAACTCAAAAGTTGACAGTCGATAATCTTCAAGACATAGAATTGATGTATTTGAACAGGAAGTGATTTATTGTGGGACGATGACGGAAAATTTGTTTCAACTTTAACATTCTTAAAAGCAATCTATGTTCAGTCATCGTAGATGTAAATACATTTCCCCACATAAAAACAAAATAAAACCATAGTGTAGTTCACCACACAGTATTATTACACTCAACTGTGTCTACACAGTGTTTTCTTAAGAAGCTATACTACCCAAAAGAAGAGAAGGAACGCCCTATATTTTCTTACGACTAAGAAGCTATACTACCCAAAAGAAGAGAAGGAACACCCTATATTTTCTTACGACTAAGAAGCTATACTACCCAATAGAAGAGAAGGAACACCCTATATTTTCTTACGACTAAGAAGCTATACTACCCAATAGAAGAGAAGGAACACCCTATATTTTCTTACGACTAAGAACCTATACTACCCAAAAAGAAAGAAGGAACGCCCTAGACTAAGAAGCCATACTACCCAAAGAACGAAGGAACACCCTATATTTTCTTACGACTAAGAAGCTATACTACCCAAAAGAAGAGAAGGAACACCCTATATTTTCTTACGACTAAGAAGCTATACTACCCAAAAGAAGAAGGAACACCCTATATTTTCTTACGACTAAGAAGCTATACTACCCAATAGAAGAGAAGGAACACCCTATATGTTCTTACGACTAAGAAGCTATACTACCCAAAAGAAGAGAAGGAACACCCTATATTTTCTTACGACTAAGAACCCAAAATATTTTCTTACGACTAATATACTACCTAATAGAAGGAACACCCTATATTTTCTTACGACTAAGAAGCTATACTACCCAAAAGAAGAGAAGGAACGCCCTATATTTTCTTACGACTAAGAAGCTATACTACCCAAAAGAAGAGAAGGAACACCCTATATTTTCTTACGACTAAGAAGCTATACTACCCAAAAGAAGAGAAGGAACACCCTATATTTTCTTACGACTAAGAAGCTATACTACCCAAAAGAAGAGAAGGAACGCCCTATATATTCTTACGACTAAGAAGCTATACTACCCAAAAGAAGAGAAGGAACACCCTATATTTTCTTACGACTAAGAAGCTATACTACCCAATAGAAGAGAAGGAACGCCCTATATTTTCTTACGACTAAGAAGCTATACTACCCAAAAGAAGAGAAGGAACACCCTATATTTTCTTACGACTAAGAAGCTATACTACCCAAAAGAAGAGAAGGAACGCCCTATATATTCTTACGACTAAGAAGCTATACTACCCAAAAGAAGAGAAGGAACACCCTATATTTTCTTACGACTAAGAAGCTATACTACCCAATAGAAGAGAAGGAACGCCCTATATTTTCTTACGACTAAGAAGCTATACTACCCAAAAGAAGAGAAGGAACACCCTATTTTTTCTTACGACTAAGAAGCTATACTATGTGTGTGTGTGTCACATATATTTTAGAAGTAAAATCTTGTATCTATATTATATATAATCTATAACGTATATATATTCTTTTATTTCCTCCGTTTATGCGACAGGAACATGGACACATGTCGTCCGACATACTTACTTTATCAATGCACTCAACGTAGGCATCATATTAAGAACGAAAGTATGTACATTTCATCAACCGTAAACTGTGGCAATACTTACCATTAATACAAATGCAACTTAACCCGTGGAGATCCAGGTTATAATTGATCTTCAGTAACCCATGCTTGTCGACGAACGGGATCGGGTGGTCAGGATCGCTGGCTTGGTTGAAACATGTCATGGTATTCCAATTGCGTAGATCGATGCTCATGATGTTGATCACTGGATTGTCTGGTCCAGACTCGATTATTTACAGACCGGCGCCATATAGCAGGAATATTGCTGAGTGTGGCGTAAAACTAAACTCACTCACTCTTCCAGTAAATGTCTTCCGACCTCCTAACAAATACATCATAGCTGTCAGTGTTGTAACTTGCATCTTGATTACTAATAAATTGCATGCCGAGGTGACGTTAAATTCTAACTCACTCACTCACTAATAAATCGTACACAATAAACTACGTTTGTAGCGAACACGCTTATAACGAGCTGTCTTTCTCGGTCCCGGGCGGTTTTGTTGCATGTTTTAGTCGAAATGCGTATTGCGTACCATGGTTATAACGAACTAAAGGTTGTGGTCCCATTGAGTTCGTTATAACCGAAGTTTGCTGTATTATCTCTCTAAATGTTCGAGAAAGGCCCCAGGTACCCCATCTCTCTGTACCAAGGCGACTGGCGTAGGGCCTGAGTGTCTAAAACAGGGTTTTTATATTGATGATGAGGACGTGAATATTTATATCGATAACAACCTGTGTATTTTTTGTAACGATTCATGGCGACCTTTTGTCGCTTCATCAGCTGAATATTTATGACGAATGAGTGAGTGAGTGAGTTTGGTTTTACGCCGCGTTTAGCAGTATTCAAGCAATATCACGGCGGGGACACCAGAAATGTGCCTCACACATTGTACCCATGTGGGAAATCGAACCCGGGCCTTCGAGCGAACGCTTTAACCACTAGGCTTCCCTACCGCCCCACCTGACGAAGTACAACTGAAACGGCGTCACAAAGCATAAAGAAGTTGTTAACCATAAACAGTTTCATGTTTTCACCAGCTTCTACATGTCCCTCAGATACTTCATATTGATAAGAATCTACTTTATCTCTATTTTTTCAGGTGCGTGATAAATGTGCGAATATCGGTAGCGTTAGAAAAGCAGATGTTGAAAGCCATGTCTGCAGTTTTAGTTGATACAGCCTTTAAAATGTCACTTCAAATATATGATATGTGAGAGTTTCTTTTGAAAACCCAGTTTTCACCCAAATCCTAGAGAATGACCTTTGTTTCTTATTACCACAGTGAAAACGCGTGCATTAATTTACAATTAGCAATTAATGCACGAAATACTAGTCCCTGTGACATAAACGGTGAGATTAAATTTCTCAGATAATATTTATTTAAGCTGTCGCGGCAGGGCTGTAACGTTGTCCCACTGAAACAAAGCGCTATACGCCCGTTCTCCAGACATATAATTATAAGCTTAGCTTAACGCGAAGTAAAAAAACAAGCTTGTAGCAGTTTCTCTCATACAGAACTGACGAGAAAAATATTTTAAAGGTCACCCTTTGTTCCAAGGTGTTTGGGGATGTTAAGGCATGAGACAGGTAGAACATCGCCCTCTTCCCACCTCACCTGTAATTAACACAGGTAGAGCGTTACATTTACCAGGTGAGACCAACAAAGCCCTACCTGGGCCGTGTTTGCATTCCGATAACAAGGCACAGGCACATTTCAAATCCACCTTCCCGTGTTTGTTGACAAATGTTTAGCTATCTTCAGAATGCGCGGTAGTTACGTATAAGAGTGACATTAGTTTAAGTTAAAGGTGTGATAACTAATTACTGTCAGGGAGAATAGGTAAAACCAAATTTCACCCCCGTTGATGAAATGTATTTGCAGAAAATTAGTACGGAGTTTGGCAAACAGCGCCTCTATGTGTGCCTGTAGTACCGTGTGATGTTGCAGGTGTAAGCCGTGTTGGTATATTGGAGTATATTGGAGTATTATATATATATATAAAAGGTTGGGGAATCAGCTCGCTTTCTACACATAATACAAAACCTGAGTGAATGAACGACTATCTTATTACACAGCCGCGGAATGATCTGTGACTGATTCACTGATTAAATTGATGATTGATATTTAGAAATATTCATAAACTTTATAAATGTTTTCCATATTAAGAATTATATGCGTGCGTGTGTGCGTAGGTGCGTGCGTGCGTGTGGCAATGGGACCACTTTATAAAGTACATATAAATAGTCCCCGAAAACCAGTGCTGTATTTAATTGAATTTAATTTTGAAAAGTGCACCTCGGGTATGCATGCCAAGAGAGGGAGAAAAGAAGGGCTGGTCAGTCAGTAGTAGTCTGTCTCACAGTCCCTGAACCACATTAATTTCCCTACTGCCAAGCCCTCTCTGCAGGCTAAAGCCCTAAATAAAGCAAGTCTAGATTTCCTCAGGTTCTGAATCTCTGGTCTCCCTAGGGCTCCTTTTCAATATAAATGGGCTTGTTTGTTACTATCAAAATTATATATATTCAGAGACTAAGCCTTAGTCTAAGTCAGTAGCTGAACCACATTATTTCTCCTTCCGTCCAGCCATATCTGTAACGTTAAAGCCTTTAACTGAAGCAAGGCTAGATTTATTAAGGGTTTTAAGTTCAGAATCTCCGATCTCACTTGGGCTCCTTTTCAATTTAAATGACATTTTTGGTTACTATGATAATCACATACATTCAGAGACTGAGCGTTAGTCTAGGGAGGAACGGGGTTCGTAATTGGTAACTAACCAGATTCGGGAATCAATAGTTTAAAATATAACCGTTATGCAAACCAAATCGTTTGAAGATCACAACTGTGAAGTACATTATAATTAAGCCGTTAATTACAACACACATGTAACAATTTAAGCACCCATGAACGTACAACCGGTGTTAGCTCAACAGTTATCGGTTTCGTTCAGCGATAATTCCCGCTTTTCGCACGTGTTTGATTTAACCCCGAACAATACAGACCACAGGCTTATCTCCGACAGGTATATTGGCTGATAATCTGGGTACCCCAGGCCGGACCGAGGTGTGAAGTGACCTCAATATCACTTCAATACTTCATCGAGTGGCGACCATGCTCTGTGACGTCATACAAACGCGATATGGCTCTTGATGCTGTCTTCCTTGCCACAGGTGTTAGTTGGCCGATTTTTAACTCCCCGCATTGCTTGTGAAATAACACTGAAGTGATATAGACTTATTTACTCAGAGGGAAGCGGCAATTAGCGCTGTGTGGTGAGAATAGCGCTGCCTACACCTGCACTTACAATCGTACTCAACATCCAGCGCCCAGGCTCAGTATTTAGCTTACGAAGTGCACATTTTGACATCATAACTGGCCAAAGCATGCTAGGATTGTGGATACACGTAAACACACGAGGAAGTTCTTAAGAATCAGATGGGGGTTTACATGCAGCCCTTACCATCTCCACGTGCGTACCAACTGCAGTTGAAAGAGCTGATATTCGATATGATACAGGGTTCAGTATTGGGTGGTTGCACCAGCTGATGTGTATTTGTTGACACAGACGAGAGCTGGGTTGCACAATGTAAGATGCTAAGACGGCGGGTCTTCATCTTGCACTTTCTTCACTTTTGTAGAACCGATATGAAAGAGAGTACGCGGTATGTGTAAAGTTTCGTATATGTCAGTCAGGAAACTCGTCTAATTGGAACTGGTGTAGGTTTACTGTTTTAGTACCGCGGCGTTCGATATGGGAAGGTGGGTGGTTCGATCCCCGGCCCCGTCATACCAAGAGACTGGTGGCTGAGCTGTCACCCTGCTGGCGCTAGGCATTAATAGAATAAACCAAGGTTTGGTCCGGTCGAAGTCAGTGTGTGTGGGGGGTATCCCTCGCTCTCTCCCTCTGTCTATCTCTCTCTGTCTGTCTGGCTGTCTCTCTGTGTCTGTCTGTCTCTCTCTCTTTCTCCCTCTGTCTGTCTGTCTGTCCCTCTGTCTGTCTGGCAGTCTCTCTGTGTCTGTCTGTCTCTCTCTCTCTCTCTGTCTGTCTCTCTGCCTTTCCGTCTCTCTCGAGTCTCTCTCTCTCTCTCTCTCTCTCTCTCTCTCTCTCTCTCTCTCTCCCTCTGTCTATCTCTCTCTGTCTGTCTGTCTGTCTCTCTCTCTCTGTCTCTCTCTCTCTGTCTGTCTCTCTCTCTGTGTGTCTCTCTCTCTCCCTGTCTGTCTCTCTCTCTCTCTCTCTCTCTCTCTCTCTCAAATATACTACCCATCAACAGTTTAGACTCACTTAAAGCACTCACTATATGTTATTTAATATATGTGATTACGTCGAAGATGAATTTCTCCCCTAACTTGGGGGAACCAACTGCAAGCCTTGAATTGCATGAGGATCATGCATCATATGTGCAAATATCGTGCATGTGAACAGCTGCGTTTTGGTGTAAAGTTTTCTTAAGAATTCGCCAATTTTCACTGAGTTTCATCATTTATTGAACTCATGACAATAATCTTTTCAACGTTACGAATTCGTTTTACAAAACATCAGTTCATGTAACAGTACCTTTAAACAGTATGGAATATTTTGCAAATTCTAGTTTAGAACAGTTGACTGAAGTAAGTAGCTACATTTACACTAGTGAGTCAAACTTTTGATGGGTAGTATACTTTGTAGAGACAGAGAGAGAGCAGCACGGGTGTAGTGCTGGCGAACCGGGATTCGATACGATAGGCGCTTTAAAAATGAATCTTTGAAATGGTAGATTTATCAGTCCTATTTTGTAAACTGAGTGTGTGCCTTTTACATCTCAATCTCGTATCCTGTACAGTAGGTTGGTACCGACAAATCGGAATCAGGTAATATACGATTCGACCGTCGTTCCAACAAGTGCACCACCCCCTCAGCAGCCATTCTGACCACTCAATCCCCAATATCGTGTCTGAAGTGTCGTAGACACATGAACGAAAGCTGACTGAAAATGAGTAACTCTCAAAAAATTATTATATATTCGCATGCTGAAAATTTGCCAGAATCTTGACCAAAGTATGATAAATGGACAAATATACAAGTTCAATATGTCCCATGCGGACCACGTGCGGATTTTGAAGACGACAAATACTGTCTACAAGTGGACAGCGGCATATACATGTTAAAATCCTCAGCATATCGCAATGTAATTCTATACGTCGGCCGGCCGACCAGAGCTCACTTGACACTAATAACCGCGTTAAGGTAATAAAATACCAGGAGCAGTAATTAGTGTTAAAATTCTAAAGGACATAAACTAACTTTGTACATGTTATTATTACCGAAAGGCCAGGGAATACCCGACTCCTCCGAGTGACCACAGTCCAGCTGTCGTGGCCTGACTGATTAACCATAGTGCATGATGCAATCTCCCTAACATCCTCCGAGTAGTATACGTTACATATGTTGTACAAACATGAGAAGGCAATATAGTTACATCTGGTCTCTGAAATGAACATATCTTACAGAAATAGAGTTTCTAAATTATGTTCTGAAAGTGTAATAAAAGGAGCCCAAGAACTGACCCGTGAAGATCAGGGTTAGAATTGATCTTCAGTAACCCATGTTTGTCGTAAGAGGCGACTAACGGAATCGGGTGGTCAGGCTAGCTGACTTGGTTGACACATGTCATCGGTTGCCAATTGTGTAGATCTATTTTAATGCTGTTGATCACTGGATTGTCTGGTCCAGACTCGATTCTTTACAGACCGCCGCCATATAGATGGAATAATGCTGAGTGCGGCGTAAAATTAATCTCACTAAATTGTTTCAGAACTGTGGTAATCTAGACTTGCCACATATGTATGGGCCGCATTGGGTTTATTTGTTCAGCTTCTCTATGACAGACCAGCAAGATACTTGAGCCAGTATTTACGGTCTTAACATGTACGCCTGACATTTTGGGTTCAAATTGGGGTTCAAATCCGAATTGCGGGCGAGTTAGAAATACAATAGCAGAAACATTGATGTACACGATCGGATTCATGGGCATTGAAGTTAGGCGGTATTGTTGTAAATATTGTAAGTTTGACAAAAAGAGATGGATACGTGTTCAAATTAAGATCATAAGATCACTGTTTCTGTCTAGTCTCTTTAAAAAAGAAAAAATATCCAAGTAGAATATATTTAAAACATATATTAAAAAAGAGATTTTCTTCATTGATAGAAACTGCATTAATTTCGACTTGCCAAACATTAAAGACCTACATGACCGGTATTGGATATACATTTTTCCGGGTCTGTAGTGAGTGAGTTTACTTTTACGCCGCTTTTAGTAATATTCCAGCAATATCACGGCGGGAGACACCAGAAATGGGTTTCACACATTGTAGTCATGTGGGGAATCGAACCCAGGTCTTCCGCGTGACGAGCGAACGCCTTAACCACTAGGCTACCCCACTACCCCACAGGGTCTGTAGGACATATGAACTAAACCAGAGTTAAAGGGAAACACACACACGACATACACTATACAACAATGTTCTAGCAGGAAACACACGACATACACTATACAACAACGTTCTTGCAGGAAACGGGCGGTGGGGTAGCCCAGTGGTTAAAGCGTTCGCTCGTCACGCCGAAGGCCCGGGTTCGATTCCCCACATGGGCACATTGTGTGAAGCCCATTTCTGGTGTCCCCCGCCGTGATATTGCTGGAATATTCCTAAAAGCGGCGTAAAACCCAACTCACTCACTCACTCTTGCAGGAAACACACGACATACACTATACAACAATGTTCTAGCAGGAAACACACGACATACACTATACAACAATGTTCTAGCAGGAAACACACGACATACACTATACATCAATGTTCTAGCAGGAAACACACGACATACACTATACAACAATGTTCTAGCAGGAAACACACGACATACACTATACAACAATGTTCTAGCAGGAAACACACGACATACACTATACAACAATGTTCTTAGCAGGTTCTAAAAACACACGACATACACTATACAACAATGTTCTAGCAGGAAACACGACATACACTATACAACAATGATCTTGCAGGAAACACACGACATACACTATACAACAATGTTCTAGCAGGAAACACACGACATACACTATACAACAACGTTCTTGCAGGAAACGGGCGGTGGGGTACACCAACAATGTGGTTAAAGCGTTCGCTCGTCACGCCGACATACACTATACAACAATGTCCTAGCAGGATTCCCACACATGGGCACACTGTATACAAGCCCATTTCTGGTGTCCCCGCCGTGATATTGCTGGAATATTCGAAAAGCGGCGTAAAACCCAACTCACTCATACAACAATGTTCTAGCAGGAAACACACGACATACACTATACAACAATGTTCTAGCAGGAAACACACGACATACACTATACAACAATGTTCTAGCAGGAAACACACGACATACACTATACATCAATGTTCTAGCAGGAACACACTATACAACAATGTTCTTGCACATACACTATACAACAATGTTCTAGCAGGAAACACACGACATACACTATACAACAATGTTCTAGCAGGAAACACACGACATACACTATACAACAATGTTCTAGCAGGAAACACACGACATACACTATACAACAATGTTCTAGCAGGAAACACACGACATACACTATACAACAATGTTCTTGCAGGAAACACACGACATACACTATACAACAATGTTCTAGCAGGAAACACACGACATACACTATACAACAATGTCCTAGCAGGAAACACACGACATACACTATACAACAATGTTCTAGCAGGAAACACACGACATACACTATACAACAATGTTCTTGCAGGAAACACACGACATACACTATACAACAATGTTCTAGCAGGAAACACACGACATACACTATACAACAATGTCCTAGCAGGAAACACACGACATACACTATATAACAATGTCCTAGCAGGAAACACACGACATACACTATACAACAATGTTCTAGCAGGAAACACACGACATACACTATACAACAATGTTCTAGCAGGAAACACACGACATACACTATACAACAATGTTCTAGCAGGAAACACACGACATACACTATACAACAATGTCCTAGCAGGAAACACACGACATACACTATACAACAATGTCCTAGCAGGAAACACACGACATACACTATACAACAATGTTCTAGCAGGAAACACACGACATACACTATACAACAATGTTCTAGCAGGAAACACACGACATACACTATACAACAATGTTCTAGCAGGAAACACACGACATACACTATACAACAACAATGTCCTGGCAGGGAAACACGACATACACTATACAACAATGTTCTAGCAGGAAACACACGACATACACTATACAACAATGTCCTAGCAGGAAACACACGACATACACTATACAACAACGTTCTAGCAGGAAACACACGACATACACTGTACAACAATGATCTTGCAGGAAACACAAGACATACACTATACAACAATGTTCTAACAGGAAACACGACATACACTATACAACAATGTCCTAGCAGGAAACACACGACATACACTATACAACAATGTTCTTGCAGGAAACACACGACATACACTATACAACAATGTTCTAGCAGGAAACACAAGACATACACTACACAACAATGTTCTAGCAGGAAACACACGACAAACACTATACAACAATGTTCTAGCAGGAAACACACGACATACACTATACAACAATGTTCTAGCAGGAAACACACGACATACACTACACAACAATGTTCTAGCAGGAAACACAAGACATACACTATACAACAATGTTCTAGCAGGAAACACACGACATACACTATACAACAATGTTCTTGCAGGAAACACACGACATACACTATTCAACAATGTTTTAGCAGCAGGAAACACACGACATACACTATACAACAATGTCCTAGCAGAAAACACACGACATACACTATACAACAACAATGTTCTAGCAGGAAAACACACGACATACACTATACAACAATGTTCTAGCTACATACACTATTCAACAATGTTCTTAGCAGGAAACACCATACAACATACACTATACTATAAACAATGTTCTAGCAGGAAACACACGACATACACTATACAACAATGTTCTAGCAGGAAACACACGACATACACTACACAACAATGTTCTAGCAGGAAACACACGACATACACTATACAACAATGTTCTGGCAGGAAACACACGACATACACTATACAACAATGTTCTGGCAGGAAACACACGACATACACTATACACTATATACGACATACACTATACAACAATGTTCTAGCAGGAAACACACGACATACACTATACAACAATGTTCTAGCAGGAAACACACGACATACACTATACAACAATGTTCTAGCAGGAAACACACGACATACACTATTCAACAATGTTCTTGCGGGAAACACACGACATACACTATACAACAATGTTCTTGCAGGAAACACACGACATACACTATACAACAATGTTCTTGCAGGAAACACACGACATACACTATACAACAATGTTCTAGCAGGAAACACACGACATACACTATACAACAATGTTCTAGCAGGAAACACACGACATACACTATATACAACAATGTTCTAGCAGGAAACACACGACATACACTATACAACAATGTCCTAGCAGGAAACACATACACTATACAACAATACACTATTCAACAATGTTCTTGCAGGAAACACACGACATACACTATACAACAATGTTCTGGCAGGAAACACGACATACACTATACAACAATGTTCTAGCAGGAAACACACGACATACACTATACAACAATGTCCTAGCAGGAAACACACGACATACACTATACAACAATGTTCTAGCAGGAAACACACGACATACACTATACAACAATGTTCTAGCAGGAAACACACGACATACACTATACAACAATGTTCTAGCAGGAAACACACGACATACACTATACAACAATGTTCTTCGCACTAACACAATGTTCTACAGACATACACTATACAACAACAATGTTCTGGCAGGAAACACACGACATACACTATACAACAATGTTCTAGCAGGAAACACACGACATACACTATACAACAATGTTCTGGCAGGAAACACACGACATACACTATACAACAATGTTCTGGCAGGAAACACACGACATACACTATACAACAATGTTCTGGCAGGAAACACACGACATACACTATACAACAATGTTCTGGCAGGAAACACACGACATACACTATACAACAATGTTCTGGCAGGGAAACACACGACATACACTATACAACAATGTTCTAGCAGGAAACACACGACATACACTATACAACAATGTTCTTGCAGGAAACACACGACATACACTATACAACAATGTTCTAGCAGGAAACACACGACATACACTATACAACAATGTTCTAGCAGGAAACACACGACATACACTATACAACAATGTTCTAGCAGGAAACACACGACATACACTATACAACAATGTTCTAGCAGGAAACACACGACATACACTATACAACAATGTTCTAGCAGGAAACACACGACATACACTATACAACAATGTTCTAGCAGGAAACACACGACATACACTATACAACAATGTTCTAGCAGGAAACACAAGACATACACTATACAACAATGTTCTGGCAGGAAACACACGACATACACTATACAACAATGTTCTTGCAGGAAACACACACTACATACACTATACAACAATGTTTTAGCAGGAAACACACGACATACACTATACAACAATGTTCTAGCAGAAAACACGACATACACTATACAACAATGTTCTAGCAGGAAACACGACATACACTATACAACAATGTTCTGGCAGGGAAACACACGACATACACTATACAACAATGTTCTTAAGCAGGAAACACACGACATACACTATACAACAATGTTCTTGCAGGAAACACACGACATACACTATACAACAATGTTCTTGCAGGAAACACCACGACATACACTATACAACAATGTTCTTGCAGGAAACACACGACATACACTATACAACAATGTTCTAGCAGGAAACACACGACATACACTATACAACAATGTTCTAGCAGGAAACACACGACATACACTATACAACAATGTTCTTGCAGGAAACACACGACATACACTATACAACAATGTTCTTGCAGGAAACACACGACATACACTATACAACAATGTTCTAGCAGGAAACACACGACATACACTATACAACAATGTTCTTGCAGGAAACACACGACATACACTATACAACAATGTTCTAGCAGGAAACACACGACATACACTATACAACAATGTTCTTGCAGGAAACACACGACATACACTATACAACAATGTTCTACAACATACAATGTTCTAGCAGGAAACACACGACATACACTATACAACAATGTTCTAGCAGGAAACACACGACATACACTATACAACAATGTTCTAGCGGTTCTAGCAGGAAACACACGACATACACTATACAACAATGTTCTAGGCAGGAAACACACGACATACACTATACAACAATGTTCTAGCAGGAAACACACGACATACACTATACAACAATGTTCTGCAGGAAACACACGACATACACTATACAACAATGTTCTAGCAGGAAACACACACGACATACACTATACAACAATGTTCTAGCAGGAAACACACGACATACACTATACAACAATGTTCTAGCAGGAAAACACACGACATACACTATACAACAATGTTCTGGCAGGAAACACACGACATACACTATACAACAATGTTCTAGCAGGAAACGCGTACGACATACACTATACAACAATGTTCTAATGGAAACGCGACATACACTATACAACAATGTTCTAGCAGGAAACACACGACATACACTATACAACAATGTTCTAGCAGGAAACACACGACATACACTATACAACAATGTTCTAGCAGGAAACACACGACATACACTATACAACAATGTTCTAGCAGGAAACACACGACATACACTATACAACAATGTTCTAGCAGGAAACATACACTATACAACAATGTTCTAGCAGGAAACACACGACATACACTATACAACAATGTTCTAGCAGGAAACACACGACATACACTATACAACAATGTTCTAGCAGGAAACACACGACATACACTATACAACAATGTTCTAGCAGGAAACACACGACATACACTATACAACAATGTTCTGGCAGGAAACACGACATACACTGTACAACAATGTTCTGCAGGAAACACACGACATACACTATACAACAATGTTCTAGCAGGAAACACACGACATACACTATACAACAATGTTCTAGCAGGAAACACACGACATACACTATACAACAATGTTCTAGCAGGAAACACACGACATACACTATACAACAATGTTCTAGCAGGAAACACTAATGCTTTAACTCTCAACATGTTGAGTTATAACATTTCGATCAAATGAAACTTTTTCTCCTCTTTAAATTCAAATCTTTCTAAGAAATTCGTTGAAACGTGACCTAAGGTTTCTTGAGAGAGCTTTTCACAAGCGGTAAGAAAGTTACACTCGAACCACCTTGACCCTTCCTCTGCAGGTGTGCGTTACATCTGCAACAAATATGGCGCTTAATTGCCGGGATTAGAGGATTAATGTCGACTATTTGACAGCTAATCCACTCGGAATATAGCGACCGCGTGTAGATGGCGGGTTAGATAGGTGAGCGATAGATTAGGCCATCTTGTAAGCGACAGTTCTGTTGATTCACGAGGGCATTGCCAGTCTTGCGCCGGCTGCCCTGCGTCCAAAGCCAATATACACCAACTTACTCACGAAGTCTCCCCAAAATTAGATCTCAACAGGCCTTTGAACCAGTTCAAGGCACGTCCGAGCTTAATAAATGATACAATATTTAATACATACTTCGTCAGTGAGGGTTTGTTGAGTGGGTCGGGGCAAGGTGTTGCGCGCTGTAGAATCTGGAGTGGAAACTACGCTCCCAAACCGTGTGCTCGGGCTGATAAAGCATGGTTTCTGACAATATATCTGACAGAAGGCTGGCAGAGTGACTGGGAGACTTTGTGTGTGATTTACAACCTTCACACTGTTTGAAGACGGGTCAAGTAGCGAGCACCCCGGGTACAGCAATGTCGGTACCCTCACACCCTCACGAGACGTCTGGCGCCATTGCGATCCCCTCGATGAGACCCCTCTCACTGTAACGCGGGCTTCGTTCAATCTAGTGTTCTGTTATGTGTACATATGAAGGATATTATTGTTGTATACATCACTAAGTATGTTGTAGCTGAATGAAACTCCAGTTATTTTGAAATCAAGTTAGATAATTTTATATTAGCTGTTAAATTACAGGTTCACCTTTAAATTGTTTACTTTAGCTGCAAGTCTACACTGTGCATTGAACAATGTGCCTTAGACTCGTCGTAGACTAAGTTCCTGAAAATATATAATTTTTCAATGCTACTGTCTACAGTAAATAACCGGCTCTTGAAGTTCCGGGTTAGAATTGGTTTTCGGCAAACCATGCTTGTCGTAAAAGGCGACTAACGGGATTGGGTGGTCAGGCTTGATTTCCAATTGCATACCAATTGTATAGATCGATGCTGATGATGAGAATCACCGGATTGTCTGTTTCAGACCGTTTATTTACAGACCGTACTGCTACAACATTGCCGAATGCGGCGTTAACAACGAAAACAAAACAGTTACATTACCCATCCGCGATGTGACGGCTCATTGGTTAAAGTGTTCGCCCTTCACACCTATTTCGCGGGTTCGATTCCCAAGTTCTTTTGCTGCCTTAATAAAATCATTGTAAAACCTGCTAATCGGTCCTTACCAAACAAATCATCTTCCCCAAATTCATTTCACAGAAAACACAGTGGGGATATTTTTTGTGTGTTATCACGCACACAGAGCGATATATCCCCTTAACGACCGCCATCACCGGAGTAGATGCACGGGGCGGAATAAGGTGCCGCCGTCTATATGCCGTTGGATAATCAACCTCCCTGCATGGAGGCTCGTTAAGATTCACAGACACCAACCCCCGGGTTTTCTCCGTTAAAAACAGACCACGAGAATATTTCAAAAACTAATTACATGTTCAGATGGCGCATTGCCGCAACCCTCTTGGGTGAGTGAGTGTTTGTGCCTCTCAGCGTTATTCCCTTAAAAACTAGGCGACTGACACGCAAGAAAAAGTCTTCTCACACATACGTAATCGAATGTGTTGAGACAAGATCCTAAGACTTGACAGTGGTACAGAGTGGTGGAGAGATATACAGGCACCGTGACGGGGTAATGCAGGGATACAACGATCAAGGGATGCAGTGGTGCATCAAGTGATATAATGTCTCACATAAATAGTGGTACATATGTCGGGGTACACATTAATAATGGTACATATATCGCGATACACTCGAATAGTGGTACATATATCGCAATACACTCGAATAGTGGTACATATATCGGGGTACATATAGATAGTGGTACATATAAATAGTCGTACATATATCGGGGTACATATACATAGTGGTACATATAAATAGTGGTACATATATCGGGGTACATATAGATAGTGGTACATATAAATAGTTGTACATATATCGGGGTACACATAAATAGTGGTACATATATCGGAGTACATATAGATAGTGGTACATATATCGGAGTACACATGAAGAGTGGTACATATATCGGAGTACACATGAAGAGTGGTACATATAAATAGTTGTACATATATCGGGGTACACATAAATAGTGGTACATATATCGCAGTACACATAAACAGTGGTACATATATCGGAGTACACATGAAGAGTGGTACATATATCGGAGTACACATGAAGAGTGGTACATATATCGGAGTACACATGAAGAGTGGTACATATATCGGAGTACACATGAAGAGTGGTACATATAAATAGTTGTACATATATCGGGGTACACATAAATAGTGGTACATATATCGGGGTACACATAAATAGTGGTACATATATCGGGGTACACATGAAGAGTGGTACATATATCGGAGTACACATGAAGAGTGGTACATATATCGGAGTACACATGAAGAGTGGTACATATATCGTGGTACACATGAATAGTGGTACATATATCGGGGTACACATAAAGTAGTGGTACATATATCGTGGGTACACATAAATAGTGGTACATATATCGTGGTACACATGAGTAGTGGTACATATATCGTGGTACACATGAGTAGTGGTACATATATCGTGGTACACATGAGTAGTGGTACATATATCGTGGTACACATGAGTAGTGGTACATATATCGTGGTACACATGAGTAGTGGTACATATATCGTGGTACACATGAGTAGTGGTACATATATCGGAGTACACATGAAGAGTGGTACATATATCGGGGTACTCATAGATAGTGGTACATATATCGGGGTACATATAGCGGTACATATATCGGGGTTAACATAAATAGTGGTACATATATCGTGGTACACATAAATAGTGGTACATATATCGTGGTACACATGAGTAGTGGTACATATATCGTGGTACAATGAGGAGTTGTACATATATCATGGTACACATGAGGAGTGTTACATATATCGTGGTACACATAAATAGTAGTACATATATCGTGGTACACATGAGTAGTGGTACATATATCGTGATACACATGAGGAGAGTGGTACATATATCGCAGTGCAAACATACAGTGGTATAGATACTTCGGTACACGTAAAAAGTGGTACAGAAAAAGCGGTGCACACATGGTGGTACAGATACAACAAAACACTCAAATAGTGGCACAGATACAGTGATACACACAAACAGTGGTACAAATAGAGCGGTAACCATCCATAGTTGTACAGGTACATCGGTAAACTCATATAGGTTCACTTATATACAGTTGTACAGGTACATCGGTAAACTCATATAGGTTCAGTTATATACAGTTGTACAGGTACATCGGTAAACCAATATAGGTTCAGTTATATACAGTTGTACAGGTACATCGGTAAACCCATATAGGTTCAGTTATATACAGTTGTACAGGTACATCGGTAAACCCATATAGGTTCAGTTATATACAGTTGTACAGGTACATCGGTAAACCCATATAGGTTCAGTTATATACAGTTGTACAGGTGCATCGGTAAACCAATATAGGTTCAGTTATATACAGTTGTACAGGTACATCGGTAAACCAATATAGGTTCAGTTATATACAGTTGTACAGGCACATCGGTAAACCAATATAGGTTCAGTTATATACAGTTGTACAGGTACATCGGTAAACCCATATAGGTTCAGTTATATACAGTTGTACAGGCACATCGGTAAACCCATATAGGTTCAGTTATATACAGTTGTACAGGCATACATCGGTAAACCCATATAGGTTCAGTTATATACAGTTGTACAGGTACATCGGTAAACCCATATAGGTTCAGTTATATACAGTTGTACAGGCACATCGGTAAACCCATATAGGTTCAGTTATATACAGTTGTACAGGTACATCGGTAAACCCATATAGGTTCAGTTATATACAGTTGTACAGGTACATCGGTAAACCAATATAGGTTCAGTTATATACAGTTGTACAGGTACATCGGTAAACTCATATAGGTTCAGTTATATACAGTTGTACAGGCACATCGGTAAACCAATATAGGTTCAGTTATATACAGTTGTACAGGCACATCGGTAAACCCATATAGGTTCAGTTATATACAGTTGTACAGGTACATCGGTAAACCCATATAGGTTCAGTTATATACAGTTGTACAGGCACATCGGTAAACCCATATAGGTTCAGTTATATACAGTTGTACAGGCACATCGGTAAACCCATATAGGTTCAGTTATATACAGTTGTACAGGTACATCGGTAAACCCATATAGGTTCAGTTATATACAGTTGTACAGGTACATCGGTAAACCCATATAGGTTCAGTTATATACAGTTGTACAGGTACATCGGTAAACCCATATAGGTTCAGTTATATACAGTTGTACAGGTACATCGGTAAACCCATATAGGTTCAGTTATATACAGTTGTACAGGTACATCGGTAAACCCATATAGGTTCAGTTATATACAGTTGTACAGGTACATCGGTAAACCCATATAGGTTCAGTTATATACAGTTGTACAGGTGCATCGGTAAACCCATATAGGTTCAGTTATATACAGTTGTACAGGTACATCGGTAAACCCATATAGGTTCAGTTATATACAGTTGTAGAGGTACATCGGTAAACCCATATAGGTTCAGTTATATACAGTTGTACAGGTACATCGGTAAACCCATATAGGTTCAGTTATATACAGTTGTACAGGCACATCGGTAAACCCATATAGGTTCACTTATATATACAGTTGTACAGGTACATCGGTAAACCCATATAGGTTCAGTTATATACAGTTGTACAGGCACATCGGTAAACCCATATAGGTTCAGTTATATACAGTTGTACAGGTACATCGGTAAACCCATATAGGTTCAGTTATATACAGTTGTACAGGTACATCGGTAAACCAATATAGGTTCAGTTATATACAGTTGTACAGGTACATCGGTAAACCCATATAGGTTCAGTTATATACAGTTGTACAGGTACATCGGTAAACCCATATAGGTTCAGTTATATACAGTTGTACAGGTACATCGGTAAACCCATATAGGTTCAGTTATATACAGTTGTACAGGTACATCGGTAAACCAATATAGGTTCTGTTATATACAGTTGTACAGGTGCATCGGTAAACTCATATAGGTTCAGTTATATACAGTTGTACAGGCACATCGGTAAACCCATATAGGTTCACTTATATACAGTTGTACAGGTACATCGGTAAACCCATATAGGTTCAGTTATATACAGTTGTACAGGTACATCGGTAAACTCATATAGGTTCAGTTATATACAGTTGTACAGGTACATCGGTAAACCAATATAGGTTCAGTTATATACAGTTGTACAGGTGGATCGGTAAACCCATATAGGTTCAGTTATATACAGTTGTACAGGTACATCGGTAAACCAATATAGGTTCAGTTATATACAGTTGTACAGGCACATCGGTAAACCAATATAGGTTCAGTTATATACAGTTGTACAGGTACATCGGTAAACTCATATAGGTTCAGTTATATACAGTTGTACAGGTACATCGGTAAACCCATATAGGTTCACTTATATACAGTTGTACAGGTACATCGGTAAACCAATATAGGTTCACTTATATACAGTTGTACAGGTACATCGGTAAACCCATATAGGTTCACTTATATACAGTTGTACAGGTACATCGGTAAACTCATATAGGTTCAGTTATATACAGTTGTACTAAGATATATACATGTACACAGATATGGACATCATATATATTGAAGCATCTTCACTCACTCACTCGACCGACCCATCCACCCACTCACTCACTCACTGTAGGTTCATGGTTAAACCTATTACGACCGCCACACAGTATCTACTGTATGAACCGAAACATTAGCGACTCCACTTACTGAAAACAGAAATGCAAACTAACAATCCTTCTTTCGAACCCAGCACTCGCACCTAACTGTTTCCCATCATCTCCCAGAATATAATCATCTCATATCACAGCTGACGATTGTTCTGCACGTAGACCCTATGACTATTACACTGCACGTGTTACTTACATTCAACGCTCTCGCCTCAACAAGCGAAATGCCCACGTTCAAGATCTGGACAACATTTTCTTTTACCTAATTTGAATTTACAGCGAGATTGTACAAACAGACTGTGAGACACTATGGAGGCTAGTGAAGATACACATCAATATTTGCAGGTTTAAAACTCTCTCCGTGAGTGTCTACTTCAGGTGTAGCATTCTGTGAACACCTGTTCGGTAACAATATACAGGCTGTACATTAACATAGGTATGTGGGGCAAGTGAAATGCCACCCCTGTCTCCGATACGCTGATTATACCACACTGCATATATCATGCCTCTCACAACGTGGACTACGACCGTGGAGCTGTGGACGTTACACAATACACGTACAATATATCCCAGTAGGGTGTTAACATAATGAACCTATATCACCACCGCGGGCTCTAAACACTCGATTATATACCGATCGCGCCATATAGCTGTAATATTGGGTGGGTATTGCAGAGAATTTTCATATTGCGATATATTGCGATGCGAAAGCATATAGCGTGATATGTATTGCATTATATTGCAAGAAGTTTTTTTTTTAAAAAAACAAAAGCAAAACCCAAACTACTTATAATCGAGTTAATGCTTGATTTATAAAGCAAAAACACAACAAAATCACTATGCTTGATTAAGCTTTAATAAAAACTTTTAATCATAACAAAATGAAAATGTAAATAATATTTGGCACAAATGAAACAAGGAAAAGAATAATTTAACATCAACACAGTGGTTACTAGTTTGGACTAAATTTAGTTTACTCTTTGAAAAAAAAGCGCTGAGATTTTAGACAGCAACTTGACCTGGTCAGGACATATCAGAGATCACTGATCATTATTGAGGAAATATCTAAAAAACGTAAGACCGAACTTAACTTGACTTTCGATGTGAAAAACGGAAATATCCGAAGATTTCCGAGTGTGACAAAGTTTTCCAAATGCATTTCGAAATACCGGTTTTCGATCAGCGTATCGCAACACGTATCGTTTTCATGTCTGAACCGGTAAATACCGGTAAACCGGTTATACTGCGCAGCCCTATTGCGCAATATTGCTGAGTGCGGCGTGACACAATAAACTATCTAAACTTCGAATGCAGAGGTGGAATACTTTAGAAATAACAATGTAATATTTTCTGTGACTTGGTGAGTTAATATGGGCACCATGTCAATATCTCATCAAAGGATGAAATGTCAATACGTTTTTATTCTATTAACTTAAACTTGTGGGGTTTTTCATACATGTTTGACCGACAATTTAGGCATCTAGATAATTATGTAGCTAAATATAGTAATAGCTTCTGATTAGAAAATCAGGACCAAATTATATCTTTTAAATATTTTTCAGAAATGAAGGTAGTGTTTACTAAGAAATGTGATCAATTAGAGTACGACTTAATAGTAATTAGTTTAGCATCTCTCTGCCTCATTTAAAGAAATGTTAAATAAATATTCAAATTTAATTATATGGGGGTAGCAGAGAATGAGTTTGATGAGGCGAACTGGCGTGTAACTAAACACAAGAACTGTTACCAAAACTGATCTTGTTAATTACAGAATCAAGGATTTGATTTAAGAGGGGAAAGCAAGATGAACAACTGCAAATGAGTGAGGGAACGAACGAATGGAAAGGAACTGTGAGTGGGTGAGTAGTTGAGTAACTGGTTGAGTAGTTGAATAACTGGCTGAGTAAGTGAGCAGGTTGAGTGAGCGACTGGTTGAGTGGTCGAGTGAGTGAGCGACTGGTTGAGTAACTGGTAGGATGGGCAAGTGGTTGAGTGAGTGGTTGGTTGAGCGACTGGTTGAGTAACTGGTAGGATGAGCAAGTGGTTGAGTAACTGGTAGGATGAACAAGTGGTTGAGTAACTGGTTGGGTGAGCGACTGGTTGAGTAACTGGTAGGATGAGCAAGTGGTTGAGTAACTGGTTGGGTGAGCGACTGGTTGAGTAACTGGTAGGATGAGCAAGTGGTTGAGTAACTGGTTGGGTGAGCGACTGGTTGAGTAACTGGTAGGACGAGCAAGTGGTTGAGTGAGTGGTTGAGTCATTGGTAGGATGAGCAAGTGGTTGAGTGAGTGGTTGAGTCACTGGTAGGATGAGCAAGTGGTTGAGTGAATGGTTGAGTAACTGGTAGGATGAGCAAGTGGTTGAGTGAATGGTTGAGTCACTGGTAGGATGAGCAAGTGGTTGAGTGAATGGTTGAGTCACTGGTAGGATGAGCAAGTGGTTGAGTGAATGGTTGAGTCACTGGTAGGATGAGCAAGTGGTTGAGTGAATGGTTGAGTCACTGGTAGGATGAGCAAGTGGTGGAGTGAGTGGTTGAGTCACTGGTAGGATGAGCAAGTGGTTGAGTCACTGGTTGGTCACTGGTAGGATGAGCAAGTGGTTGAGTGAGTGGTTGAGTCACTGGTAGGATGAGCAAGTGGTTGAGTGAATGGTTGAGTCACTGGTAGGATGAGCAAGTGGTGGAGTGAGTGGTTGAGTAGGATGAATGGTTGAGTCACTGGTAGGATGAGCAAGTGGTGGAGTGAGTGGTTGAGTCACTGGTAGGATGAGCAAGTGGTGGAGTGAATGGTTGAGTCACTGGTAGGATGAGCAAGTGGTTGAGTGAATGGTTGAGTCACTGGTAGGATGAGCAAGTGGTTGAGTGAGTGGTTGGTAGTCACTGGTAGGATGAGCAAGTGGTTGAGTGAATGGTTGAGTCACTGGTAGGATGAGCAAGTGGTTGAGTGAATGGTTGAGTCACTGGTAGGATGAGCAAGTGGTTGAGTGAATGAATGGTTGAGTCACTGGTAGGATGAGCAAGTGGTTGAGTGAATGGTTGAGTCACTGGTAGGATGAGCAAGTGGTTGAGTGAATGGTTGAGTCACTGGTAGGATGAGCAAGTGGTTGAGTGAATGGTTGAGTCACTGGTAGGATGAGCAAGTGGTTGAGTGAATGGTTGAGTCACTGGTAGGATGAGCAAGTGGTTGAGTGAATGGTTGAGTCACTGGTAGGATGAGCAAGTGGTTGAGTGAGTGAGTGAATGGTGGAGGTGGAAGTGGTTGAGTGGTTGAGTAACAGGTTGAGTGAGCGAGTTGTTAAGAAACTGGTTAAGTAACTGGTGGAGTGAGTAGTGGAGTGAGTGAGTGAGTGGTTGAGTGAGTGGTGGAGTGAGTGAGTCAGTGAGTGAGTAGAAAGAATGAACGAACACCAAAAAAAAACCCCGACATGAGACGACTTAGTTGCACTGTATCATTACCCACGGGGCAGGGTAGATAGCACTAGATACCTTGGCGCTGTGAAGCCCGCACCTGGACTGACATGACGATAACTTACACTAGAGATGCAACCCTTCCACTACAATATACTCGATACATAAGCTCTGTGAGGTATTTAGATTTCCACTTCAACACACCTGCAGATTTCATATACATGTACTCGTAACTACAAGTACCCAACGAAACCACGTGTCCCTACTACAGTTAACAGGTACTGTCTCGCGGTCAGACTGCTGCGATACTAATGTAATGCTATTAAATGTCAATACCTCACTTTCAAAACATGTTTGCATATAGAGACGAAACAGTGTACACCTTCCAGCAAAAAACATGACAAGCGATTTGCACCGGGATTATCCCGACAGAAGCTGCACCTGTTTTCAATGGGTTCATAAACTGCATATGCATTATGAGAAACGGATGCTTTTCAGCTTCTTGATATTCCTTTATGTTAAATACCCATGAGTTTCTAGTTAATATCTCTGCTTATCGTTGCATAATACACCATGTCTATGTTACATTCAAAACAGAAAAGAATAAATATTTCAAAATGTGTTTATCAAACTATCATCTTTCAAACGAGCTTGGAATTAAAGTAGGTTTTGAGACATGAGGTGACAGAAATATTGCAGTTGAAATCGCGTTGTATCCACTGACGTATAACACAGTGGGTGCACATATAGTGTTGATAACGTTAGACGTCAGGTGGGGATGTAGCCTTATACAGACAGACATAGTTTATGTGTCACATGTATGTAAACAAAATATAAAGTACATATACAATAAACACATGATTTTTTACATACATCCAGCTTTAACAGGCTTGTGAGACACTGTTACCTATACATAACTAAAAGTGGGGTGAAAATACATCATAAAAATATTTTTTATAAAAACATATAGATGTATAACCTTAGGTAAAAACATCTCTTCTTTTAAACATTTCATTAACACTTTGCAAAAATAGATAATATATATGGTCCTGATGACATAAAAGCATTTAAAAGTTGTATGTCGTTTTGAAAATCGGAAATATCTAATAAGGTTAAAAACTTCATTCTTAAGTCATTATAAAAATGGCAATTTAAAAGGAAGTGGAATTCATCCTCTACACTGCTGCAAAATGGGGGTCTTGGTGTATCGTCCTGTTTCGACATGGAGAGCAAGGTTACTGCAGCGTGGTTTGGTGAGATTTCGTCTCGTGTTTCTTATAACTATATAACCTATATCATCGCTACTATGACGTGTGTGCAGATGCTTGTTAGTTGTATGTGGAGTGTGGATGTGCAGCTGCACACGTGTGGCATACCTGCACTATTTTTCTCATATAATTCACACTAATCCAACTTATATACCAAGTTCAATTAATAAAAAAGATATTTGAAATATTTCAGAAATCTTAAGTAAAGTCACATCCACGTTATTCATGTTAAAATGATGACTTTAGCTTAAGCGTATAGCTTAAAGTTTTCTTTCACTGTTGGGGCGTAGGGGTAGCCTAGTGGTTGAAGCGTTCTCTCGTCACGCCGAGGGCACGGGTTCGATTCATGGGTACAATGTGTGAAGCCCATTTCTGGTGTCCCCCGCCGTGATGTTGCTTGAATATTGCTAAAAGCGGCGTAAAACCATACTCACACACTCACTTTCACTGTGTTTTCAATATTTGTTTCCCTACGGATAATAGACCAGAACGACAAAATGAAGACACCATTCGTTTTCAAATGCAAATTTTTGTTAATGCAAATTAAAAATGTAAAAAAAAACTTAAAGAGACGAAAGGAGGGAGAAAATTATGTTTATTTTGTATCGACACCTGGCGACAATGTGTGGGGATATGTAGGATTTCCGCTCGTGACTAATCACCGCCATCACTGAACACCTGCATTTCTTTCATCCGAACAGGAGTGACATCGGTTGTTATTCACCAATATCATAATAACAACCCTTGCCCACGTCATCTGGTGATTGTTTATAATACCCAAAAGTGGAGCAAAGGTATTTCCTATATTTTCCCCTGATGTTTTGTTTTGATTTAGCTATTGTCTTTTATATACCATTCCCTTGTCTGTTAATGAGTTTTATAACAAATATCTTTATGTAGTAGTTTTGAGGGTCTTTTTGCTTTTTGTTTTGTTTTGTTTGTTATATTTGTATGCTTGTTGTTTTTGTTGATTTTTTTTGTTGATTTTGATTTATTTTTTTTTTGGGGGGGGCAATTGTTTATTTTATTTGTTTCTCTGTTTTGGTATTGTTATGTAATTTTGTAGGAGGTGTGGGGGTGGGTGTTTGGGTTTGGGGTAAGGTGTGAAGGGAGACGGGGGGGGGGGATGTGGTTACGAATGTCGGCGAAAACCCTATTTTTAAACTTCTTCTACTACATTTGTTTTAGCGTTGTTCTAGCACCTTCAGGACCGCCTTCGTTGCTTAGTCGGGCGTGTCTGCCCGGAGAGCGGAAAGTAGGTGGTTCGAACCCCGGCCATCTGATACCAAAAGACCTTCCAAGTACTTGTTATTACCGAGCCTGGTTCTCGGCATGTGGGGATACACCAGGGATGGTCGACTGGAGTCTGTGTACCATGTCTGAGTATGGTATCCATGTTAAAACTGCGGCATGGTATCCCAGAGGGCTGACCCTATATAACGTCCTTCGTATCGACAAGGACTGCCTTTTTCCCAGGGTGTCGATCCCCTTTAAATGTCATAGCTGTTTCTTGTAAATATTGTAGCATACATTTTGGTCTGTCTCATACCAATATGGTGTACGTACATTCAACATGATCGCTTTATTCATATTTTGCAGGTTGTATCTCAGTGAAAGGGATAACTACTGCATTAAAGGAGGACACGACTTGACCAACTGACATACCCAGCTACTATGACATAGGCGGATCCAGAAAGGGGTGGGGGTGGGGTAGGGTGCGCACCCCCACCCATTTTTGTCCTGAAGGTTTATTAAATGACCACTGAAACTCTCGTGAAAATTAAGTGTGCAACACACACACACACTTTCTCAACAGTGTGACAAAAAAACACACACCCCACCCCACCCCCTTTCTCAAAAGGCTGTATCCGCCCCTGTATGAGCAAACGACCCATGCATGGCAAGCTATAAGTTGTTCATGCAAACACTTTCTAATAAGAGCGGTTATCAACATACGGATTATGACAAGTTATAAAGTGTCCGACCACTTTCAAACCACATCCTTAGACATCACTGCACCATAACACCGAGCTCCCACTGTACCATAACACCGAGCTGCACCATATTACCGAACTCTCTCAATGTAACTATTCCATCCAACACGATCGGTCATAAGTAACCTTTAATCATGATGTGGTTATTTCATAGCGGTCCACAGCATCAATTAAGGACGGTACAAAAATGGAACAAATTTAAAAATCAGTTTCGACGAATCGGTATAAATCATCGCGTTAGAAGTCAAACAGGAACTACTTCTAAAAGTCAAATCAGGCATAAAACGAAGCATAGAATATCGAGCATCCTTTTTGAAGCCCCGAAATCAAACACGTCACTTCGAAAAGCGATGTCATGTCCACGGGGATTAAGGGTTCAATAGCAGCTCGTAAATTCACCAAAACTGACAGGATTTTCATAAATTTGTCTTTACTTCACACAATCAATTTTCTTAATGCGAAAAGAGAGATTCATCAAGGCACAATCGGGACTAAGTCATGCAAATGTATCTCGAAGTTTTTGTGTTACTGAAGACGACACTTTGCCGCTCGTGCAAAATATTGTAGCCGGTGTGAGGTGGCGTACAAAAGTGGAAGCGAAATGAGAGAAATATGAAAATTAGGATTAAAGGTGATAGGAAACGAATATAAATCTGCGACCTCGTAATAAGTTGGCACGGGGATGAGCGCAACTGTTTGACTTTAACGTTACTGTCAGAGCGGGGCTGTCAGAAATGCTCTTTAAACGCTGGACAATGAAATCGAGTGTTAAGTATGTATATATACTATTACGTCGCTTTTTGATGCTTCCGATTACCGACCGCCGGAAACAGACTCACATTTATATATGACACTTAAATTCTTAAACTGCTGTCACTAAGGAAGGACGTAATCTTACGGCGTATATCATGCGATTTTTGTGTGAGTGAGTGAATAAGTGGGTACTCTGTTGTGTGGGTAAGTGGGTAGGTGAGTGAGTGGTATTGTGGGTAGGTGGTTGAGTGAATAAGTGATAGGGTAGTTTATTGAGTAGGTAAGTGGGTACTCTGTTGTGTGGGTAAGTGGGTAGGTGAGTGAGTGGTAATGTGGGTAGGTGGTTGAGTGAATAAGCGTGAGGGTAATTTATTGAGTGAGTGAGTGAAATGGTTGTGAATAAGTGATAGGGTAGTGAGTGTGTAATGTGGGTAAATGGGTGGTTGAGTGGTAATGTGTGAGGTGGTAGTGAGTATGTTGAGTGGTTTATTGAGTGAGTGAGTGAGTGGGTAGTCTGTTGTGTGGGTAGGTGAGTGAGTGGTAATGTGAGTAGGTGGTTGAGTGAGTATGTGTGAGGGTAATTTATTGAGTGAGTGAGTGAGTAAGTGGGTAGTCTGTTGTGTGGGTAAGTGGGTAGGCGAGTGAGTGGTAATGTGGGTAGGTGGTTGAGTGAATAAGTGAGAGGGTAATTTATTGAGTGAGTGAGTGAGTAAGTGGGTAGTCTGTTGTGTGGGTAAGTGGGTAGGCGAGTGAGTGGTAATGTGGGTAGGTGGTTGAGTGAGTATGTGTGAGGGCAGTTTATTGAGTGAGTGAGTGAGTGGGTGGGTAGGTAGGTGGTTGAGTGAGTGAATGGAGAGGTGGGTGAGTGAGGGCTTCAGTGAGTGTGTGGTTGACTGAGTGTTTGAGTGAGTGAGTTGTGTTTCGTGTCGCTTCCAGTAACACCGGACATGGGAACGCCATAAGTGGACTTCACATGTCATAGCCATGTGAGGAATTAAACCCGGTTCTTCCTTGTAACGAGCCAGATATCCAAAATATGATTATTGCTCAGGTTGTTTACATTTACCCTGAATGTGTATATGCATTTTCTGAACTAACTGGTTATAAAATATGTGACATATGTTGGATAACCTTACATTACACTTTCACCCATCTTCACGACATATCTTAACGCCTAAACCCACCATATCCTCTCTCGATTAGTGAGTGAGTGTGGTTTTACGCCGCTTTTACCAATATTCCAGCAACACCACGGCGGGGGGACACCAGAAATGGGCTTCACACATTGTACCCATGTGGGGAATCGAACCAGGGTCTTCGGCGTGACTAGCGAACACTTTAACTATTAGGCTACCCCACCGCCCTCTCGCATAGTGTATATAGATACGAAGGAAACGACTCGTTGCCTCAGCTGTTAGAATATCTAGAGCATACTGCATCTCGTATCTCCTTACATTTCAGCGGGTTAGATAACCCAGAATGCTGACAGGCTATATGGCATGGGTAGCAATCAATCAATCAATCAGTCAATCAATTCATCTTTATTCACTTAAAAAACCACTTTCGGTGGTACAAGAGCAAAACACAAAACAGATATATTTGCAGATGAAACTTGCTTCCTTATAGCCCTGAACGTAATGAAAAATCAATCAGCATAAGAAATTTTAAATAAAATGAAAGAGGCTTCCATTGTGTTGTAAGAGATTTCATTGGCTGATCTCCTATTGAAAGAAATCTCTTACAAACACTGCGGACTGTGATGTACAAATAACATTCATTAACTCGCACAAACAAGTTAATCTTTTAACAAAAGATAAATCTAATGAATCAAGGAATTGATATAAATTTGAAATACAATTACTTTTTCTTATCGGGGTAGAGTCTGAATACTGCCGATTATCGATGCATTGCTTCAATGTCATTGGTCGACAGAGATACACCAGTGGCCTGATGAATATCAACACCTTACAAAGGTACTGCCTGATGCATTATCGATAATTTCCGTAGATGGGTGACAGAAAACCCAGATTTTTTTCATTATCCTAATAAATATCCTTTTCGTTTATGGCAAAAACGTTTTAAAAGAGTTTACATAGACATGTGACAGTTTATTCAGTACACGGTAATTTATACACGTGATACGTTTAATCTGTCTTCGGTTTGGAAAAAATGCAATGATATGCATTTTTGCTTTGACTTAATGTGCAATAATGTAAGGATATACACTGTGTTTGGACTTAAAGTCCAATAATACAATGATATACATTTTGCTTTGACTTAATGTGCAATAATGCAATGATATACGTTGTGCTCTGACTTAATGTGCAATAATACAATGAAATACAGTTTGCTTGACTTAATGTGCAATAATGTAAGGATATACACTGTGTTTTGACTTGAAGTCCAGTAATGCAGTGATATACAATATGTATTGACTTAATGCTCAATAATGCAATAATATACAATATGCATTGGTTTAATGTCCAGTGATGCAAGGATATATAATATGTCTTGATTTAATGTCCAACAATACACGGCTATACAATGTGTATTGGTTCATTGTCCAATAATGCAAGGATATACAATGTGTATTTGCTCAATGTCCAATACTGCAAGGATATACAATATGTATTGACTTAATGTCCAACAATAATACAAGGCTATGCAACGTGTATTGACTCAATGTCCAATAATGCAAGGATATACAATGTGTTTTAACCTAATGTGCAATAAAACCAGGATATTCAATGCTTAATATCCAATAATGCAAGGATGTACTTTTGTTGAAAGGTAAAGAACCTCGCTCCATCTCAGTGTTATCTCAATGCTTACAGAACCATGACAATATTATTTAATTTATCAATTAATGTATAATATAATATACAAAATAGTGTATATACTAGTATATAATAAAAGATATACCAGAGATACATTCGGGTAACTGGCATATGCGTCGTCGGTGATTGCGTGCACTCTTTGTACAAACACAATCAAAGGAAAGTGACCGACAGTTATTGTGTGCATGATATTAATACAGTTGTCATAATGACATATATGATGAATATATCCATTAACCGACACACAGGTGTGATGCTATCAACCACACGCAGACATCCTAACTATAAAGACAGTCTACCCATACAGAGTGAGTGGCAGCTATCGACAATGTATCCATCATCGAGACGTCAAATCTGAGACAACCGTCTCGTCTATTCGTACTGGACGCTCTGATTGAAATAACGCTGGTGTCTGTCCACGATGCAAGTCATTAGGCTGACATTCGGACAAATTTAGTGTCGATGGCTTTCTGATTGTCATTACAGAACAGAAACAAAACCCAGCGTTCGGGACGTCATTAGCTAATAGCGTAGGGCGGGACTGTGGTAACGTGGCCCTCATCAAACCAATATGGTAGCCATCAGCCCCCGGGGCACAAGGGACCTGGGGTCATGGGGGGAGAGGGATGGGAGGGGGTCGTGAATAATGTCCACCATCGGCCGTGGCGTCTCTGCTGGGTGTTGTCTGGTGACATGTTTGCTGATGGACGTATCAACGTGGTTGGAGCGCTAGACGTAATGGTAGACGAGTATGATGTCAGCGTCCAGCGTCTAGCTGGACAGGGCAATATGTCGTATTTATCACATCGTTTGATGTGTACGTGACATAAAGATTTGTTGTTGGTTTGTTTTCTACCCGATGTCGGTCAGGGTGCATAAAACTGTCGATATCAACCCCATTGTTTCTCGAGTAATTTAATGGATATACTCATGGTCGAAAGTTACGCAACAGAGATAATTATTTTATTTTATATTTTTCTTTAACAAATTGTGTGTTTCATCGTTTTAATTCTATATGACTTACACACAGATTACATTTCCATTTTTGTGAATGTATGATTAACTATAGTTGTGCACCATTATGTGTGAATTTGTAAATATTTGTGCGTTAGTTGTATATGCATAAATAAAATACTATAATTTGGGTGTTATGTTTAAATGTAAAAACATCAGTTTTCGTCGCAATTCGCACAACTCATTTTACATAAATATTATTATACCAATGGCTTTTCATTAGAAACAATCTCATACGAAACGTCTTCCATGAACCCACAAATTCAATCACATATCTTAAAATCAGTCCATCTACACGTATTTATAATTGAAACTAGGCGCTTAAACTGAGCAAGTAATACACTAAAACCTATTATTTTCAAAGCTATACTACAATGGATCCCGACTGCAAATGCCATAAATGTATACAACCATCATTTTAATTTTCTTACTACATGTCATACCATCTACTTTCAGTCAGATATCATTCTATATTGGATCTTCATATGTTTCATATATGATGCTTGTTGACCGGTCCAGTTCATATAAGAAAATTCTGCTGTTGCTTTTTCATGAAATAAATATGTTTAAACCACATAAATATACCGGATATAGATTTGAACCCGGACTGTAAAGCGTGCTGTGGCGACAAATGTGAATTGTTATCTTCAAGGAAATGCATATGTTGACAAGAAGATGCTCTTTCCAAACTGAGGCAGGTATGATAGCGACTGACATCACGACATCATGTCAGTATAACAATAGCAGTATACAGTAACACCTGATTGATTTTCGATATCATAAACGCCGATAGTCGTAAGTTAATTTATCTATCTAACGACTAATGGCCGCCATAGCTGGAATATTGCTGAGTGCGGCGTAAAACTAAACTCACTCACTCTAACTCCAATGTCTCGATACAGTTATCTATCAATTAATGAGTTCCCAAATTCAGACAGTGTCTCACTTTCACACATGGTGTTGATGAGAACGGTCTGGACCGTGACTGGGAATGTCCAGCAAACTGGAACCTTGTTTAAAGAGTCACGGGTGGGCCAGTGGGCCATGGCGCCCAGTATCCTCAGTAACAACGCTGAACCGTGTACAGTAGCCTTGATTAGATTCGTCTTTATTTTGACACTATGTTTGTCAGCACCATATCTTGTTTCACCATAGAGGTAAACTCCCTGCATCACTTCGGGCTTTCCTTCCTCATCAGGCTGGTTCGATGTGACGTAACGGGAATCTTGTACAAAGCGGAATTGAGCTCCGCTCGCTCACTCACTCACTCACTCGTCGGTTGTTGTCAAAGGTACTTCAGCAATACAGTTTACCTATCCGACCCGTCTGATTGTTTTCCTGACATTTCCGGTGTGCCCTGTTGTGAAAATACTGCTAAAACCCAACTCACTCACTCACCGTCTGACTTTCTGTGTCCCTGTTTATGAATGATATTATTTACCGTGTATCTCTCGACCGTTGTCACAATTCTCATAATTAACACATATGTCTGTCGACAGCTTTCAAAGTTAAGTTTTTACACTCGAGTATCTTCACATAGATCTCAAGTTTCGATTTAAACTTTATTCTAATTCATCTGAGCAGTTACCGTGTATTTCACTGGATTGCTTCAAAGTTGTCTATACACCTATACGGTATATGGACACAAGTATTCGGATATATGAAATATGTTAATGTTTCTAGTGTATGGATAGTATGTTCAATAGATGGATATATGGATGATTATGAGGATGTATTCCACTATTTTTTCATGTGTCCTAAATATAATACCATTCGATACGAATCGTATTTCTATGTGAAAGGTTTCTCCCTGCGGGATGTGCTAAATGGCAATAACTCAGTATCTCATCAGACGAATATGGATATTCTACCGTCAGTCCATCAATTCATTATGACATCAAAACGTTTTGATTCATAAAGTTTTGTAGCTTCTCTTATTGTTTATTTGTATCAACTGGCCACGAAACAAAACCAAGATAAATTGTTGATATCCATGATTGTTATTATTCAGAGATAACTTGATATAACCACTATAAATATGTACAACATTATGCACAAATGTGAACCTTCACATGTATTATGGAGCGGCATTAATATAAGCCATTTAGGCTTGTTTGCCAATCCTTTTCTTTCTTCTTGAATAGAATAAAATATGTTTAAACCATATGAATGATATGCATACGTGGAACACATGGAATATATGTGAAGCATATATAGACGTTAATGCATCATACTGGTATAATGCATATACAGTGTATGTATAGCGGGAGTATATAGATTCATGTAATGGGGTATAGTAAAGGAAGGGTCTATGGAATATATATCGATATGTGAGTGTATTCGTCATTATTTGTGTATTTAGCCTTACAAGCAAATACACTGGCCATAGAACAATGCGCCACAGCAACAAAGTCTCATGGCTTCGAACACAACATACATCAGGTTGTCCAAATATTCTAGACTGGCTTCCAAGCCACATGTCAAATTGGCCATGTATTCTAGACTGGCTTCCAATCCGCCTCACATCAGATTATCCAAATATTCTAGACTGGCTGCCATGTCAACACATGTCAAATTGTACATATATTCTAGACTGGCTTCCTAGCCAAAACAAACCAGATTATCCTTACATTCGAGACTGGCTTGAAACAACACGCACATCAGATTGTCCAGATATTTCAGACTGGCTTCAAAGTTTCAAAGATATTTCTTAAAAGGCTTCAGAGTCTAAGACTATCGCAGATTTCAAAGGTCAGTGTCAAAACAGGTTAAAACTGGCTTCTATACTTACCAATGGCGCCCATAGTGGACCTTTACAATAGACTGTGACATGGAAGACCTGAGGAACCTTCCATCGTCGACACATCGTTGACGGTCTTTGTGATTCTAAAATATCTGCAGCGACAGAAATAAAATAAAACATATTAAGTGAGACTCGCAAACACCTTACGTAAAAGATAACATCAAAATAATCCATCGATAAACAAGAAAGAGAAGTTAGTATTCCTGTCATAAAGGGACATAATTTGGAGGCCTCAAAGTGTTTACACATAGGTAAAGCTGACGAATATCTGAAAACTAATATAGAACCAATGCCTGTTAGAAATATATTGCTAGACTACGTAACCGTATGAGTACGTTGAGTCATGATAGACTGACTGACTGACTGAGTTTGGTTTTACGCCGCTTTTAGCAATATTCCAGCAACATCACGGCAGGGGACACCAGAAATGGGCTTCACACATTGTACCCATGTGGGGATTCGAACCCGGGTCTATGGCGTGACGAGCCAACGCTTTAACCACTAGGCTACCCTACCGCCCCGAGTCATGGTAGAGCTAAGCGTCCATCTTCTTGCAAATATAATATGTTTATACACAAGAACTCAATCACTGTTAAAACGGTGTAGATGGTATCCGTGTTGATATAACTCGGTCTGAAAACCACGGGAATCGAGAGGCGGGGTAGCCTAGTGGTCTATGTGTTCGCTCGAAGAGCCGAAGACCGATTCGATCCCCACATGGGTACATATGTGAAGTATTATCTACTATTTATTTCTACCTTGATTGTATTATATTTCATTTGTGTATTTGTGTATTACTGGAATAGTATTGATACCTGTAGTCTGTTTACCCCAATCTAGTCTGAGTACAATTTACGAAAACAGATATGTTTAAACCAAGGATATTCTTGATGTTACACGAGATAGAATATACTTACCAAAATTCTTACAATCCCAATTGAATTAACACGATGAAAGATCAAACGGGAGTCACAATAACTAAGGGCGAGTGATTGTAGGTTCATGCCTCCTTTATCAATATTCGAGAAATATCACGACGACGGTCACCATAAATACTTTAGCCAAAGAAATCAAGAAACAGGCATGAGAAAATAACGACGTTAGTGTTTTAGAAATTGACAGGCACACATATCATCGGATGATATTATTCGCTTTTACTCCTTAAAGTCGTGTATTGACCTTAGCGACCCGTGAATATCCAGATTAGAATTGGTCTTCACCACCCCATGCTTGTCGTAAGAGGCGACTAACGGGATCGGGTGGAAGGCTCATGACTTGGTTGACATGCGTAGATCGATGCTCATGCTGTTGATCACCGGATTATCTGGTGCAGACTCGATTATTTACAGACCGCCGTTATATTGCTGGAATATTGCTGAGTGCGGCGTTAAACAACAGATAAACCTTAGCAGGCAGCAGATTTGTCTCATGCAGACAGTCTGTTATTGATATACCTATCACGGGGACATGCCACTGTCTTGAGAACGTATTTCAACAGTGTATAAATACATCGACACTTCTGTGCAGACCAAAGAATAACACGCCGGCGTTAAGATACCGTATACGTGCTGTTTTACCTGAATTCAAGTTCAACAAGTATTTTGTCACAATAAAACTAAGCGGGTATCTTAAACAACAAACGTGGCGATTCTCTTAGATCAAATCCTATTCCATTTTCTCGCTGTTACAAGAAGTCTTGAAGTAATCACAAGATTAAACGCTGAGCGACAGGTAAAAAACAAAGGTAACGCGCGCTACAGGTGTGAAACAAAGAAACGTACATATATACAAGACTGTATATCGGATAGAGGGAGATTACAAACACCTTCTTATTTCAAGTAGCGGTATTAACGTTAGTTTATGAATAAGCCGGATTAACTTTTACCAGCAGGGGATTAGAGCGGATTAGAGAAGGCGGCAAGGGGAAACCGGTGTTCAAGAGAGGGGGGACGGGAGGGGGGTGACAGGTATGTATTGTTGCTTACTGAACCCCTGGGGTACTGGTGTCAAATATCACCAGTAGGTATTAAAATACATACATACATTAACGCTCATGGATAACTTCTCTTGTCGTTAACATAAACTGTGTACGCCTTTGTAACGGTATTTTTTAACGCTAGTCAATAGAATAGTCCTCAGGGTGTGTACAGGTGTATTTTGCTAAAATCTTTTATATTGATGGAATCAATCAGGTGTGAAATTCGGTTTAACATTGAACCGAACCCATGTTTAATCAAACATATTTATACTATAAAAAACAACAAAACGTCATTCATATGTTTTACAACTTGGAGGGCGTATTTAGGTAATTCAGTGTTCAAAGAAACGCTTGGCTATATATAGATCATACAAAATGTGTTAATGGTTATGAATACACAATGCCATTTGGAAAGACTTAGTGGTCAAATGTAACACATGTTATATTTGGGATTCTTTGATTCATAGTCGAGTTACTTGAAAGTTTGAGTCGGGTTGTTCATATCCTCCATTCTATACAATCCATACCACTAAAACCATTGGACCGTGAAGATCCGGGGTAGAATTGGTCTTCAACAACAAACAAACTGATATTATTGTTTTCATCAATGAATGCATCGAACTTTGAACAATACGAAGGTGCTATAAGTGGTTCATTCCGCGGCGTGACCTATATTCTAACATTCACAAAGGAATTCATGAAAACACGTTTTGGTATTTTGGATTTTGGTAGAAGAAGAACACATTTCCAGCTGAATCAGTTAAAGAAACCGCAACACCTCATACCAGTTTAGGGGGCGGTGGGGTAGCCTAGTGGTTAAAGCGTTGGATCGTCACGCCGAAGACCCGGGTTCGAATCCCCACATGGGTACAATGTGTAAAGCCCATTTCTGGTGTCCCCCGCTGTGATGTTGCTGGAATATTGCTAAAAGCGGCGTAAAACCAAACTCAGTCAGTCATACCAGTTTGGACCCGTGAAGATCCGGGTTAGAATTGGCCTTCAGTAATCCATGCTTTTCGTAAGCGGCAACTAACGGGATCGGGTGGGGTATCTCGGGTGGTCAGGCTCGCCGACTTGGTTGACACATGTCATCGTATGTCACGTGTGTTCATGGTGTCAATCATTTGCTTGTCTGGTCCAGACAATTATTTGCAGACCGCCGGCATATAGCTGGAATATTGCTGAGTTCGGTGTTAAACAATCAAACAAACAAACATACCATTTCTGTTGTGAACATTTTAAGTGCATTTGGCCGTGGTCCAACGTATGACTCGTGACTATATTTAGAAGTTTTAGGACCCTTAGCCTCGTTCGTTTAATGTGTCAAGTTTGGGTTTTTTTCTTCTTTCAAATGTGTACGAAAAAAATACCTGTTTCATGAACAAACGCCCCCATCCGGAGACACGACGTCTCACCCGAGTCGTCCATTCAGACGTACACGAATGTGCGAACGTCTCAGAAAGTCCTGGCCCATGAGGAAAAACGTTCGCGGTAGAAATCTCATTTCTTGAACTGTTAAAGTTTATTTTCAATGAAATGTAGGGTTTGCTTGCTATTTTAGGGTAACCTTTACCGGGGTGCAAGTGTGACCATGGATGGGGGCAGTTTTCTTTCGAAAGAATTTTCCACGACATCGCACGAGCGTTCAAAACTAGAAGCAAATAGTCCTCAAGCCGTTGTCAAGTCGGGCCCAGTGCTTCGAGTGCGCATGTCAGACGAAAGCCCAGTTGAACGCCGAACTTCTGCCGCCTCGCTTATGATCGTTACCCATTGCAACGAATTAATTAGGAGCCATTTGCGGAGCACGTGTAACCAGGGCCTTTCCCTCAGCTGGGGATAGGCAGTTTCCCATCTATTCGAACCTGAGAATCTCAGCTCCCAGTCGCTCTTCAATATGTGCCAGGTCTGTCTTCTATACCAAGCGCGCGCTAATCAGCCAGCACGTGCGCACGTGCGGGAGTACTAATGATTTCAGCCTCGGGATTGGCGTTTGTCAAATAAACTTTTAGCAAGAAAAAACACTTGCCAAGTCGCAAATACGCGCTGAATTCGATCATGGTAAATTATTTCAGCTACACGTTAAAACGATAATACTAAACTATATAGGAACTTGTTAGAGTGTATGGTCGGTACACGAGGAACATGTCAAAATAATTAAAATTACACCGCTTCACTTTGATTTTAATTTAGAACTATTACTGACGTCCTTTAGCATAACCTCTCTTTCTCAAATCAATTTGGCCTCCATTTCAAAGTACGAAACGCAGATATGAACGTTTAATTATATAACGCTTAAATATCATGACTAAACGCTTTAAGTGTTTTTTCAGTTTGTATTTTTATTCATTTTTAAACCTGGAGATTTTTAATGTTTACCCTATGGCACAGCTTTAAAAAAATAATTCGACTTTCATAACCGTTATCCTGAGCAAACAGGGTAAAAGTTTGAATTTGATTGATACACTCTTCCACAGGTGTTCTCGGAGTATAAGTCGGTCCTCAATAACAGCCACATTTAGATTAATATATCACCTAAACGTCTCTCTCACGCTATACTAAGCAATAATTTCGTAAGTCCTAAGAAAGCGTGTTTAAATTGCTGTTTCATTGAAGCGCAGCTTTCAAAGCCCTCTTTCAAGGCATCCTGTCAATGCAGGAACACCTTTCAAAAAGTAACAGTGCGATTTTCAATTAATGTGATTGATGAATGTGTTGTTTGAGTCCGACCACTGGAAAATTCAAATAGATAATATTTACTCATAATAAGGCCAGTTTGATGAAAAGAGGGCTTCCCGTACCAAATAATCGGACATTTCACTCTACGTTGTGACGAATTACAATGGCACGGGACGGCTTTGTCGACGACACAAAAGTGCTATTCGAAAGCCAGCTTCTCAAGCCTCGATAGTCTAAAAGAATAAAATAAATAAAGACATTTTTCGTCGAATGTAGCGGGTTTCCTGAGTAACGTATGGTACGGGAGCACATTGGAAGGTTATATGAGCGAGAGGTTTTTCTTGACTGAATGAAGCTTGATGTAACGTCGGGTGCTTCTAAAAGCCAACTCGGTACTAAAACGCTAAGCTGCATGATAAGAATGACGATATCCCTCTCTCACTTAGCGCTGCGAGTGTTTTCAAAGAACGTACATTGTACCTGAAGCCTATTTAAAATCTCAAAGAACGCTGCTTGGTTCAGTTTCACGACAAGAAAAACATCCACGGATTTAAATCACTGTTAAAAGCCGCGGTTTTTACAGAAACGCCGAGTGGCTGTAATCCAAATATTCAGTAAAGACGAAATTCTTTCAAGGTTCCTGACACTGGCTTGGAAATAAGTTTCAAATGAAATAAATATATTTGATTAAACATAAAATGTTACACCAGCTCGATAATCGCACCTATGTAGCTATGACCATTCTGGATATGGAGTTAAGTTACTGGGTGACTTGGGTACCACAACATCACATAAAATAACCACAGACAAATGCTTTACTTACGCGTCACCACTGTATATCTTAAAATATATGTATACAAAGATATTACTTCGTACAGTAAAATATGATACAGCGATATGACACAGAGACGGTGAAAAAAAAACGTGTAAAAACTTCTGGGGGTCTTTTTGGTGTTCATGCACACAAAAACGCTTTAATTTCATTTCTCTCTTTAATAACACTTAATAACAGGTAAAAAATGGTATTTTATAATTTTTTAAATCACCTATAATATATGATATCGTAGCCTGTCCAAGTCGCAGTGGTGGGGTAGCAGAATGGTTAAGGCGTCCGCTCGTCACGCTGAAGACCTGGGTTAGATTCCCCACATTGGTACAATGTGTGAAGCCCATTTCTGGTGTCCCCCACCGTGATATCACTGGAATATTGTTTAAAGCGGCGTAAAACTAAACTCACTCACTTAACTCAGCCCAAATGAGGTATATGTGTTTACGTGCCATCGCTATGATCAGCGGTTCACTTTCCTTATAAATTCAATTGTCCTTATTCATGAACAGGACGGAATTGGTTAAAACCGGTCAGCCTGTAGATCAATAAAAAATATTTCTTTGACCTTGCATTTTATTTCCTTGATGAGCATCTAGATCCATCAGCTGGATCCGATGAGAATATGAAATAACGCAGTTTAACACGTTTGTGTAAACGTATATTGACATCACAGCCCTTTGTGAATACGACGTGTTTCCGATTGTTCCATTGTAAATAAACGCATCTTCGGGTTCAGAGGGACACGGTGGGCATTATTTCAGATTTGGGGCGATTAATGTGAAAACGGAGTGGTCGTACGAGGGAAATGATAGTTGCGAAACACATCCTATCTAAGTGTGAATTGCTAAAGCAAGGGCTAATAGTCGTCAAAATGCTCTTGAAAGACGGAAACGAGTCGAGTGACTGGAAGTGGTCCCGTATTGCCCGTTGTTGAATTACGGAAGCAAATTGCCATTGAGTGATATTATTCATCTGGCATCAAAGAGGTTAAAAGGGTCCTATTGATGTTAATCATCGTCGTCGTCGTCATCATCATCATCATCATCATCATCATCATCACCAGATTCATCATCACGTTCATCGTTGTCTTTATCATCATCTTCATATTTTAAGGCTATAGGAAAGAGAGAGAGAGAATGATATTACTATGATATTAACACATATATAATTCAATCAAAATCCGGTGTACCTATATAAATTAGGTTATTCTCGTACCATTTAAGCATGCATGTATAATGGCAAACCCCCACCTTATCTCTACTCTATACTTCTCACAGTCGACCAGCTCTCTCTTGCTTCCAGAAATATCACACATGACCACGTTTTTCAGTGTTTGTATCTATGGATTAACTTATGTATGTATACTTTGGACTTATGCATATTAGGTAAATATAACTTTATATATGACTTCGTTTGTTGAAATAGATACTTGGTACATGTTTATGTATACACATGTATCAATAATGTTCGGTAGTGTTGCTAAGTACAGTATTTGCCGTTTGTGTCACAATGTGCGTGCAGATCAGTATTAAATATACATGTATACTTTTACTGTTGGATATGACACTGAAGTAACGTCACTAAACCATGGACTTGTATAACAAGCGGTTTATAGTGTTAGCCCAGAGAGATCACACGGATACCCAACTCCGGTCTTTGTATTATCGCCATAGCCGACCACCAGACGGGATAACAATAAGTAGCATCTTTTAACACCTTTTGATATGACGTAGCCAGAAAATCAAACAAACCGACCTACAAATTACACAGGAGAGTGTCATATGACGCTGTGAGTGAGTTTGTTTGGTTTTACGCCGCTTTTGGCAATATTCCATATCACGGCGGGGGACACCAGAAATGGGCTTCACACGTTGTACCCACGTGGGGAAGTGAACCCTGGTCTTCGGCGTGACGAGCGAACGCTTTGACCACTGGGCTACCCAAATGCCCCTGTCATGTGATAGAGTGGGTATAGTTTTACACCCCGTTTACACCGCCCCATATGACGCTGTACGAGTTTCATCATACCAAACACACACGTATATTATGTCAGTATATTAAACATACATGTATACCAAGTGTATCGTCTACGAATGTCTAAACGTATTGATTCCCGTGTGATACTAAACACAACAGGCATTATATTTGACAGAAGAATTGTTACGTCGTGTACACGTTGTCAGATCGGCACAGTGACTGACATAAGACTCGCTTCCACGTGAAAACCGCATAACATCGTAAACAGATTAGCATTCTAAATACCATTTCTATTTACATATTCTATTAGTTTTATACTTATACTACGCAGCATTAATAAAACATCCCTCGGAACGCATAAATAGCACATTTCGATTCCTCAGCGTCCAAATACCAACTGTCGATCACGGGCATAAAGGCACCCAGTTGTCGTTTAATGACACAGTCGTATTTATAGATGTCGTTTATGATGGATCGGCACAGGGCAGTTGCACTCCAAAATGTCACTGTGCATTCGACAGGGACCAACTTGTTGAGTTGCAGAACATCTCGCCAGCAGCAGGCAATGTCTAATAATGGTCACGTTCTACACGGGTTCCATGTTGTATTGGTGAAATGACTTTTAATCGGAGGAAATTCCCCTACAGAATTCCCATCACAACGAACCGAATAAAAGAAAAAGGTCGCCATAATTAGGAAGAAAATGGCACGGGTAATCCTCGAATTCCTACAACAAAAATCTTTAATGAAAAAATCAATTTCTTGTAATTCACTTCGGAGTAAACTCAAATTAGCGGAATCTTTGCCTCTGTTCGCAGCTATTAGATGTGGTCTGTGCGTTTTTCAAATCGATACAAGTATGTTACAAAATGAAAAACGCTAGCCTTTCATGGTCAAACAGGGTTTGTAAACACCTTTATTCCCGGCTTCCTCTTAGCGGACGGTCTAATTATACCAGTCTATCAGCCCATTTACAGAAACTTCTACCAAACGCACCGTCAATCATAACAACTCCGAAATTCGATGCATTTTATCGACAAAGGCAGTTTTCGGTCGCTGTACTTGAAAGTATGTTGGTGTACTGCTCAGTCGATGATAGTTGGAAAAACGACATTGAATGCTCTCTGTTGGGTATGAATCGATGCTCTAGCGGTAGTCACATTGTTGCAAACACAAATACACTGTTACGTTTCTTGCTGCTCATCGTCTATTGATTAAGAGACAAAAGATTGTCATATTTCACAAACATTTATTCAGCTATCTCGCTTCGGGATCCACATCGACATGAAGAGGATGTGCTTTGGATATCGTCAATATGGGCCGTTCAATCACTCGCGATGATAATCGAGTCTCATTAAACATGATACAATTGCAAACACATTAGCTAGATCTAATAGAGATTATGTATGGGGCTTCGTCAAATGTATCTCACGTTTATTGGGAATAGATGTTTTGATAGGGTATAGAGCCATGCATTCATATCGTCTAATGTTGCACATCAGAACGAAGCCGGAGCGTGTCATAGGTTTAACTAACCATTTCGTTTACGAAATGTTGCGGCTAAAATGGGACAGTAATCCATCTATCATCACATGCCATAACTGAACCTATTTGATAAAATGTTAAAAATTTCTCGGCTTTAATATGTAAGTTTACACTAAAAAATCGTGAAGATATGTTACCAACTCATGGGTGGTTGAAAATGATGATGCACGCTTGAAGGAAACAAGGTTTTCTTTTTCACAGAGCCGAAGCCATTTGCAGGTTCATTTCATGCTTAAATATTTCTTTCCCTACATCAAAGTTAAAAATCAGTCGTAATGTGTAGTGATCACAGCTGAAGACGCGCGAGAAGTTTGGGGGCCTAACTAAGATTTGAAAGACATCTAAAGTTACGCCTACGACTGTCAAAACAACTCACGACAGAGTAGGTTGGTAGTTTAGATTAAACAAATGTTGTCGACACCCCAATCCAAGTGTTTAGGAGGACGGGATTCCATGTGATCACAGTGTTTTGCATTTCAAACCTCGGGTGTTAATATATGCCGCACGTGACCGCGTCTGACCAATCAGCGCAGACTAGTTTTCTTTGCGGAATGTATTGAGTGGAAACGTGGGAGTCCTGGCTCATTACTCGATGAGCGTAGAACTGATCAGTACGGCCGATATTACATCAAGTGTGGACACTATCTACTTCCCGTGTGGTGCGCTATGTTGGATATACACGTGTAAGCATGAGTCCCGGGATCCGGGACAGACTTGATGTCCGGTGATCGGGAGGCCGATCGCGGACCTCGCAACACAGTAGGCTGCGAACCCACAACACAAGCAGGCAGGCCAGGCCAATATGGCGGCCATGCCTCGACTGTTTGTGAGTGTTGCTTTTGTTGTTTTGGGGAGTTACATTGTCCAGCATGGAGCTTTTGGAGAAAATGTACTCTGCCCAGGGGCTTGTTCATGTCTGGCCAGAATGGTTGACTGCAGTAAGAAGGGTCTCATCGAGGTGCCGAAGGATTTACCGAGCTGGGTAACGATATTGTAAGTATTTCAAGTCCCTCTGTCTTTCTGCCCGCTTGTACACACTTCTTTCACAAATACACCCCCGACCGCACTAAATACGACTGCATAAATACTCTGTAATGAATCTACGTATGGTCCATCGTGTGTTTGCACTGTTAATACATGTAATAGCTTTCCACGACGTGTGTTTTGATGCCAATTTTGTTGTGAAGCGGAGGGTGCGTTATAACGAGACCTGACCGGAGACAGGGGTTGTGTGAAGGTATTTGTTGTGTATTTCACCGCTATCTTATCGCCAGAATCTGACAGTTATCCTCGGATCGGTATTGCATTAACATTGTTAACGGACAGGTGGACGGTGCATGTTGCACGAACCCCAGGGAAATATACAACTTACTACATGTGCGTTGCTACTAGAAATATACATAGTGTTGCAATGTAAACATCGGTGCTACAATGAATATGACCAGTGTGTTGTTTTATCCGAGGGTATAGAGACGTGTAGGGAAGGGACAATTCTTAAGTTTTGAGAAAACATTCAACGTTTTTAGATCAAAATCTTTATCCCATATGAAAAGGCCAGATTAATATAATATTTTATAAACTGACATTAAAATTAGATATAAACATAAAACTTATCAAAGATCATACGAAATTTTGAAGTGTGAAACGACAATGTGGTAATGGTGTCTTTACGCTTTAATGGATATTCCTAACTAGCAAACATAAGTTTTGTAAAGCACATATGGTGTAAGTAAGAAAAATGTTGAGAGGAAATCATCAGAGTGGGCTTCTGGTGCCTGGTTCTCATGCCTGACAAAGTTTGTATGACTATCCCAGCTGGTATATATGGGGGAAAGCTTGTGGAAACACCCCATACAGCTCTGTACGCACAAAACCATACACATTGACGGAGTACTACACACAGTTTAGATCAGACTCTGCTGCAATTGAACACAAATGCAGGATATTGCCTCGTACACATGTGAAAGATCTCTGCCTTGCTGGAAGGTCACAGAATCCAGCCCAGTGAGGACGGCAATGAGTTTCCACTGTCAATTTTATGAAGAATAACTGTTCTATACTGTGTGTGTTTTTATCTCCTTCGGTAATTGAGGTGTTTATTCCATCTGCTTGGAAATGCTAATTTGAAAATAATACCTTTGCACATTTTGAAACTTTGGTATAATTATGGATAGTTATACCATATGTAGCTTGCTTGGAGACTTGACAGGAAAAATATCTGGTAGCTGGGAAATTCATCATGTCAGAGAGATGGAAAAAATGTACGACCAGACGAAGAACATGTATGATATGGAACATATCGCCTCCTTCAACCGTCAACACACACATCCAGCTATAACCAGTGTTAACGAAATTATATCAAATAGTGTTAAAAATTAAAACATGTATTGGGATGCTAGAGCACAGATGTATGGTGTGTTATCTATGAACACATGAATCTTGTCATTTATCTTATGACAAACTGCCCTTTTTCTGTTTCATTTGTAGTTTCGAACAAATTTAGAGATGTTATATAATATGACAATTATGTAATTTTACCTATTTTGTATTTTGATGCATTTCATTTTCAAATGATTTGTGTACAAATTCTTTTAAAAATTGTGACAAAACCTCTAAATTTAAATTCGAAATGTCAATTTTTTTAGTCCCTATCATCATTGCTTAAGGCAGGAATGGGTTTCATGAGAAACCCCTACATTGATTGTGCTTGTTAAAGTGTGAATTTTAAATGTGGTTTTATCGTGGCCTCCTCCTTGGCTTCGCTCTGCACCCTGCAAGAACAAACACAAGTGTTCACGCTCTATCATGGAGGATGAGGATTAGCCGTGTGTCTTTTGAAGTGTCCAAGTATCAACAGTCTATGACTATTTCAAATAAAAAGAGAATCTGTCCCATTTGTATGAGAGTGTATGTTTAAGAGGAGGAAACCCTTGCCAGCTTGTCATTATGTGTGGTGATTGCATCTCCCTTCTACACTCGGCCCAGGTGCTATGTCAAAACACTCACTCACACTCTGAAAAAAACAAGTTGGGTTCAAATCTTGTCACAATGTGAAAATGACATTTTGTCGCGAAATGTTACATGCTGCAAATGTGAAAACGTCTCAACGCAATATCCGAAATTGCACGAATCACACTGTTTTGGTTGGTTAAGACAAATTAATAGTCTTTTGTTTAATATGTTATTTTCTCTGACTTGATATAGTTTGATCAATAAGAATGTCTACAACAAGAAGGTAAATTCGACGCGCGACCCAAACAAAATGTTGACAGAATTGACTGTTCTTGCTTCACACATTGTCTCTTTATGAAGCTCTTTTAGCACATTTCATTAAAATATTATTTCAGTGATAATCCATATGAATCTGTATATGTTGTTTGATATTATCTCTTATAGATTTTTCACTTTTTTTCCAGGGATTTACAATCAAATGCGATAACAACATTGAATCCCGATGACTTTAAGGGATTACGTCTTATAGAATTGTAAGTATCTTTCATCAGCTCTTTCTCAACCCCATTAACAAAGCTGAATAAGTCAGAACCCCCCAAAAGTCAAAATTTACAAGAATTTGCTTTTTAATATATTTATTAACACTTGTGATTTCATTAGATCAGAAAGGACATGTTTTCTGAATTGAATACCTCAACAAAATATTTCTGTCCATGCCTCAGTGTTGTGAATGCTCATTTCGCTCTGACTTAAGTAGTGGCGTTTCTTCGCTTTAACGCTCACAATATGGAGAGACCAACTCATCTTTGAAATTAGCTGTGATTTTACAGCTGCGGTACATTTTACCCACTCAGCTTCCCCAACCTGAAGTTGTCACACGTGACGTGCTAATTGTTAACTTCAATCACAGCTGGTTCCAATTAAAAATTAACGAGAGCTTTGTCAGGTGGTAAGAGTGTTCACATGACTATTGCTGTCACACATCTGGATATACAGTAATTATGCAATCCAAAAGATCATATTGCTTCAGCAGAAATATTCAGAAAAAATCATATTACCCAACACATTGCTAAATTCTGTGCGATACGATCTTTATCACATTACAATGTTAAACCTCCCTGCCACAGGCTTAAGTCCTTACATACTCAAACAGTATTTTCAATGCTGAATCGGGAGGTAATTTTGTGAAGTAGCTTCCGTCTTTTCTTTGAGTTCAACTTGTAACATTTTCACTTCCAAGTTAGTGGATCTAAATTGGGTTGTTTATTTGTTCAGAATCGCAATCTCGGGTCTAGTTCAAGTGAAGATATTTTCCCCTGCTGACAGTTTATTCTTCATTAAGCCACCCAATAGGCTGGGCTTACATAACACCTTTGTTTATTTTCCTTTCCATGCTAAGATGCAAGTATAGATGTTGGCTGTAAAGTCACCAGACAAAGAAAGGTCGCTCAGTTCTGAAATGGAAGATTAACACTACGTTTCCCAAACTGACATGATGCTATATATTTCACCTGCTTACAAATAAGCTTTTAATATCAGTTATTTAGGCTGTGCCAAATTATTGTAACTTTTTTTTCATTAATAAAGTACCCTGTGAATTAGCTTCCAAACATTTGAGATGGCCCCCGATGAGAAATGCCCCTATCACCTGATTATTTTGATTGCATATTTGTCCAATTAGTGTATTCTCACCTGGGAGTACCTGAGTTTTGCTGTGCTGATTAAAGGTTAACAGGTGTTTCTCTAGGTCATGGCTGTGTGTGTAGCCATCAGGTATTTCATTACAATACACGATATGGGAAGTAATTAAGCTATTAATTATTTAATTTCATGTTTACACTCCAGGTGTGAATCTATTGATGAATGTCAAGTTGTTAATACGTGGCAATTAGAGTTCAGTCATTGACAAGCAATGCTTGCTTACATTTTGTCATAAGAAATCAATTTCTTGTTGAATCGAAAATCTGAATAGAAATATGTGATTAAATAAGTTTTGTTTTACAAATTAATGATCAAAACATCTTTTGAGTAGAAATATATTATTAAATAAGTTTTAAATGTTATATTTTACAAATTTGTCATCAAACTTGCATCCTATGACAAACAATGTAACAGTTTTGTCGTGTCTCCGAAGTCAAATCCACCTAGTCATGTAGTGTAGTTGAAGTTTGTAGGTGAAATACCCTTGATTTATTCATAGTGTTTGACAGACAGCTGGGAGGTATCAAAGTTCAGATTTGACAGTCGGTGTGATCGCACAGATGTGAACACACCTTGATGCAAGAAATTATAGACGACAGGGGGTACTCACTCGAGATTACGAGCTATTCAATCCCACCCATGGGATAGCTGCCCTTATCAACCTTCGAACAGATTTGATTACTTCATCAGGAAATTGCTCAAGTGACTAGCATAGCTGATAAGGATTTGTATGTATGGATACCATAATATGTTGCGCGTGTAGATGAATACAGATACTATTCTCCTGCCAACTTTTAAGTTGAAGTAGTATGACAATACTTTAATCATCATCTTCATATTCTTGCAGTTAATTCATAGATATGTAGTTATATATTTGTTCTGTTAAATAATTATATGAATTAGAGAGTGTGATTGTGTCTTCAATATTTTTAGAAAATAATATTAAAACAACGAACTTGATGTACTGTAAATACTGACACAGTACTTTGTCACAAGAAATCATGTATGAACATGTGTCAGTTTGAATATTAACAGCGGTCGATATGTTTAAAAAGAACTCTTGTGTTTATGTAACATTGGGGAGTTATGTACAAATACCATCAATCATTGTTTTGTTTTCCGTCAATATCTTTAAAAGATGCTCAATATACTGGAAAACTAGTCATCCCTTATGAATGATTAATAAAACTTCAAGTTATCTTTTAAACTTCAAGTCCTAATTGTATTGTTTGACTCAACCAGTATCCAAATGCTAGTGCGAGAATTTCAGTTTTATGACTGTAATCTTAGAAGCATCTTTGCTGGTGACATTTACTGAGTTTCACTAGCAGTTTGTGTGGGGGGCACCTTGCAATTAATGCCAGTTATATAGAGCGCAGGTGTGGTACGTGGAGGGGCTATAGCTTCCAGTCAAGGCCTGTGATGGGAACAGTCATGCAAGCAGGGGTAACTTGATTACTGCTTCCCCACGTTTAGGACAACTGACACTGAAAACTACACTGTCAATCACATACTTTGTCTGTGTAGCCGCTTGGTAAGGATTAGTGAAGAAATTGACCATGACTTGCGGATTTTGTTTTTGTTCAGGATGGAATTAATGTTTTTGGTTGTTTTTTATGCAGTTAATGATTCTTGGTAACATGATTTTGTACAACTGCTATCCGTTTTGATATTTTACAAGGTTCTGTCCTATATATTTAATCTAGATTATTAAGATTATTGTGGACATGATAAAGCTATTATGACAGTGATATTGATAGTTATCATAGTAGTTTCCTGCTACTGATGTCAGATATGATAATGGTTTTAAAATCTTCAGAAGGAAAATACACTTGATGGTAGTGATGAGGAAAGTAGCATTTTTTTGTGATGTTGGTATTGGGAAATGGAATGATTTTTGGTGTTTATACATGTTGAACAGAGGAACATGTTCCAAGACTTGTCCCAGAAGTGATATCGGTAAAGTGATTTGAGGGTACTGGTGTACTTGTGCTTACAGTCGTATTACACAGCTCAGTATGTGATACGATGTTATTGTCCATGTCAGGAATGTGGTACGAGTATGCAGTATTGTGTCGGTGTCGGGTAACGGTTCATCTGATAGCAGTCGCTTGTTTCCCTGCATAAACTGACATAGAAGTCTTCTTGAAGTTTTCCCTATGTCTGGCATCGATCCACTCATAATACAGCCCCCACCCATCTCCTCATGAACCACTCATCAAATATCCCTTAATGTAACCATTGTCATGCATCTCGTCATGAAACAAATGTCACCCACTACATCATGAAAGGGTTGTCATCCACTTGACATGAAATACTTATCATCCAAGCCAACATGAAACCATTACTCGTCCCATCCATCCTCTCATGAAACCCATTTCATCCAAGCCAACATGAAACCCTTGTCATCTCATCCATCCCCACATGAAACTGTCCCCATTTATCTATTGTGAATCACGTTTCCAACCCCAAACCCCAACACCACCACCCCTCCCCCCTCAAGATATCATTACTTCTACCTTACCCAATATCAAGCTAAAAGATTTCCTGTCAATACATCAAACATGTAAATGTTCATGATACGAGAATATTTTTCATAGTGTTAATACTTGCAGTCAGTGTTCAGTGTAATGCTTTATTTGCAAGCATTTCAAACCGAAATGTATAGAGTGTACATTATAGTGGATCTCCTTCCCACTTGGCCCTGCTTAACGAGGTTTGTTTGGTCTGACCCTGTAGACCTGCATGTTATTCTCACTGGTAAATGTTGACTGAAGTTCCACCAGCTGCCAAATTTCAGTATTCAATGATCAGGGCCTGATTCCCTGGAAGGGGATTCCCTGCAAGGAGATTGGATATCGAAAACAGTCCTTTGAATCCCCCCTTCAGTGCAAGCTCCTCACACACACACTGAATGTTTGGCGAGGCCACGAGTTGTGAAATAGACACAGGCGAGGAAGTCTATTTCTTGTGAATTCTTCTCCTCGCTTGCTGTCCAATGATCAATACCTTCATGGTGTTGATAGTGTCAGATATTTATTTGCAATCTCTTTGGAGAAGAGTAAACAGTCAGTACTGTTTTCAAATTTTTATTATCACTTAGACACACATTAGGACCTAGTCATCCTCAGTCATCAGCTGCAGGCATAGCTCAACACTATTTCTGTCGATCAAGAACAGAATTTACATAACAAAACATAGTGATCGTTAATTGCCCGTCAGAAAAGTGAGATCTTTATTTGTCAAGTGGAGGTCCTCCGTGAGCATAGTCCGTCTAGGAGGGTCCAGTGGTCAGTCAAGATCAACAGGAGCCACAATGGCTTCTTGTCAGACCCTTTCACTCTTTATTCTAAAGAAATCACTGGCAGTCGGACCAGCAAGGGTCACTTTTAGCCGGACATTATTTATTGAGAAATCGGTCTTCATGGCAAGGGGAGCGTCTTTTCTGAAGGTATTTGTGAAGGACAGATTCCGTATGAATTGGTTGTTACAATAAACACCACTAGCTCTCACAATACATTGGCCATTAAAATGCGGGTTGGTGTATAGGCAGTAGAGTTCAACAATAGACCTGGGAGGCTTGAGCACATCTGTGTTGAATAGGACCAGAAGGAATAGCTAGAAGGGCTGGCTAGGTCTGAGAAGAAAGCATGGTAGCCTGCTCTGACTAAACACTGAATCCAGGTGTCCTGCCCCTTGTTTCATAACAAAACCAGCTTATAGTATCCCCAGCCTTAAGCCTTCTGAAACAGGCGTGGGATTGCTGTTTTCAATAAAGAGCTCCAGAAGAAACCCTCTTGAAAACTAAAGCTGGTGTGAACTCGTGAAAGGACGTCTTTTGACCACATTTCGTGGCAGCAGACGTCACAATCCTCCATCTTGAATTGTTATGCTTTATGTTGACACTAACACTTCAATATGTCTAAAGACAAACCAACAAATATTTTACTGGCTAAGGTGTTGTTCAAAGTTCAGCTCAATGAGAGATTATCGTGACACCTTTGTATCAGAAGTTCAGGTGGTCAGCAAACTGTGTTTGTGCTCAAGTATTTCAGTATGGCATGTTGACATGTTTTATTTGGAGCAGAGTTAATACTGACAGTGTGTAGTGGATTTTACAATACATCACTATCAATGCATTGACACCTGATAATCTTCACAAATATTGGTATCCTCCTCCGTGATATTGCTGGAATATTGCTTAACGCGGTGTAAAACCATACTCTACAAAAGTTGGGAATCGAAGCAGGGTTTGGTTTTGTGAAAGTTGAGCGCTGTAGCCTAGGCTACCAGACAAACCTGACATGGTTGATGCCGAAAAACTTTTGTATAATAATTAATTTCTGACAGAAAGATCCCAATACTTATGAACCTGTGACAAAACAGGGATAAAATTCCTTCCTGTTTTATCTACAGTGGTAAATGCTCATAGCTGTATCAGATTGGATCCCACTGTGTGTGTAGCAATGGTGTGAAATAGAAAACAAGTTTATATCCGCCTGCTATTAGCCGTAAAGCAGATGATATGATATTACTCCGAGACAAGTTGATACGAGACTGGAATTACCATAAGACCCCAACAAACTGTCATCTGTCAGATAATCGGCCTAGCTCCCTTCTAGGGGACATCCTGCCAGCACCAGTCAGGTGGCATCAAACTGGATACTTACAAGCTTCACCCACCACAATAGAAACATCAAGATGGCTGACACACCTCAATGGCAGCTGACGAGACTAGACCATTGGGTGGTAGCAGGCAGTTAATGTTTCAGTTTGAGGTCAAACCTGTCTTGAACATTACCCCTGCAATTAGTAGGGTAATTGTTGTGTGATAAGATTTTTGTCTCGAACAGCGATTGTGTTACCTGTTAGTCACTGATTGACAGGCTAGTGTTCTGCATGTCATTGATGGTTTGACTGCGACTGCAATTTGGATGGTTTGTTTATAAAGGACTTGATCGACATGAGATAGCTAGATTGGCATGGCAGAAGGTACTGTTTAAGTGACTCTTGGGTAACATAGAGGTTAAATGTATGCTGGGGCGGTGGGGTAGCCTAATGGTTAAAGCGTGGCTCGTCACACCGAAGACCCGGGTTCGAATCCCCACATGGGCACAATGTGTGAAGCCCATTTCTGGTGTCCCCCGCCGTGATGTTGCTGAAATATTGCTAAAAGCGGCGTTAAACCAAACTCAGTCAGTCAGTTAAATGTACGCTAGTCTCAACGAACCCTTGGTTCAACGGTAAAGCCATTTGGTGGTATTGTTGGAATAGTACAGAAAACAGTGAAAATCACTACCCACATATTTTAAATAATAGTAATATCAGGATGTATTTTGTAACATATTTTTCTTCTGAAATTTAAAATTAATCTTAAGAGGTCTTAAAATATCTTTTAAGTTTATGGTGTTTTTATTTCATGAAAGTGTAAACTGTACATGAAGACAACTAACTAGTGAAATAAAGTGCATATATAATATAATGATAATGATAAAGAGTCACATAGGAAGATAAAAGGCTGTGATAATTACAGAGACAGTGCCATGTTATCTCTCTCTCTCAAACAAACACACACACATGAAGACACCTAAAGACATGTAAGCTTTTAAAATTATTACCAAAATACTTAAAGCTGGTATATTGCAAGATTTCCTTGTTCTGCAAATGTAGAGCCAGGCACCGAGTTGTGAAGTATGTCTTGACATTTCCGCAAACCCTGCGTAGCCTGTGGTATCAAATCAGTAGAGTGGTTCTCCTGCGATACAAGTGTGCTTTTTATTGCCCACCAGGAATATTTTTCAACACCTACACTGGCAGGTACAGAGGTAATATTGTCACAATGTCGCCACACTGGTAACAACTCATAAATTACCATAGCCTTCCCCAGCCTGAAGACACAGTATTGGCCTCTCTGTACAAGCATGTTTTAGTGTAGTATTTACACTTCACTTCACAATCTTACTTTAACCACAGAGGTGTTCAACATGACAATTATTTATTCTTAACCCCGTGAGCTTCTATTTGTCATGATTCATTTTTTTTAATACCTTGTTGTTTTTTTAAATCTTAAGTGTTAGTTTTCTTTATAAAGGTCATCGTGGGTACAAATTTCGAGAAATACGTTTCCAGAAATAATTCCCAGATATCTTTCACCCTGTACATGCATATAATGAGTCATTCCCATACTGAAAAATAATTTTTCAAAACATCCAAATTGTAGGTGTGTTTTTAAATAAGATTATAGCCAAAGGTTTGAATTCATGTAAATGAACTGTACTGATCTTTCAACCCTATTTTCTTCTATGCATTATAATTTCCTTAACTTTAAAGCACGAAACAGTTTAGATATTACCCAATTATTTTTATATAAAATTTTATATAAATCGTAATCAACAGGATTACGATGTATTTTTCAGTATTGTGACCTGAATTGTTTTTTCATTCAGGGTGCACTGTGGAATAAATGGCTCTGCTTGGGTTTACAAGGGTTAAGCAGTGTGCAGGGTGCTTTCTGATAGGCGGTGATAGTTTTGATTTATCTTTGATTTACAGGACATTTTCAAGGAGGTCTGGGTTTCAATGGCTATTGTTCCTTGCTATAAACAACAGGAATAAGAACAGAGGGCTTCTTCTGTAGGAACTGGGTGTTAAAGAGCGGCTTTCATCTTTTCTCAAACATTTTATGATAAAGATTGATTGTCATTCTCAAGAGACCAGTTCACATAATTTTTCTTCAAGAGTCATGCAATATTTTATTTTCTGTTGGTATTGGTCTAGGGGTAGACTGATCTATATGTGAAGTGTCAAATTCTTTTATCTGAATTTCGGCTACAAGGGTGGAGGGTGATGTGTTGCTGGCTGGGACATGAATGTAGCAGTTCATATCTGTGTGGTGTTTTCTGTTCTCAGTGTGTTTTGTGATAGCACAAACTAATACACCCATTTCTAACGTTTTTCATGTTTAATGGCTCAACATTTTCCCTCAGAATAATGATATTGAAGTTAATGAATGAGTGAATATTTAATGTCAAAGCCGGCTTAAGTTAAATAAGTATGTTTAGTCTACCCTCTAAACAAGCACATTGGCATTATGGATGTTGAAATTGTTAAATCATGGTTGCACAATATGTAAATTTATTTGCCAAATATTGTAAACCCTCAGTGAATCGTGGCTCATTATGGGCATTAGACATATTCGACATTTCGTCTCTGGAAAGTGGTCTGGTTTACAAATTTCGATAAATTTTCACCTCCATTTCCCTCGGAATGTTAATCACCAGCCCATACACAGGTGACACTATCATATTTCCTGGCCACCTTTTCATAGAAACAACTATTACATACGATAATTCCTAGCACCCATTATGACTGCCGTCGCTAGCTTCAGGTGCATGCTGGTATAGGCTGGGACGACTCTCCCTCGATCTGAGCCCTGTGCATCAGGGCATTTGGTACATAGTTGCCTGGCTGTGTTGTAGGCCTTGTGTTTACGGGGCTGCCATAGTCGACCTGCTATTTGTGATCACACAGGTGGAAGATATACCAGTGTCTCCATTTCATCGTGTCCTCAGTGTCTGCTCAAGCCTCTGTATCAGTGTCTGCCCGAAGATTGCAAGCCTTTTTTCCGTCCCTGTTTCTTCTTCGGCATTGTCTGGCTAAATCTGATCTATTAATGGCTTTGTGCGGCCTTCTCCAAGTCTGTCGCTCCAGGAAGGGGGATTGCCACGTGCACATATCTCAGTTAATTTTGATCGTAAACAGGTAGTGACACTGCAAAGTGACAGGTATTCAAACTAAAACGGCGGAACACGTAACCCAGACTTCACATTATCCCGAGACAAACTGTAAGCTGTTACTCGGCCATGAGTGACAAGGGATTGAGGTGACAGGGAGTGAGTGAGTGGGTTTGGTTTTATGCCACTTTTAGCAATATTGCAGCAAAATCACATTGGGGGACACAAGAAATGGGCTTTATACATTCGATAATCGAACCCGGGTCTTTGGTGTGACAAGCAATTGCTTTAACCACTAGGCTACCCCACCGTCCCTGAGGTGACAGAAATACTCAACATTACTATAGTGTTTTTCAAACAGGTATAATGTGAGTCTGTACATATCAGATCATCCATTTTCTCATCAATCGGTCACACTATCATCAGACTTGTTGATCCTGAACATATATAAAGGAATTTCAAAATAAGTGTCAGGAATGAAAATATGTGGGTTGAGAGTTTCTGATCTCATATGCTTAATCTGATATTTAACTCTTATACATCTGAGCTCTGTGAAGATCTACAGCGAATTCCTGTGAAGGGTAATAAGGTTTTTATCTTGTCTTGCCTTGCCTTTCATAAACGGGTGTATCATGTTAGCAAAAGACATAAAAGAAAAGTTGTTTGAAACAAAGAGTATGACTTTTGTAGGAGCCATGAATGAATCATGTAACTTCTATTATTTATGCATATCTTTTCTCATAAGGAAAAAAATGCCTGAGGTTTATGTCGTAAAAAACTATAAAAGCTGAAGAATGGGATATTAAAAGTTGTTTATGATGACACCAGTAGAAGTTTCAGTCGAGTACTGTAGTCCTTAGAGCACTCTTGTTTATATACAACAAGAAAAATCCCACCCTTCTCAAACTCATAATAAATGAACACGTTTAGGAATTTCCCAGCAATATAACATCAAGGACTCCAGAAATGGGCTTCACATCCATCTGGGAATTGAACCCAGACCGTGGCATGCTGAGCCACCACTTTAACCACTCGGCTATCCCACCATCCCACCTCCTACAGAAGTTTGTCCAATAGTAGTATGTATTTGTGTCCTATTTTATCCGGTCTGACATATCTGCAGGGATTTACAGGACGCGAATTTCTGCGTCCTATACGTGTAAAAATTTACAATGGACGCAATGAAATTTATAAGTGCATCTCAGGGACACAGAAAAAGTCCAAATGCTTTTTGTAAAAATTCCATATAAGTAACAATAAGTTATCGCTTAGTTATGGTAGCAGTTGCAATTTGATCATGTTGATTACTGTAACAATTTAAGTGATGATCTGACATAATACACAATACAATAACAGTATTAGTAATAATATTTAAGTGTCTGGGACCACCATTTTGTTGTCCAGGACCCCTGAAAATGAGTCCCAGGTACCCTCAAATACAGGAATCGAGGTATATCCCTGTATCTGGTCAGATACATATGCAGAACAGTCTAATAATAATATTCAGCTTGAATGGTCTCGAATGCCAGGCCTGGACTCAGTCCCCAAAATATACTTTTACTGAGAAAGGGTTACCCTCACTACAACACAAGTTGCATTTGGCAGGTGAACATTACTGTAGTTTCAGGGAAGTGAAGAAAGTCTCTTTGCTTACGTTTATTATATTTTCTTCACATAAATTGACAACTGTTTTGGGTATTTTTTTCTGGTTTTCTTTTATGTTAACATCTCTTGTTTAGAGACTGGATGCAAGTCTACATTATGATATTCGTTTGGTTTTATCTGTTAAGTGTGATAGATGGTAGCACATATCCCAATTGCATAGAACAATGCTCATGATGTTGATCACTGGATTGTCTCCAGACTGCAGCCATATAGCTGGACTATTGCTGAGTGCAGCGTTAAACAACAAACCAATAAACAATGCTGGTAGCACTCAGTTTTGACATGAGCAGGATAGCCACTTCATACTAGTCTTGACATCACTTCTCATACATTCTGTTTTTTCAGCGCGAGTATGTTTTTGTTTTCAATAAGTGATCTTCATTTACACAACCAATTCCACCATGAACATAGTCAACATGTAGAGATGGGATTCAAATGATTACTAATGAGTTACCATGGAAACACAAGTTTTCTTAAACTTTTCATTTCCAAGTGATTGTGTAAGCGGTTTGTGATCAAAGGGTGGAATTCCTTTCTTGCATTGACGGTCTCAATGTGTCGGGCGACCGCCTAATGCCATGATATCACAGGGTCGGCCATGTTTGTTTTTGATCAGTGAGCGACGCCAGGGAAGTACTGTGATCTCGACCACTACCTGCACACGGCTAACTCAGCTTTGATTTGTTCGTGTGATAATTGGCAAGCTCTGAATCGGGATTAACGCTTTTCGCATCCAGCTCTTGATTTCCACCACTGCTCGTGGTCTTTAATCAGGTCTGAATTTAGTAGTGCAGCCTCCATGATTAATGGAACTTTGCAGGAAATGGCTAGGTTTGTTGGACTTGGTCCTTAAACTGGCTTTGTTATGTATTTTAGAGCATTGTTGGTGAATTGAAGCACTTTACTGAGTCATCAATTCTTTACTGGTGTCTCAGGGAACTTACGGTGTTGAATTTTCGCAGACTCTGAATCAAGAAAAATGTGCATGGACAACTCTAAATAATAATATTCTAAATACGACAACCAGATCTAGAAATTCTTAAAATTCTGAGTGAGTGAGTATAGTTTTACAGCTTTTAGCAATATTCCAGCGATATCACAGCGGAGGGGAACACCAGAAATGGGCTTCACACATTTTACCATGTGTGGAACCAAACCTGGGCCTTCAGCTTGACGAGCAAACACTTTAACCACTAGGTTACCCCACCGCCCCTGACGTGACAGAAGTACTCATCATTTCTCTAGTGTTTTTCAAGCAGGTATAATGGGAGTTCATATATAATGTACATATCTAATCATTCAGTTTATCATCAATTGGTAACACTCTCATCTGACTTACATATACATGTTAACACTGAACATATATTGAAGAAATTTCAAATTAAGTGGCAGGAATGAAAAGGGTTCTGGGCCTTCAGCTTGACGAGCAAATGCTTTAACCACTAGGCTACCCCACCACCCTTAAAGATTCTGAGAACTATATGGCAGATCTTTGGAGGGGGTATCTGTTGGGATTGAAATGAACATACGTATGTGAATGGGGACATACACCTTCTCAGGTCACCTTAATTGGCTTTTTCTGGTACTGGATCTTTACAATAACTTAGGTGGAATCTGTAGATATTGAAATCACCATGAAGGAACTGGTTCGATAGCTTGGTTGCTGTCCGTAGATTATGAAATCATCACAGACAGGTGATGTTAGGTGATATTTATTGTACTGGTTCTGTAAAACTAGCTGGGGGCCCTGTCTTCAGATTGTAAAGTCAGCATGGATCACGGAATGATTGCTGACTGTCAGTATTAGCATTAGTGATGATATTTTTGTCAAGTCCAATCTGAAAGTTGTGAAATCAGCATGGCTGGATCAGCGAATGTGTGAAGCTGTTTTCAGGATAATAAGAATATATGTAGTGCACGGCAAATCAGAAAGAAGCTGACGTGCATAAAAATATTCTAAATTATTTTTTCCATGGGCTGACTTGTTAAGGTGGCCATTTGTGTGGAAGGCCTGGAGAGTGAGGTTTATGGCGATGGGTGTTATGTACGGGAACAGTTGGGGGGAGACAATTTCACTGGAGCTTTAAAGAGAGCCTGTCAATGACGGTGGTGTGAGAAGTACACGGTGTGACAGCACACAATCAGATGCTATTGTCACACGTACAGGCTCCGCACAGGGTTACAGGTTTCACTAACTTAGCTCAGGGAGGTCGCCAATCTACATGTACTCGCTGTATGCATGAACTGTTTCGGAGTAATAAATTTTAATCGTTTTATTATATGGGGATACATGTTAGAGTTTAGAAAAAACGCAGTTATTTTGCTTTGATCTGGCGTTGGAGCTGCGCAGGCATTGATAGGTTATGACATTTTTCAGCATCAGAATGTCGAGATGTAAAGAATAATTTAAGTAGTGTTATTTAGTGAAATTTTCGTTCTAGGTTGTACTAATAGTTGCTCAATACACAGGTTGTCATTAATTTTGAACTTCTATGTTATGATAATTTTTCAATAGGAAGAGGGTATTTCTTGTTTAAATTTGGGAGGGATTGATTTATGAGGAGAGGATTCACCGTAGTTGATGTACGATCAGTGACGGCTATGCATGAAAACAATATCAATACATTCTATGCCAAGAAAAACATTGTACACGAGTTTACACACATTACAAACATAATCGTCTGAACTACAATATATTATATCCCCTTTTTTTCCATGCCGGCATCCATTCTGTAATACCGTCTGCAATTATCGCCACTTACATGTTCGTTTTTGTCACTTACTTTCTCGCTGTGAGAAGAGGTGGAAAGGGGAGATAATGTTGTGTTTTCTGTTCATATTTATGACATGTCGAAACAGTTTTTGTGTTTTATCATGAATAATCTGCCCTGTAACAATTACCGTTAACATAAAAGAGTTGACGGAGAAGGTTATCGCCAGTTGTTAGGTGAATAAAACTGCCAGTTGGAGAAAACACATGTACTTTGGCTGTTACATCCACACTCAGCTTGTATTTGCATCGTAAAATCTTTCTGGTTGAATTTCGTCGATAGCAAAAAAATGTAATTTGAATTGTTGAGTGCACAACTGTTTTCTTTAGATATTTCTTTGTGGTTTGAATTCACAGCAAATGTTTACTTTCGGTGTTAAACTTCTTTCTTAAAATATTGACAGGAGAATTGGTGAATTATTTCAACATAAATTTAAATTTACAAATATGTGTTATTGCCAGGTTATCAACTAAATTATGGCGTTAAAATTATGTTAAAATATGTAATTATATGCCATTTGTTTTTACTAATACAGGTACACTAAGCATTATTCAGAGGCAGCAAAATCTTTTGTACAACTGATATTCATTTCTCAAGTGTTCATCACGAACTGCTGACTTTTAATGCTGTAGGTAGAAAAAAGTTTCAGTGTGGGCACCTGTCAAATGAAACGTTAAAAATGGGGTTATAATTATTAATTACCACACGTAAGGCGGGGTGATATGATAAGCTAACAAGGGGATTTCTGTCTTATCAGCTCATCTTAAGTAGCAAGCGCAAGCGTAGGTACTAGAGAGTTGCCCATTTTCACCATACAACTCGTTCTTCACAGATTGGTTTTGTCCCTCTGTTTACACAGTGATAAAGTTGTGCAACCTTACCTCCAGCCTGTGGCAAATGTCTATTTATCAGCTTCAAGTCTTTCTCCGCCAACCGGTGACATGTTCTTGTCCTATAATACAGGTTTGGGGCCCCAGTGGAGTGGGAAGGTCAGATGACATGGATATGTAATAATGGGTATCAGATACCCTGCCTGGCTTAAAGGCTTTGGTTGTTACAAATAGTTTGACAAAACAAACCCATTTTGGGGTAAACTCAAGCATGCGTGCTCATAGTGTGGTATTTAACATAGAAATTAATGGCAGAAAAACTTTTGTTTGGTGATAAATGTTTGCAAAGTTTTCAATATGGCTGACGATAATGCTTACAGACATGCTACAAAAAATCCAAGGTATTGCAACCAGGTTAAGAGTGGTGTTCAATTTCGGGAGTTAACCACCCCGAAATCCCCTCGACACTGTCCATCCAGGTCTTTCATTTCCTGGATAAAATTACCGAGTTTCAGGATTTACGTTTCGATAATGCTCCAGCAAGTGTGTGGCATCAGGAAACTGGTGATTTATGGGAACGATTCCTGTGTAAATAGAACCATGCCTTTTGGTATTTGTTACATTTAATAATATTGCTGAGAATTACATTTGTGAATTTACATTTAAAGAAAATAGAATATTTAGTTTTTGTCGTCACTACGGTAATTGTGGATATTTGGAAAAACTTTAAGCATCTTCTCTATCACCGACTGGCTGACAAAAGAGATTTGTTTTGATGTGTGGCCTGATATATATTTCTTTAAAAGCGTTCATGATTTGAAACCTGCTTCCTTTTACACTCGACAAAAAATGTTACGAATCATGGATAATTTGGGAGATATTGTTCTAAAATTGTCTTCATGACCCAAAAAATAAAAAAATAAAATAAAATAAAATATTTGATCCATTTACTTGAGTACATTAATGTGAAATTCATAATGTTTTTCATAAATGTACCATACACTAATAAAATATTTCTTCCTTTCCAGAGACCTAAGCAACAATGACATCAAGTTTATAAACAACACCGTCTTACACAATCTGTCGTCTCTTCAAATTCTGTAAGTATAGCTTCTATTTACGGTGCTTTTAGATTGAATCTCCTTTACCTACTTAAAGAGAAAAAAATCCATTTCTGTAAAACAAATACACATTTCGAGCTGCAAGTCTCAATGGGCAAAGTAAGAGTTCAACGTTTGTTAATTTCTTCAACTAGATATGGAAATTTCTCTTTCCTATCAGCATTGGAGCATCTTTGTCGTGCTCCTGTTTTCGAGAAGTATTGATTTCTAATGTTTAACTGGAGTATTATTTGGGAGAAGTTAATCTAATTGGTATTATTAGCGAGACAGAATAGATCTCTAAAAGCTTTTGGATAAAATTGAAATGTCTTGACTTGTAACTGGGGTGACATTGTAGTTGCTATGCAAATGGCTACTTCTAGGGATTTTATTTCGGTTGCTTTTCAGTTATTTGCGTTTTTTAAGCTTGATAAATGTCAAAACATTGTTTATGTTCTGTTCCAGAAAACTCAACTACAATAAACTAACCGAGGTTCCTGTGATGTCTGCAAATTCAAGTTTAACAGAATTAGCATTGTAAGTATCACGGTTGGAAAGTGTCTCAAAGATATATGATAATTAACATTGGTTAATCCAGGCATTGGAATAACAGTTTGCATACCAAATTGAATTAATGCCGGCCAAAAGTATTTTGACAAATCACCGGAACTTTGTCCTGATTTCCCTGATCTGATGAATCATGGTGAAGAAGGGCTTACTTGCAGCAAATCAAAGACAATTCCTGCTGCTTTCTAGACTGTGTTACCTGGATGGTTAACGATGTCTATACCTGGCAGGTGTGTGGACAGGTATGGGGGACCCTCAGTGGCGACGCCGGGACCGTCACAGATTGGCCCCCTGCCACAGTCACTATGGTACCAGGTTTAACTCACTAACACCTCAGTCATACTTGTAGATAAATTTCACCTTGGTTGTGATAAATGCTTCTCTGGCTTCCAGAGGACCGCTTGTTCAGTCAGATAACTCTGACCTCTGGCCGGTTGGCAGAGATAGCGCACACTTTTTTCCAAACTACATGAGAGTTTAGCACGCTCAACGTGCTTCCTAAGGCCTCGGTTTAAGCACTTGGGATTTGGGCAATACCAGCCCTGATAATTTATTAAGCTTAATATTTGCTACATGCTGTTGTGAGCATGTGGTGGCAGTTATTAATACTGCTCTGACGTGTACCCCTTGTATTGGACTGGAGGAATTACAACATGAATCACACTGCCGATCAAACCTCAGATTATGAGATTGCAGATCTCAAAACACTTCCTGACAAATTCAGCCATTAGGCCATTTCTCACCTATTCGCTCTCAAAGATTAAGACATTTTTGGATTGTTGAATCATTTAGACAGCATACCCATGACATTTGATGGGGCAAGTTGCAACAATATTTGCTCACTGCTCTCTGCTTCACCTAATCATAGCCTAACAAAACTCACTCCCAGATATTCTTTCTTGTGGTTATTTGTCCAGTCCCATGCTGCAGATGAAAAACGCCACCTGAAAATTTCAGAAATTACAGAATTATCTGAGTTGTATCACATATTGAGGCCAAGCAGGGCCAGGTGTGAGCCCCTCTCTGATGCTTTGTTTAAAGATGCCAAAACACAGCGTTGGTACAGTCAGGGGGGACGAGCATTGAAGATGGAGAGGGAGCACAAGGCTAGCTTCGGGATGGGGTGGGGGAGCTCGGGCCAGATTCACCGTGGGGGAGGCATCAGGGTGAACTCTTGCATCTGTCAAAATACACTACTGTATTTTGGGTAGTGGGCCAGGAAGACCAGCCTCCCAGTCACGGTGCTCTCTCCCTAAACACAGATTGTGTTGCGGTGTTAACGCACTTTTTTCACTTGACACACCAAAGTTGTAAAACACGTTCCCCCTGAATTTCTCATCTGTCCATATCCTTCTCTTTCAAGAATAATGAGAAGTGGTTCGGGATTTGTTCAGTGACTGTAGAACCGTTCTTGGTGTTGAAAGAAATGGTTTTCACATTGATGAACTTCTCTCTTTGAGTATGGCGTTAATTAGTGCAGAGAGTTAACTGAATATGCTGGTGAAGCTCTTCTACACTGAAGGTGTTTTGAGAAAAAAAAGTAACTTTTTAAGTAAATCGTGTGAAGATTAATATCGGAATTCCTGATAGCCGACATTGGTCGACATGGATAACAGACCTATTTCATCTTTGTAACTATGTCTTTGGTGGTTATTTTTTTAATAATGTTAACAATATATTTTAAGGAAGGTTCAAAGTTTATGTTCAAAATATATGTAAAGAAAAGATAAACAGTTTATGCTTAAAAAAATTATATATTTTTAAAAGGTTCAGAATTAATATTCAGGTTCAGAATAAACGTTCTGAAGATTCAAATTTTATGTTCAAAAAGCTTCAAAATTCATGTTCAAAAAGATTAAAAATATATCTTCAAAAGATTCAAAATTTATCTTCAAAAAGATTCAAAATATGTCCTCAGAAGGGTCAAACTTTATGATTGTCTTCAAACTTGTTGAACAGATCTTGAAATTCACAACCGACAAATTTCGATACTTGCATGCCCATTCTTAGTGAGGTTTGGGGATATGTTCTATTCTCAAATCTGTTGATGGTTATGTAAGTAGTTTCATATGCTTCTCCTGTCTGATATCTCGGCAATGTGTTCCATATGCTGTTGATTATACATGCTCCTGATTACATGTGTTGCTAGTTACCATGGGTTGGGCCTGTGTACCGGGTACTTTTCACAAACATGTTACTTGCAAACAGCTGATTAACACTGCCCACTATTAATGGCCTGTATATGAACAAAGTGTACATGCTGTTTCCATATGACACAGGGTGGGTAGCCTAGTGGTTAAAACGTTTGCTCGTCATGCTGAAGTCCCGGGTTTGATTCCCCACATGGGTACAATGTGTGAAGCCCATATCTGGTGTCCCCGCCATGATGTTGGAATATTGCTAAAAGCAGCATAATACCCAACTCACTCATTCACTCCATGTGACATGAAAGTGACATTTTGGGAGACTTGGTCGATGGGTTTATGATCAACAGACATGCTCTATGGTGAAGTGGACAGAGTGTCAGCCGAGAGTAGACAGTCCATGGTTCAATGCCCAGTTGCTTTTTACCAACAAGTGTCTAGTTGAGAGCTTGGTCGATAGGTTTATGATCAATAGACCAGATGGTGTAGTGGATAGTGTCAACCAAGAGCAGTTGGTCGGTGGTTCAATCCCTGGTTGCGTTATACCAAAATACATTTAACTATGTTACTTGTTTTTACCCTGCCTGGAGCTTGGCATTAAGGGACAAAATTAGGACTAGTTGGCTGGGAGACAGTAGTGTCAGAGAGGGGGTATCTCTGTGGTCTTATACTGAAACAGGCCTAAGTCCGCGGAAGTACAAGCCGCTATACACGTACATGCACTTCATTAAGCCTGCACAGTAATCTGAAGCATTAAGCCCCTTTTCAGGGTATTACAATAATTTGATTGATATAATCTGATATAATGATAGCTGTTATCTGTACGGTTCAGAATATCATTATACATTTGTCAGAAGGTAATAGTGTGAAAACATTTTTGTTTTTCTTAAGGAACCACAACGCCGTCAACACACTGAATCCAGAGGCATTCCAATCAATGCCCAACTTGAAGACACTGGAGTTGAATTACAATGAAATTATGGACTTACCTCTAGGGACATTTCCTGCCAAGTCAAAGCTTGAAAAACTGTAAGTATGAGGATACAAGTAATCGTAATAGTGATTACTCCTAAATGGTGATAACCAATCACTGTTTAAGCAGGGATGATGGGGTAGCCTAGTGCTTAAGGCAATGGCTCGTCACACAGAAGACCCAGGTTCAATTCCCTACATGGGTACAATGTGTTGTATCCCCCGCCGTGCTGGAATATTGCTTAAAGCGGTCTAAAGCCTTTTTCACTCAAATCACTCACTGTTTTGAGTCCACATCTGCCAAGATATTGCTGGAATATTGCTAAAAGTGGCGTAAAACTGAACTCACTCGTTGTGTCCACAATTTTCATACAGTTGTTCAGCCATGCAAATTCTTTTATGGATTGGTGGATTTAGTTATGTTAGGGTTCACTTTAGTTATATCATTACAAAATAGGACAGTGGTAAGGTAGCCTAGTGGTGAAGTGTTCACCTGTGATGTCTGGTTTGATTCTCCTCTAAGGTACAGTGCCTGGAGCACATGTCTAATGTCCCCTGCCATGGTATTGTCGGAATATTTTTAAACGGGGTGTAAAACTATACCCACTCTTTCACATGACAGGGGCATTTGGGTAGCCCTGTGGTTAAAGCGTTCGCTCATCACGCTGAAGACCTGGGTTTGATTCCCCACATGGGCACAATGTGTGAAGCCCATTTCTGGTGTCCCCACCGTGATATTGCTGGAATATTCCTGAAAGTGGCGTAAAACCATACCTACTCATTCACTCACTCACTCTCACATGACAATATATGCATGAATCGTTTTGTACCCTCACCTCTGGCTAACTGCCAGTATTTTAAAAAATCACATCTGTGGATGTCAAGGAAATGCATGATTGTGTCAAATGATGCATGTAGATAATCTTGATATTTACATTATGTAACTTTACATATGAGTAATCTGAGGTATAATGTTTATCTGCAGTTGCCAGGTAGGTTAGAGACCTTGACAATGCAATATTTGACATGCAGATATCTGTTTCTCTGACATTGTGAACGAGTATCACAGGGTAACAGGAGGAGCCTGTAAAATGGGAGAGTACTTCTTTATGTGCCAGAAGGTTGGGTTTAAAGGCATGACCTAGTATGGGCGAAGTTTTTTGTGAAAAAATTGAGAATAATGTTAACTTAAGATGCACTTTGTGTGTACTCTTTTCCTTTAAAAGATGTGATATTTGAAACATGGCTGGTGTATTTATTGTTTGTATTTTCTGGTTCACTAGAGGGTAGGGTAGCCTAGTGGTTAAAGCATCCTCTCATCACGCTGAATACCCTGGTTCAATTCCCCATATGGGTACAATCTGTCAAGCACATTTCTGGTGTCCCCTGACGTGATATTGCTTGAATATCACTTAAAACTCACTCACTCACTGGTCAGTAGAGTTATATTCTGTCATTTTTTTACAGGTTTTTAAACAATAATCGTATAGTGAGTCTGGAGCTTGGATCCTTTGTGAACATCACGTCTCTGGAATGGTTGAAACTAAACAAGAACAAGCTGATGGAGATCCAGAAGCATCAGTTTGTCAATCTGACAAACCTCAAAACTCTGTAAGTACTACACTGCCTTTCCCTTTGCATCAGGAACGACTACGTTTTCAAAACCCATGCCATGCCCCACCTACAGGTCTGGCTTCGAATCCCAGCTAATTAACAAACCCTCAACTCCTGTTAAATTTTCACAAGCTTCAGAAACAATATCATTCATTGGAAAGTGTGTTGGCTCTGACGGTGATGCAGTTTCTGACTTCATCCAGAGCAGCAAACACAACCTACACTCAGTTTTCCACACACCAAAGCGTGTATTGATACCATGAATGTAGACATGTATGGTGGATCCATGGGGAAGGATACTGTCTTCTCCTGTATCCTGTCTGGGTTCTAATCCCCATGTTGGTGGCAACCTGTCAAACCTGAACAATGTTAAAATCAGGGAAATAAGAATTATCCATGTACATTTAGTTGGACAACTTGGTAGCATTGCAGACTTTGTTCTCATGTTAAGGCTTTAAATCCCACAATTGATCAATTCGTGTTACGTTCTGTTCTTTGGGGGCGGTGGGGTAGCCTAGTGGTTAAAGCGTTGGCTCGTCACGCCGAAGACCCGGGTTCGATTCCCAACATGGGCACAATGTGTTAAGCCCATTTCTGGTGTCCCCCACCGTGATATTGCTGGAATATTGCTAAAAGCGGCATAAAACTAAACTCAGTCAGTCAGTCAGTCAGTCTGTTCTTTGGAATAAAGATAGGTTTGAAACGTTGCATGAACTCTCACCATCCATTCAAATCATTCTCTACAAGGTGATTCTTCCTGTTCTCACTTTAGATTGTGCAGAAAAGAAAACTCCAATCTTTGGTTTTGAAAAATACATGTTGATAAAAGTGTTTTTAAAAATGTCTCTAAAGTTTTTGGTGCAGTCTCGAAATATTCCTTCACTAATCAGTCATTGCACTATTTTACTTCGCGATTTGAACGCTGCTCAGCACAAAACAAACAGAGGTTTACCAAATTGGAGATGTTTTCCTATAAACTTAATTGTATCTTGAAGCCATGACACGATGCGATTTGTTTTTATTTTGTTAACTTTGTAAACAGAGATGAAAAACACATTTGATCTTGATCAATGTTAACATATTTCACAAGCGTTCATCAACCCGAAAATTTGCAGCGCTTTTTCAAACTGTTGTGTTTCTAACAAGCATACTCTGTCTTCAATAATAGGTATTGTTTCACAATCGATAGGTTCTCTAGCATTTAGTATTGATGTAATCAGTTACAGACTTCTCATGTTTGGCTGGTACTGCTGTAATCACTAGCTTAACATAAGCTGCACATTTTTGTTGCTGCATTTAATCGCTGTAAGCATCTTGGCCATTTAATGAAATTCAGACTTCTATGTCCGTCGAACGAGCTTCTTTTTTCATAGCTTTGCAAAGCCGTTCTGGTGGAATAAAAAACCTGTGGTATTATGTAAGGGGCTATTTGTTGAACCCCATCAAGGCGATTAATCATCAGTGAATATCAGATGGAAAAGAGGACTATTACGGACAAGTCTAGTGAAATGGTTCTCCCCAGATCTCATGATGATTGAAGCTGAATCACTAAAGAAGGGTTTATATCTGGAGTGAGTGTGCCATTATCATGCAAATTGTCAAGCTTTACGTGAAATGAGGGTTTGAAACTAATCGTTCCTATGACAGTCATTAGCAATCGGGAGTGTCAGGGGGGACATTGTATGTATCGGAACACGTCAGAGCAGAATGGCTTTCATTGGCCGAAGCTGTTATCCACAGATTCGGTAATGGCGACGACGCTTCTTTGGCATTTTTGACGCGTTGACCCTCAAACATGCACATCGGCATCAATAAAGTCTCGTTTGCTAATCAATATCGCGAATGACTCCTATGGCAAAGCAGGAGGCAATTTGGGGCAGCTTGTTGAGACTGAAGACCAAGCTGTGTATGTGGGATATGAAACTGATCTCGTTGATTACCATTGTACGAGCCACTCGCGTTATTGCGATCTCAGTTTGTTGTAGAGCCCCCCCATTTGACATTCACATCACGTTTTTTGATAGAAGTTCTTGTCAGGGCTTTTTGCCAATGTTTGTATAAAAATTCACATCAGATCTACCAGAGAACATTGTCAGCAAAGTATGGAAATAATCATTGATATTGCTGACTGACTTTTTCTTGGTTTTGACATCCGTAACCTAGGTTTTCCACTCATTTTTTGTAGCTAATTGACATGGAGTATTTCAAGGCATGTTCACACAAGACCAGGTGTCTAATCGGTGGTGGTGGATGCAGGCTGGCTCTAATGCCAGCCATTATTTAATCATATATGGAAATTACAGGGACTGTTTATGTAATAATATCATAATTTGATGCAGGTGTTCAAGAACAGGCAATTCAACACAATAAATTAATAATAATTCCCAAATATGGCTCAAATTGACTGAAGAGGAAATGTCACTGTCATTCTATGTTTTCAGAAAAAAATAATCCTGAACTTTCCCATATATTTTTAAACTTTTTTCTGCTAATCTCACTAAACAGTGACATTATCACATGTGCCACGCTCTATACAGCATGGATGAAGTTGGTATCAGCTGTCTCAAAGATATGTTACAGATGTTCCAGAATTTAAATAATCTCAATCTGCATATAATATAATTCTGGCTTTCTATTGAAAATTACAGAAGGGTTTAAAGGGAAAATAAACTCCATCTAACTCTGCTTTGAATGATTTTAATTCTGAGAAAGGTCAAAGTTGCCTTGGATATTTGTTGTTTGATCTGAGAGCCAGATTGAGGTCAGAGTTCAAGCATTGACCCACAGTGAGAGCCTGGTCACTGTTGACTGACTAGCTGTGTTATAAAGAGAAACCCAAGCCAGCCAGTGAACACCTGTGTGATTTATGGAAGCCCAGTACACAACCCTCCTTTAATACTCCCTCATTATAAGACAATTATGGTTCTGTGTAGCTGTAGAGGAATTTGATGAGGATATTTATGTTGTTATTATTAGTGAAATCAAATATGATGTTTGCCGAGTAGATTTGTAAAGAAATAACCATTCCACAGCCTGATTCATGCTAAATATATTTTCTAACTGTATAATTGTGGACGTCTTGCCTATAATTTACACAAGGTGCTTGATCGTAAGGGAAAGTTTTGAATATAATTATTGCAATTTTCTCTCCAAATGGCTAACTTGAATGCAAGTGTGTTTATCTAATCATACGCATGTGATTAGGGGTGGGGTGTTTGTCTGGATGGGGGAAGCAAGTGCAACAGAGATCTTTTCAGCAGCCATTGATCGTTTTAGACGGAAAATAAGTTTTACATTATTGTCACAAATATGTTTTCTTTCAGAGAATTAACCAGGAATCGAATACACAAGGTGGAAGGTCTTGCATTTGCTGAACTGAAACATTTGAAAGTGCTCAAGTTGAAGAAAAACGCCCTGACCAACCTCATGGATGGTGCTTTCTATGGCTTGGAGAGAGTAGAGACACTGTGAGTTGTGTTGAGTTCAGTCTTAGTGTGTGGGAAGTTTCTACATTAGAATCAGCTAAGCTTCTGTTAGATCCACAGAGGTCTGTACAAGACAAGCCTGTGCTTCAAGGGACCTTCTGAATGGGCAGGGTACAAATGACATACTGTCACCCGGACATTTTATCCAACCAATCCACATTGATTTATAGATAAGAGGTCTAGCAGACAAACCTGGGGTTAATGGACTCAGCAGGGTACAAATTACATACTGTAGTTCAGACATTTTATTCAACGAATCCACATTAACATATAAATCACAGAGGTCTGTACCGGGGACCATTGGAATCAACAGGGTTAGTGGTGAAACGGTACAGTACTTATTGCGGTACAAGACCTTCGGTTCGATGCATGAGATATGATCATAATACAGAAAAGAAAAGCATAGATTTTGACAAAATGATTAAATTTCTAGCCATTTTGGAAAAAGTTTAAAAAGGTTAATAAAATGACGGTACAAAAATCGAAGATCCGATTTTTAGATTGCATTACGGTATACCGAACCGAAGGCAAAATACTGCGGTTCTACTAATTCCGCGATATACAAAATTTCCACAAATGATATACTGTCAGCCAGACATATTGTCCAACCAATGCACGATTTAGTGATCACTAAACAAACAAGACCAGACTGGTCATATGGGTTCCATCTAGGAATGACACTATGATGGACATCAGCCTGGCTCTAGAACACCATGGAATTGCAGAACATGCAAGGTGTGAGCACAGCCTAGTGCTTGCTTGTGTTGAAGTCCCAGGTTCGATTCCCCACATGATAAATGTGTGAAGGCCACTTACATTGTGTGCACTGTTGGGAGTTTCAGAGTTCATGGTTGAAGTATGCATTTGACATTATTTTCAAACTTATGTTCGAATGTTGCTTCATAGGAGAGCATTAATATGAGCTGTTTTGAATTTCAGCCTGCTGGATCATAACAACATCTCCAGTGTACAGAAGAGATGGCTGTATGGACTAGAGTCTATCAGACAACTGTGAGTACACTTGCAGAACTTTACAGTACAAGAGTCTAGCTGCTGAAAAAGCACTCTTAATTTCTGTGAATAATTAATTATTGAACATTGAACCATAGTTTTTCAGAAGAAATTATGTAACTGATGAAAACTGTATTCATTTTCCCTTCAATTAGATTAATATGATGTTTACAGTAAATGATTAAGACCAGATATGAAATTATTACCCCCAAACATTCATGTGAATAAATTATACTGAAAACCAAAAAGTCAGTTCTGATTTTAATAATCACCATATCATACTTTCACGTTAAATTTATTCAAATATGTAAATGCACTTGAAATAATTTTAATTTTTTTTTTACTTAATGTTATGTTAATTAGTAAATTTAATTTTAAACTTTTTTTGTAAAATGCACTTTTAAGCTCTATGCAAATGAAATGATCTTGTAGTTTAGATGAAGTTGAGGGTAAGACCACCTAACCCAGGCCAGTCCCATTCATGTATGCAACGGTTCGAGGCATCCCAGCTCCTGTGAGGGTGTATGGAGGTGGTGTTCTATGGACTATATCTAATCCCCTCACAATAGCTCAATCAAGCTGTACACCAGCCTTTCGTTCTGTCCCAGATAACCCAGCTCGCCTGCTTAATACCTTAGGAGGCATACAATAGCGAGTCACTGGCACACCGAATAAAGAAAAATCCTCCATGGCCACAAATCCTCTCATGGCATTTCGAAACATCTTTAAGGCTTATTTCTGATTAAAAGGAAAAAATCATATCCCTGTTCAGAAATTCAGCCAGTTTGATGTTACGGGTGTTTGAGTAAAAACCAAGTGAAGGAACTACTTGAACGAGGTGTCGAAGTCTAAACATGTGTCGCAAGTGTCCAATTGAAACCCATGTTTACCTACTGTGTAGGCATATTGTTAGGAAGTGCTTGGCAATATTGGGGATTGGATAAACCACTCTGTCGTGTAAATTCACTGAACTACTTTCTGTCGTCTCAAGTGGAAGGTTACGTTTTTTAAGGTTGTGACTCGGGAAGTGCTGTGAAATAATGTGTAATAACGCCAACATATATGTGAGCCCTCATTGAACTTGATCTTCATTGCAATGTCAGCTGTCCAACATGGATAACTTGTCATACTATGAGGAAAATTTGTGAAAAAAATAAATTTGGTTAATAAAAATGACATGCATTTTTATAGTTGAGCAGCAGGGCCCGATATATATTCCCTTTTCTAAATCAGCCTAATTTGATTAGGTTTACAAACTCACTGGGGAAAACAATTAGACGACTTATTTTGACAGCATGAGTGATAACTTGCAAGCTGATTGTCCTGTGGAGATATAAGGACATGACAGAAGCTCCTGTTTAGGCTTAATTACATCTCAAAGAGCTAGAAGAAGATTGTATTGTTTCCATAATGTCAGGATTCTTGGTAACAGTGGTTGTTTTCGGTATAATTGTACGTACTGAACTTGGCCTCTGAAGCTGTGAGAGTGGGATATCAGTTAACTGTAGGGTCTGTGCAGTATATATGTTCGACTGCTGTGTGAAAACTGTGGTGTAAACATGTACAAACGCAAAATGATAAAAATATCAGTAACTAGAACATGAAATGTTATGAAAATCATTTATTTGTGCTGTTTTCTTATAGAAACACCAATTTTAAAGCCAGTGTTATATTCATTGATGTCAAGTTGTTTATTTGGTTTGGTTTGGCTTCAGTTTGTTTCTCTTTTCAATGACCATAGGTGCCCCAAATTGTTTTCAAGCATACCATTATTAACTGCAACCTTACAATGAAATTATTAGTCATATCTCATCTTTACTAAGAAGATATGTAAAATATTGCACCCTTAGGATGAAAGTGTCATATCGCACCTATTTATGAAGATATGTATAATGTCGCTCTCTTACCATGCAGATATGTATTATAACTTGCCCTAGCTATGAAGATCCATATTTCAGCAATATTGGAATTGGAGGACGTGAATGCTCCTCCAAGAATTGTTAATGTGCCATGTTCTTTGAAATTGTTTCTTCTTATTTTCTGAGTTGGTGGTATTTTCAAAGTTTGGGTATTTGGGTATGAAGTCAGTCTGGCATCTGGGTTTCAGGGACTGTATGAACAATGTCAATTGTTAGCGTGCACTGGGTTAGTGTTCAAACTTAAATGAAAAAGCAAGAAAACAAAAGAATTAGGAGACATTATAGCGAGCTGGGAGTTTGGACCTTAATGGTGTATGTATTAGTGGTGGCGGCCGCTACATGTGGCGGCCATATTGTTGTGCACAGTTTCCACCTATGGAAAGGTCGGACGAGGGACTTTAGACAACGTGCAGATGGTATACCAATATGGCTGCCACTGCAAAAATACACAGTGTCGTTGTTGGGTGTTATACAAATCGGTGGCAGCTTTCATCGTGGGGTATTAGAACGAATAATTGGCCAGTCGATCTGTGTCACGTGTTGAACGATAGAATAATGAGTGTTTATGGTAGATCACTGGTCTATTGTTTGGATGACGAGATGGAAATAGAGACTTTATTTTCAGTATTCATTCCACAATTAAAAATAATAGATAACAAATGTTTAACCTCTAATAAGCCATTCGAGAAGGTTATAACACCTATTTAAACATTTGGCAAGGCTCCTAGCACAATAGCGTAGATATATGGCTGCTGTTGATGTCAGAACAGCAATTATTTGAATCAGATGAAAATTCAAATTTGAAAACAATGAATGAAGACAAGCAACATGCTAATAAAAACACCACCAATAGTCATACTGATGTGTACAAGACTGTACAAGGGGGGGTCTCTTTGATTGGCATTTTAGAAGTTCACTCTTTCTTGACAACGGTATAAGAATCCATACCCAAACGTCACGTCATATATAATAAAGAAATTCTTATCCATATACAGGGCTCCAGATAAGGGCCATATCGGTGTATGTACGGATATAAAATAAGCACGATATGGTAGGAAATAATTTAGAAAACGTAGCAGATACGCACCACAGCAATGGTGTACGGTCTTAGAATCATTTACAGATGTATTTATCTCAAAAAGTATTGTTTTATTTATTGACCTGTTCACACAAGAGTAGCAATGTTGTGGTGCATATGTTGTAGGGGGAAGATACTCCATTAAATTCCATTCAGTACTCTAAATGTTCTCTTTTTGTTTTCCAGTACTCCTATATGGAAATATTAAGGAGTACGTACTCCTGATCATGAAAAATTATCTGGAGCCCTGCCTATAGAATCCTACTTTTTTCTTATTGTACAAGGGTGGTGTGAATCACATGTAGCCTCGTGGTACAGCATTCTCTTGTCACACCGATGGTCAGGGTTTGATTCCCAGTGTGGCTTGTTTATGGTATGAAAAGGTTTCACATCAGTTTCTTTGCTTTTCAGGACTCTCTCGCACAACAATATTCACACAATTGAGCAAGAATGTTGGGGTTTTTGCAAGAAACTCACCAAACTGTAAGTAACTTTAGATACCGTTTTTTTACTTTTGGTAGTATAGCAAATGTTCCTCTTGTACTGCATGACTGCATGGAAGGCAGTATCTCTCTGGTTATGTTTCTTGGCTTGTCGGAACCTTGACCAGGCTTATGGCTTTCACCAAAGTTGTAAACATCTGACATCCACATCACTTGGAGGTTTCCTCACACTTCAGGGCGGTGGGGTAGCCTAGTGGTTAAAGTGTTCGTTCATCACGCTAAAGACCCGGGTTCGATTCCCCACATGGGTACAATGTGTGAAGCCCATTTCTGGTGTCCCCTGCCTTGATATTGCTGGAATATTGCTAAAAGTGGTGGAAAACTTACCTCACTCACACACACATCAGGCTGACATCTGGAATACTGTTCAAAACAGCATTACAAACCAAGCTCGCTCACTCACTCACTCACCCTAATATGAAAACAATCATTATCAGCATCAGCATCAGGATTGTCCTCTGTAACAGGACTATTCTCACACCCTGAACAGCCTCAAGTGTAACAAATGTCTCCAGGGTATTTATCTCAGTAGAATGGAGATAAAATACCCTTGATGATAGAGGATGATCCCTCTTGCATGTCAGCTTCTCTGTCATCTACTGTAGCAGTTGTCCACTGCCTGCTGTTACTACCGGTTATGTCGAGTGTCACGTTAGTCCACGAGTCCACATCATCGTAAGACCCCGACTAAACAGGATAGATTTGTATGATATCAGTTTCTTGCATGAATGATTTTCTCATTGGCTCCTAGTCGTTTACTGTAAGTAGAAACTTTGATAAGGAGAACATGTAATGAACTGTACGCTTGATTGATCGGGATTAATACTATTATCTGAGCTTAGATGCCCCCTCCCCAATATGATTTACAATATGATTTACCTCTTGGTGGAAACAGTAAGATGATTTACGAGCGGCCATCTGCTATCTTTCTCTCACCAGGGGGCGCTTTGTGGATGAGACTCGTGAATGATACCTTCAGAGTTACTTTGACCTCAAAACGACAAATACGTGTATCACAAGAAAAGAATAGATAGAAAGGAATTATTTGAAGAAAAAAAATCCTGATGAAATGTTTTAGTGTTGATGCTGTTTGGCGAGGAGAGATGTGATTTGTATACTCAGCTTTTTCCTGGTTGGACAGGGCTGTAAAATATTGTGACAATTGTAATCATGAATCTTGCAAATATTCACCCACCCCCCAATACCAACTCCCCTTCGCCTTAGCCCTGGGCTGTACTTGGGCCAGTTACAATAGATTCATGGGCCTGCATGAACGACCCTCAATGTGGACTATTGAAAAGAGGCGCGCCAGCATCGAGCCTGTCCTGCCCTGTCAAAAGCTGACGACAATACCAGGAAAACACCAATAGAGGCGATCCAACAACAGACTCCTCGTTCCTCGTTAGCTTGTTTGTGGACTCTGTTATTTCTGAATTTATTCGGTGGATAACCCCGGCAGACCTCAGTTCTTTCAGCTCGGTGGTTGGCTGCCATTCGAATACTTCAACTGTGCTATTTTTCTCGGGGCACTGTATGAAAACACTATTCATCCCAAAATTGATTAAAATGTGGAAACTTTAGTGTAAGCTATTTTACTTATGATAAAGTGAGAGAATCTTGAATTATCTTGGAAAGTTTTGTTGAATGTGCCTCTGTTTTATAACAGTCTTGGTAGAAAGAGTTGTAATGATCTAATAATGATCTCAGGATCGTAAAAATAATTGACTTGTAGTTAGTTATTCATAGGTTCTAGATGTGTAGTTCTTTTTAGTTGGATTTTTAATTGAATAATTGTCACAAGAAACTTCAGTGAAATGGGTTTTTGGTTAATTGCAGAACCGTTTTCTAGTGGCAAGGCTTTTCCATGTTTTCAATGCTGAATTAGCCGACGCAAACACAGGCATATTTATCTAGTATCTGCATGTGAGCGCTGCATTTTACCAGAAGCCCACATAGAGTTCGAGTCAATACCAGCTGTTGGTTTAGATGGATTTGTGCTGCGGAGGGTGAGAAAAGTTGTCTTGGTGCTTCATTCCGACACTCTATGCAACAACCAACCAAATTTTATTTTGCATACCGCTTCCGTTGTTGTGTGCTCCGATGTTTTGTTTTGATTCGACTGTGATTCAGAGAAACGGCTACACAGTGAATAATCATCCCAGTGGCAGATCTTGCCATTCATTGTTTGTTTGTAGTTTCCCTACAGGTTCGTTCCTCGGTAGAAATTTGTTTTCTCAATCTGTAATTAAAAACAAAATTCACTTTTAACAGTGAATGCATTATTTAATCCTCAAAAACATTTTTCAAGTCATTCAGACAGCCTGAAAGTCATTTATTTTCTGTGAGGGAATATTAAGGAAATGTGAACTCTGGATGAGCGTTGCACTTGTGATGTGGTCGCCTTGTAAGCTGTATTTTTCGGAGAGCAGATTTAGTTTGGCACTTGGTTATCTCCCTGCATGGCTGCCTCTCGTAGACATCAATTGATAAGTGGTCCAATACCATATGATCAAATATTTAACAGGCAAGATGTGAGGTTATTTTGTTAAATGGGATTGATGTCAAGAGATTTGCCAGAGACGTTGCAGGTGTACCAAGGCTCATGGGAATTTATGAATACATGATTTCAAACATGGCAAGAGTTATCTCGGTATTAAGGGTCATTGCCACTCATGGACGGTTCCTCCATATTGCGGTGTGTAATTTTCATGTGCAGGCCAACCATGTGACTGCTATCTTTCGGTATCTACAGATCTGTGTGGAAATTGTGGTTGGCATGGTTTTAGGGGGTACATTGAGTTGGGTGCAGCTGCTGGAGGGGTAGCAGATGTGTACCTGGCAGATACACCAAAACAAGCAGACGGGAACGGTGGCCATGTTGTTTTTAGGCTGTGATGATCCTTGTGGAAAGCAGAACCGACTAATTACGGAATGAGAGTGTGATCATTTCGCTTCGAAGGAAGTTGATTTGGCAACTTTGCTGCTTGAATTTTACCAAATGATAAAAAAGTGATCTGTCTGAGGAATCGGATAGGGGAACAGTTCCAAACAGTTCCAGTGCTGTTTATTTGTGTTGGTCGCCAACTAGCACTTTCAAAGGTAGTGGAGCATGTGGCAGCTATCAGCGAGTGTGTAGCAGGGCCCACTGGAATGTGGATTCACAACAACTGGTGGCAGCAGGGCTGGACCTGGGCTCGACCTGGCTGTAGTATACACCAGGCGTGGGATATAGGGAGGAGAAGGGACACCATTGGTGCTGATATATTCCCTATGGGCTGATGTGCTTGTTGGCCTGGATTTGGATGAAATTGGGAAAGTTAGGTTTATATGGTTTGAATCTTGTTCAGATGGAGAGGACTTTATTTCTGTTTTAATGTTTGGGAAGTTGGATGGATGACAGTTGTAGACAGGATTTGTCTTAAAGAAATACGGGAATTTCCTGCAGACAATTGGCATCTGAGAATCATACTCAACATTATATAAGTAGCAAATGGAAGTGTTTGGAAGAAGTTGCTTGAATAACTGATTGTCATTTGTCTTAACCAGCTTTTGTGTGAGAAACCATTTTGATGAATTCTGAATCTGAAATCCTCCTTTATCTACAATTTTACATGGAAGTCATGTGATACTACCAATATGATGCATGTAGTGAGATGAAAAGAAGTATTAATAAGTTTCTTTTAAGAAAGTTTAGGAAGTACTAGAATGTATGTGATGGATGAAGCAGAGGAAATTGATCGAATAACTGGCCCTCATTTGTCCCTTACCTGTTGCACAAGCTGCCATTTTGAATCCTATTTGGGACCTAAGCATAGAATAAGGCTTCATTGTATCTTTGTAATGAATATGTTTATGGGAACTTACTTCAAGTGTTTCATTCAACATTGTGGAAAGAAGTGTATTGGATTATTAATCTTCATTCAAGACCTTGACTTACCTCAGTGTTGCTCTCAGTATGATAGTAATTATCTACTTGAGGCAGTTAAGTGAATGTTATTTAAAGTTGATCTGTGTTAAGTCTGAAGCACCTACTATCTGAGGCTGTGTACTCCGACGTGAAGTTCACGTCATGAAAAGAAAAGCCTCTTGAGATACTACATAAATGACATCAAATAATGGCAGCGAATGTCATGAATTCTCAAGAGCCACAACATGACAGAAGAAACCACTGTCTTGTCAGTAGCTAGCTTGACGATCGCAAACTTATTCATTTGCGGACAACCAGCAGGGAAAATGAGGGTCTCTTATTGAAGGGTCTTATTGTGCTGAAACCAAATTCGTGGTTGTGTTTTATGTTTCTAATACGGGTCACCTTAGAGAAACGACATGGTGTAGACTTTATTGTCATCAATTGGGGGATGGCAGCCAGGAAGGTACTGCTTCGGCCTGAACTGGAATCCATGTTCCCAGTACGTCAGTTTGTATGGGTCTTGTATGGTGTAGGAGGTTTTGACTCATCATAGTTTTCATAGAACGTACAAGGCTGGCTACTTCACTGTCCTGTTTCACTTGAGTCAGCACTAGGAATGTGTTTGATATTCTTACACTAGGGGTCAAGTGAGTAATGCTTGAATTCTGCTTCAGCCATTCATCAAGGTAACAACTATCTTGTTATTTGAAAATTAGAATCTTTCAGTGCTCTGGCCTGGCAACTGGTGTGTGTAAATTCATGAATGTTACATACAAATTCGAATAATAAGGCTCCCAAGGGGCGTGGACCATGGCTGCATCGACATGAAACAGTAATCATAGCTCTTGTCTGGCTTTCAGAGATATGCTGTGTATTTGCAGTTCACAATACAATGTTTTCAGGCTTTTCGAATTGAGTATTGATTAAGTACTTCAGCTTTTCTCTACCATTCTGGAAATGGGAAAAGGGTGACAACTAAACAGATGTTTTATGCATTGATTAGCATTTAAACATATTCCCCAAAAGACAGCTTCAATCGTTTTTGAAATTAGTCTTCATTATGTTTACTCTCGTTTTTCAGGGATATGACCCACAATCGCCTGAGTTCAATTGCCTCCAGAACATTTGCTCAGCTAGAGGCGCTTCAGGAACTGCTTCTCAACTTCAACCTGATTTCTCGGATAGATGATGGATCCTTCAAGGACTTATCTTCTCTCACTACATTGTAAGTATATTTCTCTAATATGTAAGGAAAAACTGCTCTACACATTGTTGGGGGGAAAAAAATCCTCCCCACTTATTCACTTAGCAACTTTCTGAGAAATTTGTTTTGGAAAAAAAATAGGTAAATGGTAAATAACATCTAAAGCCTACAAAATATTTTTCAGTAGACTGAGGGACTTTATGCTTTAGCGAAAACCTGTGGATGGACGTCTTTTGTATTATGTCAAAAACGTTTTCTTCAACTTGCCCGTAATGAACTTTACAATGTAGGTTCAAGGTCATCATGATGTCAATTAAATTAAATCTATATTTGTTTTTGTTTTATCAAAGCATTGGTTGAAAGTTGTAACCATTTTATTGTGCTGTTGTGTAGGAATTATGGTATGTTTAATCGCTGATGAATTTGATCTATTGGCGTTTCCTCAATGCCCAGATTAGGTAGCGTGAGAGTTCCCTTTCAAACAAAGCAGTTGACAGCTCATCCGCACATCTGCCGCAGTATGGCACAACCGCGTAATAAATAAATGTTTGATATCGGGATAAATAAATATTCCTGCGACTGGCACTAGGACATTTATTACTTGTTCGAGAAAAGTTTCTGAGCAGTGAGACTGTGAGAGGGAAAATTTCGCATAAAAAGTTCCGAAATCTTGTGGATTGCGACTGTGTGTTTTTCTAGGGCTAGGTGTGCTGTCTGTTCAGTACGTTGGCTTATCACGTGGGTGAGACCAGGTCATGCAGTGAGCCCCACCTGCACAGGGTCGCATGCTGATAGTGGCTTGACCCACGGCCTGCCGAGGCAAGAGGAAAGTGAGAAAATTGTGGGCTCCTTACAGAGACCTCCTTTGTGTCGTGCCTACGATCACTCATAGACATCTCCTCGTGCACACAAGGACAATATTTGAGCACTAGTGTCAACAGAGAGTTTTTTGAGGAGGATAGTTGTGGCATTTGAGTCTAATTGGGACCATTCCTCGAGTAAACATCTTCCTTTCAAATAAGAAAGGGGAAGTGTTCAAGAAGTAGGCTTTGGTTATACTTCGACCTTTCCGTGGCCCATATTCGACTAAAGTGTATTCTTCTTGTTTGCAGGGAGTTGAATAACAATGAGATTGCTGATGCCATTGAGGATTCAAATTCAGCATTTGATGGGTTACGGAAGCTGGTTAAGCTGAGTCTTGCCACCAATAAGATTCTGTCTATTACACGTGAAGCCTTCGATGGCTTGGACAAGTTGAGACACCTGTATATGGAAGACAACGCCATCACGTCCATTGAGGAGAATCCATTTGTTGGTCTCAACATGCGTGACCTGTAAGTGCACTTTCAACATAAATAATATTATTTTTCATGACTGACCAGAGCACAAACTTATACCCATCAGCCAGTGAAATTATCATCCACCATCTTTCTGCAATGAACTTTTCTCATTTTTCATAACTCCACATCAATACCATAGAAATACATTTGACCCGTTAAGATCTGTGTTAGAATTGATCTTCAGTAACCCATGCTTGTCGTAAGAGACGACTAACAGGATCAGGTGGGCAGGCTCCTATCAAATCCCAAGTGTATCGATGTTGATCACTGGATTGCCTGGTCCAGGCTCGATTATTTACAGACCGCTGTCATATTGCTCAGTGTGGCATTTAACAACCAAATAAACAAAGAAAAAGTGTTTTTAGTCTCACCCTCCCAGTCCACCCCTCAGCCCTCCCACACTTTTCATTCTTGCTCCTACCCCACAAACCTCTTGCCCCACCCATCTTAACTCCTCTTGCCCCACCTACAATACATCAGTTGTCGTCTGCCTATTTATGGTACTTACTTCATTGGTCCAACCCACTACTCTATAATGTACCCTTTTGAGAATGCATAAAATATTTCTAATTCCTCTCCTCAGACATTTCAACACCAGCAACTTGCTGTGTGACTGCCAGATTGCCTGGCTCCCTGCCTGGTTACGTCAGGCTGGGTTCGAATCCAGCGTCCACGCTGTGTGCAGTCACCCCATATCCCTCAAGGGACGCAACATCTTCGACGTGCAGTTTGAAGATTTCAAATGCAGTAAGTTTTACCAAAACCTACAATAATAAGAACAAATTTGGATGATTTTCGTGATCTATTGTAGAAATGGTCGATTCAGAAGATTACATAAGTATTTCTTGTGTTTCAGTCAATTTGTCCAAGCCATTGATTCTGGAAGATCCGAAGTCTCAGATAGCACTGAAGGGAGACAATGTGACCCTGGGCTGCATTGTGAAGGTGCCTGGAGAAGGCACGCCAAAGTTCCAGTGGAAGAAGGATAACATCGTATGTACACATGCTAAAATCTTTTATTAAGTTTAACACAATGAAGCAGTATGATTTTGCCTTTGCAGGCAGATCCTTATAACCAGACTTTCCGATAATTAATAAAGCGTAACGTTTCAAAGATATGCTGTGAATATGAATACATAATGGAAGTTCCATGTTTTAGTAGCTGATGATGTATTTCAGCTCCTGACCAGTGCCGATGTTGTGACTGAAGGTGTCCAGGATGGTGATGCGATGAGCTACACATCTCGCCTGCACATGCGAAATGTGCAGGATGACATGAACGGCCTCTACCAGTGTGTCATCACAAACAACTTCGGTTCATCTTACTCAAAGAAGGCTGAAATCAGTGTGCATGGTAAGAGTTAGCTCCCCTGGACTAGGGTCTCTCAAGCTCACAGCTAAGAATATTCAGTTGTTTCCAGTTAAGTACGGCATGTAATTCCAAAATAAATAATAAGGCTGAATTTTTTTGGTCATGAGAGAATTAAATATGACATGCAGTAACGGAAATTTTACATCTAAAGTAAATCAGAAAATCCCTCTTGGTCAGGATGTTATTTGGTTCCTTTTAGTAGGTGTCACAACACATTGATAATGACCTTTTGATCTGGGTGCCATTCTTCAAAGCGATCTTAGCGCTAAGGTGACCGAAACTCCCATACCTTAGCAACTTTCACAATCTATGTTATGTACAATGGCACCTTGAAAGGTATAATGTGGAGAGCAAGAGCTTTATATCGTATTCCTCTGTTTTACAATACCACCTCTGTGTTTCAGTGTTCCCTGTGTTCACGAAGATCCCTGTTGATGTCACCGTGAAGGTGGGGACCACTGCCAAGCTGGAGTGTTCCGCCACGGGGCAACCTCAGCCCACCATCGCCTGGCAGAAGGACGGTGGAATCAACTTCCCGGCAGCCCGCGACCGACGCATGCATGTCATGCCGTCCGATGACACGTTCTTCATCACTAACACACGGACAGAGGATGAGGGCATCTACAGTTGTACCGCCACCAACGATGCAGGAACCATCATCATCAATGCAACATTGACTGTGCTTGGTAAGGCCTGGCTTAACTGGAACAGATATTTTAGGAGCTTCACTGTATGATGTTTGATTGGTTTTAATTTTCGCACAAGATCATATTCTTACTGATTTCAGATTATAGGGAACAGGAATTTTATTTTTTAAGTTGAGTAAAATAATTTCACTGAGAATTCTGAAAAATATAAGGCTTGTACCTTATTGAAGAACAGGTAGCTAAAACTCTCAAATTGATCAAAGTATTGTTTATTGAGGGTACAGTAGCTCACTTTTGTTTTCTTTTGTGTTTCAGAAACCCCTTCCTTCAGTCAGCCAATGGATGAGGAGAAGGTATTTCAAGTAAGGGACACAGTGGTTCTAGAGTGTCGCGCTTCTGGCAAACCTAAACCCAAGCTGAAATGGCTTAAGGATGACAAAGAACTTGTGTTCACCGATCGTCACTTCACCACCGCAGACGACCAGTTGCTGATCATCGTGGACACCCAGCCCTCAGACAAAGGAACCTACACCTGCAAGATGTCCAACACCCTCGGAGAGCAGAAGGGCAAGACATTGCTGAAACTGCGGGCCGGTGACGGGAGTTTCGGGAACCATGCTGCCGCTGGGTTTGGTTTGGATGATGAATCGACAACAACAGGCATCATCATCATTGCCGTGGTGTGCTGCGTCGTGGGGACATCCCTGGTGTGGGTCATCATCATCTACCAGACACGCAAGAGGCATGAGCTATACAGTTCCACTCCAACAGGTAGGACAGAACTTATATCTTTAACGAAACTTGCACATTGCTAATGTAATCTGTAAATATCATTGAGTAAAATCTTAAAATAATTCAAAGGAGGAAAAGTGTAATTAATGATTACAGCTTCAAATATTGATAATTGGAATTATAAACATTCAGTAGTAATATTGCACGCTCTAAACCATACACTTCCACTATAACTTTTCTCTCTATATATGTTTACACCTTTGCTGCACTTACTTTTCAACCACAATAATTTATATAGGGCATCTTTGTATTCAAGATGAAACAACTCTGCCCTGTGAAGTCCCAAGTTCCGGCTACACCTCTTCAGACAAGGAAGGCAGTTTCAGCCAGCCACCGATAACAGTGCTTAACTACCAGTACCCAGACTACCAAATGAAGGAGTCGGGTTACGAGTCCTCCTCGGGGAGATTTCGTCCAAATGGTTGGAACCGTCCTGCCGCCATCTTCCCCAGCGATGTGGATGAAGACGACCAGCCACAGTCTATCCAGTACAGCCTCGCTGACCAGCAGCAAGGAAGGCATTCAGGAGGTGAGATTCATGAATGTCCCACTAATCGTATTGTTCAGTACTTAAATATTGTGAAAAGTGTATAATCCTGGCGAATATCCCACTTATGTTCTGCTAAAGCTCATTGGTATCATTTGACTTCCATCACACAATAAAAATCTTAAAGAGTTGAAAAAGGAGATCTCTTCCCTGTCGACTATGAGTGAGTGAGTTAAAATATATCGTCACATCAGCAATATTTCAGCCATATCGTGACGAGCCCTGTCGACTTTGAATGATCAGTAGAGCAGATTGTATTGCCACTGAAACAAAGTTCATTTGAAATAACATTTTAAAGATGTGCGAGATTGAATAAGTGACACACAGCATAAACTAGAAATGTGCCATGAATATTGCTTAAAACCAAACAGCTAACCACACCTTAGAGTAATTTAGACATGAAGATGATGTTGAAGAAATAGAAATATTTTGACTGCCAATACTCACAACTGTTGTTTTGTTTTCAGGAAACAGTATATCCAGCTTGCACTACCCGCACAGTGAAACGGACACTATTGCTAGCTCACACAGCACCAGCAGTACCCATACAAGCGGGCATCACACGTTACGAACATTTCACCCTCAGTTGACCAATCACGATCGGTGTCAACACCTTGGGAATTGTGACAATTGTGAAAGTTGTGAGTGCTGTGAGAATTCTCGGACTGTGGGGGTGCATTCACATGTAGTATCCATGCACAAATCTCACAGTATTTCCTCAATACCAAGTTCAAGGTCGTCAGGAAGTGTAGGGCGGCCTGATGGTGTGTTGTCGCCCCATGTTGCTCACTCAAAGTGCTCTTCTGTAGGAACTCCCTTGGCAAACCACTCAGGTTAGAACTAATTTTATGGATTTTAGAATATTTGAATAATGCGACAGTCATAAACGTTTTCATACAAATATTATGCATGTACAGAACTGGCCTCATTTCTGAGAACAAGCATGAAATATTTATGTTTGGTGTGTGTAGTGATGATTTTCTAAATTATCCTTTCGCTTTTTCAGACTCGGGTGTGTGTGAGTGTGCCAGTGGAGGAGTAGCAGGCGGGGGACTGACCTCTCCACAGCCAGTTCACATTACATGTAACCCACTGGACCGGTTACCCACCTCTGTAGGTCAGTAGACACAAAGCTTTCTGGGAAATGAGTTGGCAAAAATGGCCATAAAGGATATAAATTCATGACCTTCACAACAATATGACAAGTTTAATGAAAGGTTTTTAACTTGTTACCTCATTATGTTGGTGTCTTTGTAGTCAGATGTAAATGATTTGGTAACAATGACCATGATAACTGTTACTTCACTAAAAAATATTAAAATATTGTATTGAAAACAAGGCATGAGTTACAGTTAAAGGATCAAGTATATCTACATCATATCCTAGATACCGGCTTTTCTTTTGTAAAGAAAATATATTCAGGGCAACCAATTAATATTTTGAATGTTGTTTTCAGACTCTACACGTGAGAAATCACACAAGGTGCCGAACGGAGCATGCCCACGCGTATCAGCAAAGTCCCAGCATGCAACTGTAAATACTCAAGTCTGTCACCCGTCAGCCAATCATGTGCCAGCCAAAACACGTGACTGTTACGACAGCCCACACTCTGTCATTCCAGGGCCTCATTTGCATACGAACTCTGTGAACCGAACGAGACAAAACTCCCAGGTTGACGTATAGCACAACGGGTTGTGGAGCAACATAATACAGCAACTGTGATTGGCTCAAATCCTGTGAAGCAGAAATGCTCCACCAATGGCGCAAAGTGTCCTCAAAACTTCAGTGCTATTTAATGAGGATACTGGACGTTAAGCGACATGGTCGCTAAAGTACAATGGTCAAGTTGTGGACGAATGGTGACTGTGTCGCCACAATGCAACTCTGAAGACGGGTATTTTTTTGTGTCAGAAAGAGGCTCAAAAACGAGCAGTTCGTGTGTACTTAAGGAGGGAGACATTAGCAATCGAACAAGAAGCCTCCACCATGTGACCCCATATACCTCAATTCTATTGGCTGCGACCGTCTTGGGGAGGCGGAGGTTTCTGGGAATCATACGAAGTATTAGCTGTGTACAGACGCAATAGAGTGAGAGCATGAGACAAACTTTGTACATATATGTGACACGGGCGTGTGTGGAGAGTGAGTGAGAAGAGCAATGCAAGATGGGGATGTGGCTAAAACTGCTCATTGGCTTCAGTTACAAGGAAATGAAAAAACTAAAATATTGCTGGAAAATTAAAGGACATCTTTCTTAGTTATTATTCAAATGTAATTTGCGTTTTTAAGACTGTAAGTGAAGCTGTTTTAGTATAATGTAGCCACATCGCCTCAGGTCGGCCCAAATCGGCTACAGCATTAACCCTAGAGCTGGTAAGCTCATTTCTACCTCCAGCATCTTGTGTTTCCTCTCTATTTGCTGCAGCTAAATGCTCCTATAGGCTAGACGCATAATACTGTGTGCTACACGTGATGACGACATGTCCAGCCCCTTTCACGGACCATTCTCTACTCAGTGTACCCGAGTGGTTAACATTCCTTGAAAGGGTTAACAAGTTTCTCCGCTGAGAACTGTCCAGTGCACAGCCCAAATATAAGTCTTTTTTAATTCTTGGCCCAATTCAAAAGGTTCTGTAGCACTACAACAATGTCCGTAACCTATGGTTACAATATTTTTTAGAACTATGAATAAATAGTGGATTGGGACAAGAAGTTTTAAATACAGAAAAATAACATCTCTCAAGTTGTGGGGCAATCGTATAAAATTGTTCAGACATTATATCATTTGTGTAATAGACAGATTTCAGTGGCAGGATTTGGACATGGTTGTCATTTCTATTATTTTTAGATGCCAATGGTATATGTTTGTTGGATGCATACAAGTGCTGAGTGGAGTAGTATGAAAAAGTCTGAGGCCAAACTTGTTTTAAAATGGCATAAATCCTTAACAGGATTGAACAGGTCTCAGGGTTGATTTTTCATGTTACTTCAAGTTTTTAGCATTAACGAAAGGAAGGTATACAAAAGCTTGAGTTTCATTATTGCTTAGAATAAAGTAACTGTACAAAAGGGGTAAACATTATTTTAATTATTACTGTTCAATGCATAATTACTGATCCGCGAAATCCACCCCCTCGGTAACCCCCCCCTCATGAAATCCTCTCTTCCAGTGTGTGCAATGGCTTTGTGGGCAGTTTTGATTGATATATATTCAACATGGTTTATACCTCAGACTGAATGGCAAAATAAACCCAGAATTATTGCATTTCTTGTGGAGAAAAAGTGTCCATTGTCAAATTATCTACTTAATGTTTTGTGAGTACTTAAGCCCCACCAAAGGAGCAATTTCCATGTTTTTCTGGACAAGATGTGGTAATAATTCTGGTAATAAGAGTTGTGAAGACCACTGTATCAGAGAGATCTGATACTGGTTCGGGGCCCATATGATATGCTTGTTATTGCCCATGCGAGGCCCTCCTTTGATGGACAAGGATTGTGATGCTGATTGGCTAGCTGTTAAGTGACTTGAATTTTACATGACAAACTTACATGTTGTCATGAATATCACTGGTACATTTGTTTTAAAATCATGAAAAGTATATGAATGATATTTTAATGACTTTTTTCTTGTTTGAAACAAGTTCATATGACTTGCCAATTTGATATTTTCCTCAAAAAATATAAACACATTTCAATCTTGAAGCATTTTGTCATGAGTGGGCAATGCATGATGTGACCGAGTCGGATGTGTGGTAGTGTGTGTGCGTGCATTGTTCATGGAGGGTCTTGGCACAAGGGCACATGTTTGTATATATTTTGTTGACTACACATCTTTGTACAACATCGACTCAAGAATGTAGAACTAATTTATTGTACAAACTACTACAAGTTTGAGCGAGACCTTAAGCAATCAGTACTGTTATTTGTACAGTATATTTGACAAAAAATAAAAAGAACAAATAAAAAAACAACAAAATAAATAACTTCCTTTGTTTTCATTCTTAGCATGAGGAGTAAGACAACAGGTGTTGATTTTTGAGGACCTTGTTTCTCAGTGATTAATGGGGCAGTCAAATGGTTACATTGGGTGTCTTCCACTGATATTACTGGCAAGCGAGTTGGGTTTTACGCTGCTTTTAGCAATATTCCAGCAATATCACGGTGGGGGACACCAGAAATGGGCTTTACACATTGTACCCATATGGGGAATCGACCCAGGGTCTTCGGCGTGAAGAGCGAACGCTTTAACCACTAGGCTACCCCACCGCCCTGAGAGTGGTCCGAAGTGTTAGACACCAGGTGCTGATGTATCCCAGCAATGACAAGGTTATTGTTGGACCAATGGATGTTTACGGGTCTTTACCGGACACTGAGTAGTGACAACACTGTACATTCAGTCTGTTGATTCAAAGGAACCCTCTCATGTGAGTGAGTTGGGTTTTAGGCCAATTTTAGCAATATTACAACAATATCACAGTGGGACACCAGTAATGGGCTTCACACATTGTACAATGTTGGAAATGGAACCCGGTTCTTCTGCGTGATGAGCGAACGCTTTAACCGCTTACCTACCCCACCCACCAGTACAGAAACACTTGTTGTCCTGAGGCAGCTTGGGTCATACCCTCCCCAGGGAATTTTGAAAATGATGACTGGTAAGCAGACGGATCCACTGCTCAGGAACAAAATACAACACATTTGAGCAGATACTGGTATCTGGATAAGTTTGGTATAAAAAATGTACAATAATAATGTTGAAAGAAGCCTAAAACCTTACTGACTCACTTATTCATTCAACTCAAACAAAATGGAGAAACAGCCTGTGAAATCAAGTTCAGACAAGCCAGTTATGGGCAGCATGAGGAGTGAGTGAGCGAGTTTATTTTTAATCTTCTTTTGGCAATATTCCAGCAATATCACAGGGGACACCAGGGACACCAGAAGACAGCTTTAGGTGCAGTTATTCAAATGTATAAAACATAGTATTGGACGCCATTGGTTATATATCTCTGGTCCGTTTGCCAGACTAGCAGCTTATGTAATAAACCTGGTAACTAGGTAAGGGAGAAGTAAGTCCCATATATTTTCACTAGTTTCATACTAATGGACTAGCAACTAACAACTAACTGTGTCAATCCCTACTTGGACGTCTACTGTAACTTCTACAAGAATATTGACCATATTTGGACAGTGGATACTTCCAAGGTAAGGACTTCTCAAACTGATGGGGATCTACATGAAAGATTTCTTTGATCACAATTAAAAGAGAAACGGTGGATTTGCACCGCTTGTTTTCATTCATGGCGTTCTAGTTCTTGGAACAAATATCATAGGTAACTTGGTCACTGGTGGGACTGAAGTAAACATTGACATGTCCTCATCAAATTTGTTTCACCTGACACCGTTCTTCAATAAAGGTCAAAACCAGAAGATCACTGGCCGACTAGTCTATTGTCTTGATTGTCAATGGTATACATTGAAACGTCTCTGCTTCAGTATGATATGTTGTAATCCCATCATTTTTTCATCTGTCAACCTTTAAGAGTGAGTGAATGAGTTTAGTTTTACGCCTCTTTTAATAATATTCCAGCAATATCATGGCAGGGGACACCAGAAATGGGCTTCATTTATTGTAGCCATGTGGGAATCGAACATAGGTCTTCAGCGTGACTAGCGAACACTTTAACCACTAGGCTACCCCACCAACCCTCACCAGAATGGCAACAAGAACAAAGTTGTTATTCCATAACAAGTTGTGTACATGTAAATTTAACTTAACTTTGATATATACAATTTACAAGTAACCCATGTTTTATCATTCACTTGGCAGTCAGACGTGTTTCTAAACCTCTTTATTTCATTTTCTCCATATGCTACTGAAAGGAAGTTAGAAAACATCAATTGCTTTTATTTCACAAGAGTTAATCTGTCTATCCATGATCCTTGACTATTTTGGGCAGTATAGTACAAGGTGGACCCCAGGGTCCATCTGTTAAATGATTTGGTTACTTCATAGAAAGATTGTGTCTCCAGTTTTCTGTTAAAAATGTGTGGATTAAGATTTATATTTCTTACTAACATACCTTTAAAACCAACGTCTACTTTCCCAAGTTTTCGCAGAATACCAATATACACCACAGTGATATGTACACCAGTATTCACCAGTGATATGTACACCAGTATTCACCACAGAGATCTGTATACCAGTATTCACCAGTGATCTGTATACCAGTATTCACCACAGTGATCTGTATACCAGTATTCACCACAGTGATCTGTATACCAGTTTTCTCAACAGTGAAGTGATCTGTATACCAGTATTCACCAGTGATCTGTATACCAGTATTCACCACAGTGATCTGTACACCAGTATTCACCACAGTGATCTGTATACCAGTATTCACCACAGTGATCTGTATACCAGTATTCACCACAGTGATCTGTACACCAGTATTCACCACAGTGATCTGTATACCAGTATTCACCACAGTGATCTGTATACCAGTATTCACCACATTGATCTGTACACCAGTATTCACCACAGTGATCTGTATAGTATTCAGTATTTCACCACAGTATACAAGTATTCACCACAGTGTATACCAGTATTCACCACAGTGATCTGTATACCAGTATTTACCACCATGATTTGTATACCAGTATTCAACACAGTGATCTGTATACCAGTATTCACTAGTGATCTGTTTACCAGTATTCACCAGTAATCTGTATACAAGTATTCACCACAGTGATCTGTATACCAGTATTCACCACAGTGATCTGTATACCAGTATTCACCAGTGATCTGTATACAAGTATTCACCACAGTGATATGTATACCAGTATTCACCACAGTGATCTGTATACCAGTATTTACCACCATGATTTGTATACCAGTATTCAACACAGTAATCTGTATACCAGTATTCACTAGTGATCTGTTTACCAGTATTCACCAGTAATCTGTATACAAGTATTCACCACAGTGATCTGTATACCAGTATTCACCACAGTGATCTGTATTCACCTGTTCACCAGTATTCAACACAGTGATCTGTACACAGTATTCACCACAGTAATATGTATACCAGTATTCACTAGTGATCTGTTTACCAGTATTCACCACAGTGATTTGTACACAGTATTCACCACAGTAATATGTATACCAGTATTCACCACAGTGATCTGTATACCAGTATTCACCACAGTGATCTGTACACAGTATTCACCACAGTAATATGTATACCAGCATTCACCACAGTGATCCGTATACCAGCATTCACCAAAGTGATCTGTGTACCAGTATTCACCACAGTGATCTGTACACAAGTATTCACCACAGTGATCTGTACACCAGTATTCCACAGTGATCTGTATACCAGTATTCACCACATTGATCTGTATACCAGTATTCACCAGTGATCTGTATACCAGTTTTCACAACAGTAATCTGTATACCAGTATTCACCACAATGTATCTGTACACCAGTATTCACCACCTTGATCTGTACACCAGTATTCATCACAGTGATATGTACACAAGTATTCACCACAGTGATCTGTATACCAGTATTCACCAGTGATCCGTATACCAGTATTCACCACAGTGATCTGTATACCAGTATTCACCAGTGATCTGCATACCAGTATTCACCACAGTGATCTGTATACCAGTATTCACCAGTGATCCGCATACCAGTATTCACCACAGTGATCTGTATACCAGTATTCACCACAGTGATCTGTATACCAGTATTCACCACAGTGATCTGTATACCAGTATTCACCACAGTGATCTGTACACCAGTATTCACTAGTGATCTGTACACCAGTATTCACTAGTGATCTGTACACCAGTATTCACCACTAGTGATCTGTACACCAGTATTCACCACAGTGATCTGTACACCAGTATTCACCAGTGATTTGTACATTTGTACACACAGTGATTCACAACAGTGATCTGTACACCAGTATTCACCACAGTGATCTGTATACCAGTATTCACCACAGTGATCCGCACCACGGTATACCAGTATTCACCACAGTGATCTGTACACCAGTATTCACCACAGTGATCTGTATACCAGTATTCACCACAGTGATCTGTATACCAGTATTCACCACAGTGATCTGTATACCAGTATTCACTAGTGATATGTACACCACTATTCATTAGTGATCTGTACACCCGTATTCACTAGTGATCTGTACTCCAGTATTCACCACAGTGATCTGTACACCAGTATTCACCAGTGATTTGTACACCAGTATTCACCACAGTGATCTGTACAACCATTAAGTACAAACAGAACACCAGTATACACCACAGTGATCTGTACAACCATTAAGTACAAACAGAACACCAGTATACACCACAGTGATCTGTACAACCATTAAGTACAAACAGAACACCTGTATACACCACAGTGATCTGTACAACCATTAAGTACAAACAGAACACCAGTATACACCACAGTGATCTGTACAACCATTAAGTACAAACAGAACACCAGTATACACCACAGTGATCTGTACAACCATTAAGTACAAACAGAACACCAGTATACACCACAGTGATCTGTACAACCATTAAGTACATACAGAACACCAGTATACACCACAGTGGTCTGTACAACCATTAAGTACAAACAGAACACCAGTATACACCACAGTGATCTGTACAACCATTAAGTACATACAGAACACCTGTATACACCACAGTGGTCTGTACAACCATTAAGTACAAACAGAACACCAGTATACACCACAGTGATCTGTACAACCATTAAGTACAAACAGAACACCTGTATACACCACAGTGGTCTGTACAACCATTAAGTACAAACAGAACACCAGTATACACCACAGTGATCTGTACAACCATTAAGTACAAACAGAACACCAGTATACACCACAGTGATCTGTACAACCATTAAGTACAAACAGAACACCTGTATACACCACAGTGGTCTGTACAACCATTAAGTACAAACAGAACACCAGTATACACCACAGTGGTCTGTACAACCATTAAACACCAAAGTACAAACAGAACACCAGTATACACCACAGTGATCTGTACAACCATTAAAATACAAACAGAACACCAGTATACACCACAGTGATCTGTACAACCATTAAGTACAAACAGAACACCAGTATACACCACAGTGATCTGTACAACCATTAAGTATATACAGAACACCTGTATACACCACAGTGGTCTGTACAACCATTAAGTACAAACAGAACACCAGTATACACCACAGTGATCTGTACAACCATTAAGTACAAACAGAACACCTGTATATACCACAGTGGTCTGTACAACCATTAAGTACAAACAGAACACCAGTATACACCACAGTGATCTGTACAACCATTAAGTACAAACAGAACACCTGCATACACCACAGTGATCTGTACAACCATTAAGTACAAACAGAGCACCTGTATACACCACAGTGGTCTGTACAACCATTAAGTACAAACAGAACACCAGTATACACCACAGTGATCTGTACAACCATTAAGTACAAACAGAACACCAGTATACACCACAGTGATCTGTACAACCATTAAGTACATACAGAACACCAGTATACACCACAGTGGTCTGTACAACCATTAAGTACAAACAGAACACCTGTATACACCACAGTGGTCTGTACAACCATTAAGTACAAACAGAACACCAGTATACACCACAGTGATCTGTACAACCATTAAGTACAAACAGAACACCAGTATACACCACAGTGGTCTGTACAACCATTAAGTACATACAGAACACCAGTATACACCACAGTGATCTGTACAACCATTAAGTACAAACAGAACACCAGTATACACCACAGTGGTCTGTACAACCATTAAGTACATACAGAACACCAGTATACACCACAGTGGTCTGTACAACCATTAAGTACAAACAGAACACCAGTATACACCACAGTGATCTGTACAACCATTAAGTACAAACAGAACACCAGTATACACCACAGTGGTCTGTATGGCCATTAAGTACACAAACAGAACACCTGTATACACCACAGTGGTCTGTACAACCATTAAGTACATAACAGAACACCAGTATACACCACAGTGGTCTGTACAACCATTAAGTACAAACAGAACACCAGTATACACCACAGTGGTCTGTACAACCATTAAGTACAAACAGAACACCAGTATACACCACAGTGATCTGTATGGCCATTAAGTACATACAGAACACCAGTATACACCACAGTGGTCTGTACAACCATTAAGTACAAACAGAACACCAGTATACACCACAGTGGTCTGTACAACCATTAAGTACATACAGAACACCAGTATACACCACAGTGGTCTGTACAACCATTAAGTACAAACAGAACACCAGTATACACCACAGTGGTCTGTACAACCATTAAGTACAAACAGAACACCAGTATACACCACAGTGGTCTGTACAACCATTAAGTACAAACAGAACACCAGTATACACCACAGTGATCTGTACAACCATTAAGTACAAACAGAACACCAGTATACACCACAGTGGTCTGTACAACCATTAAGTACAAACAGAACACCTGTATACACCACAGTGGTCTGTACAGCCATTAGGCTTATACTGAATTGACACAGGCAATACAGATGCCAAATAAACACTATGATGCCTGTTACACCACATCTGGACTTCTGCTCATTGCTCATTGGCCAACCAAAATATCTGATTCACAAACTCCATTACATCCAGACTTCTGCAGCCAGGTTTTCCACAAAAGCAGTAAAAGTGTCTCCACAAAACTTACAATGGCTCAAGTCCACTGACAGGATGAAGTTCAAGATTCTCCTGCTGATCTTAAAGAACAGACACTGCCTAGCTCCACTCAACCTTCAACAGCTCATTCAGGAGTATAAGCCTCAAGGTCAAATGGTCAGTACCGGTTGAGCGAACTCTCAATACAGAAAGCAAAGTTTGGTGACCATTGTTTTTCAAAGCCCGGTCCTTGCTATAGAACTCTTTGCCACCATAAGTCTGAGGTAGACAAGGAGCCACAACATTCAAAGCAAAACTGACTAAGGTTTTACATAGGCTTTTAAAAATAAAATTCATTGTGACTCACAGCAACTGTTTATGGGAGTCGCTTTTTAAACTTGTGAGCCATGAAAATATTCTGTCAAATAAAAATTCCTTTATAAATTCCAAATAAAGCAGGGCCTGTGAAAGCATAGCATACCATTCTACCAATTGCAGTTTACAGACAGAAACATTTTAGACCGCTTATTGTATTCAATGGAGTTTTTATTTTATTTTATTTTATTTCTTTAATAGTTTATTGCTGTATCCCTGTTACAGGTGGGGACAAGGAATTCCTTGCCCTCTTCGAGAAAAAGACATAAGGAAGGATTCACGTTTTTTTAACTGTCACACACATGCATCCAAACAGTACATACAGTATAAACATACAATACCAAATATTCACACGAACAGTGATAATAAGCTGCTGGTGTCAATATAGTCTGTCTCACAGTCCATGAACCACATTATTTTCCCTACTGCCAAGCCCTATCTGTAGTGCTAAAGCCCTAAATAAAGCAAGTCTAGATTTCCTCAGGTTCTGAATCTCTGGTCTCCCTGGGGCTCCTTTTCAGTTTAAATGGGCTTGTTTGTTACTTATATATTCAGAGGCAAAGCTTTAGTCTAGTGTTCATACACACATGCACATCAAGTATTTAATGGAGTTATTGGGACATAAGGTACTGTTACTTGAAAAAATACTGTGTCAGCTGTTACTCCTAGGAATATATTGAGGGAGCATTTTACAAAATTGTTGAATCAAATACACAGGAATTACCTATCATATAAAACCCGGGGAGACTCATCTGTACATTTGAACTCAGGACTATATTATGATGATCATTTATTTCTTGTATCACATGTGTATTAATCATAACTATTGCATGTTATTTACTGTTCATATTTCCGGCTTAGTTGAATAACAGGTAGCATAACAGGAACGACAATTGAATTATCATGTCTAGTGATGCTTCATTGCAAGTTTCCTATTTCATCTACAAAGTTTGTTATTCACCTCCAACGATACAACAGTTTTGACTGGGCAAATACAGGAAATAGCAGTTATGCTATGCACATGAAAAATACAATTTTACTAGGCCTTTATTCAATGTTATGTTAAACGCGGGTGTCATCTATTTACTCCTGAGACCTGCGTTATGGCAAGGGATGACTATATCCGGTAGGATGGAGTCTCAACTAGCACTTTGGAGCAGCTGATTCGACTAATGATAACAATGTGTCCATTTACATAGCGCCAAACTCCACACCAGGTATGCTTATAGAGCTAACAATGAATAGCACAGTACATTATTACCCGGATAACCCAAGCGCCTGTTAGGCGCTAGAAGGTTATAGGCCCAAGTCACATGACTTATCCCACCAGGTACCCATTTTGTGCTGGGTGAACAGAGGCAATTTTGAACAAACTCACTTGGCTAAGGTGAGACCACACGTAACACATGTGCTTTGTTGTGGGGCAGGACTGAAGTCCAAGAAACTCAGGAGTCAACTGGATTCTAGTGCCATACAAATGTCTTGATTTTCATTAGATACCACAATAGTCTACGCACCAGCGAGTGGAAGAGCAATAGCCACTATAGTCTGTCTCAGTCCCTGAACCACATTATTTTCCCTACAGCCTAGCCCTCCTTGCAATGCTAAAGCTCTAAATGAAGCAAGTCTAGATTTCCTCAGGTTCTGAATCTCCAAACTCACTGGGGCTCCTTTTCAATTAAAATGGGTTTAGTTGTTACTATCAAAATTATACATATTCAGCGACTAAGCGTTAAGTCTATAGCCACTACAGTGATCTCTGCAGTCATAAGGTGTAGAGAGTGTGTGTTTGTTATGTTTAATACAACACTCAGCAGTATTCCAACTATATGCGTCACGCCGAAGACCCGGGTTCGATTCCCCACATGGTTACAATGTGTGAAGCCAATTTCTGGTGTCCCCCGCCGTGATATTGCTGGAATATTGCTAAAAAAGCGGCGTAAAACCATACTCACTCACTCACTCCAACTATATGAAAGAGGTCTATAAATAATTATGTCTGAACCAGACAATCCAGTGATTGACATAATTATAAGAAAGAAAAAAAAGAACAATGCACTATTATAGCACCTAATGTCCAACCACTGCTGCTCAGTAGCGCTTTGATACAAGAGAAACAGGTTGATCAGACCATGCATAATAGAACATCAACAGACACTAAGTGATCTGTGAGCAAGTTTACTTTTATGCCGCACTCAGCAATATTCCACCTATATGACAGCGGTCTGTAAACAATCGAGTCTGGACCAGACAATCCAGTGATCAATAGCATGAGCATCCATCTGCGCAATTGGGAACCGATGACATGTGTCAACCAAGTCAGCGAGCCTGACCACCCGATCCCATCAATCCCGTTAGTCGCCTCTTACGACAAGCATGGGTTACTGAAGGCCAATTCTAACCCTGACCTTCACGGGTAAGTGATCTGTACTATCTGCATCAGTACTGATCAGTGTGTATAAAAAGAACACCAGAATGAGTGAGTGAGTTTAGTTTCATACTGCTTTTAGCAACAATCCAGCAATGTCATGGCAAGAGCCACAAGATATGGCCTTTATACATTGTGGGGTTTAACACTAGGCTACCCAATCACCCTCCAACCATATTCCAGCAATATCAAGGTGGGGGACACCAGAAATGGGCTTCACACATTGAACCCATGTGGGAAAGAACACCAGAAAACATGATCAAGAGGTATAAGATGCAAACAGAAGACGGGTTAACATTTCAGAGTGAGTGAGTGAGTATGGTTTTCCGCTTCTTTCAGCAATATTCCGGCAATACGTGGGTGGGTGGACACCGTGCAGAAATGGGCTTCACACATTGTACCCATGTGGGGAATCAAACCCTGGTCTTCAGCGTGACGAGTAAACGCTTTAACCACTAAAGTATTGATCAATAAAATAGAATTATGTTTTGGTAGATATCGTGGAGACAATCGATTGAAAAAGGACGACATCTGTATATATCAGCATAAAAATAAAAAACACTCTCTACTTGTACCATAGATGAGTACCTAAATGACATAAATGGGTTATTGTACAGGAGAAACCTACTGAAATGAAAACTTTTCTAAGTTTATTATGCGTTTATTGACAAAAACTATAACATCCATGCTTGTCACGTCCTCACTCACGTGCTGTCAACATGGGTAGAGGAACAACAATGCCCGTATCAGTTGTGAAGGTAATAAAGAGGGTATATTCTTTCTTTTCGTGGGAAAGGAAATTGGGGAAGAATATGATAAATTTGAATCGGGTATTGCCAAGAACAGCCCGAGCTGTGGGACTATCTGTGAGTCAAATCTCAGGCATCATCAATAAACAGACGACGAAAGGTAGTGGAGGGACCGTCTCAAAAGAGCGGAGAGGTAGAAAGAAAGTGGTTGACAGTTTTGATAGGGGTATAATCAGGCGCGCAGTTCAAAAGCTTTATCGTAGCCGCATCCCTCCCACTGTCAAACGTATCCAACATGAAATTAGGGATACTATTTGTGTTTCAAGCAGCACTTTAACACGTGTTTTGATGGGGTTCCAATATACCAAACGAGGAGAAAATAGACATTTGTTCAGAGAAGAAAAGTCTATGGTCAATCAGAGATGTGCCTACCTGAGACAGATACGTGAGTACAGAGAACTGGGGTTTGACATTGTGTATACTGATGAAACGTGGGTGAACAAAAATCATTCGACAGATAGAATGTGGCTGCCATGTGACATGTCCTCTGCACCTCAGATACCGTCAGGTAAAGGGAAAAGACTCATCATATTACACGCAGGTAGGAGAGACTGTGGACTGATTCCAGGATGTGATCTTGTTTTCGAGGCTAACAGCAGTGAGGGTGACTCTCACAAGGAAATGAATTCTCAAGTCTTCATGGAATGGCTGGAACATCAACTGTTACCAGAGTTACATAACCCAAGCGTCATTGTTTTAGATAACGCTTCTTACCATAATGTGAAGGTGGAATCAACAGTTGCCCCAACCATGGCCAGCAAAAGTGTGTGATGCAATCCTGGTTGAAAGATCATGATGTTTCTTTTGATGCCAAAGACACAAAGCCAAAACTTCTTGAACAAATAAAAGTAAAGAAACCTAAACCACAGTACCAAACCGATGCTCTAGCTGGATCTCAGGGACATGTTGTTCTGAGAACTCCAGTGAGACACTGTGAACACAACTCCATTGAACTAATATGGGCGAATTGCAAAACTTCGTGGCGAAAAAGAACAGCACTTTCAAACTTTCAGATGTGAAACGATTGGTACAGCAAGCTTTTGAAAGGATTGACAGTGAAACATGGACAAATGCCGAAAACCATGTCATCAAGATTGAAAATGAATACTGTGAGGTTGATGGGGTTGCTCAGAGTGCTGTCCAACCAGTGATTGTCCATCTTGATGACAGTAGCTCAAACGAGTTATGGGACGACCCTCCACTTAAAGCATGTGCATTTCATTCACGTTTTGATTGACAGACGCAATTGACATGTTATAGCCTGTTACATACTGTTTGCTGCATCAGGTATTTTGCTTCAATGTAACACATATTTATCGGGTAAAGTCCTAATTTTATATGACACAGTAAAGTTTTAGAGCCCAATGAAGATAGTGAATTATTGTTAAATTTCATATTTCATGAATTCAACTACGAAGATGATAATGTTATTGATTTATTAAACATAATCATCCATCTAATATTTTGATTTCTACTTTAGGCTACCCCACTGCCCATAACATTTCAGAGATCTTTGCAACCATCACATGTAAACAGAACACTAAATGATTACAATGTGGTCGAATCCTAGAATCTAATCTGGGAGATCATTTCGGCGAAGGGACGCAACAACATGGCTGTGGATCAACGGTCTGCCTCGTGTCATCAAAACGATTATCTAATAACTTCAGTCACATCATGCAGAGCATCCAGTTAAAATGTATAACGATCTACATACAACTAACTATTTACTCACGTTTATCAAGCTCCTTGTTTACTTGTCATATTCCACACAAACACAGCTACCAACACAACAACGCCTACACGCACCTGTGTGCACGTGTTTCACGTGCTGGATCTAAACACAACCTGCATGCACAGGTTGCGTTTCCGAGAACCGCTTTCACTCGGGAACACCGCAAACACCAATAAACACTCAGGCAATCAGTGCAGAGTAAAGAGAAAAATAATAAACAGTAATGTTTTTGTCAAGTAATGTGTTTTCCCTAAAACTATTAGGTGTACGCAGATTTGATTTGACCAGAAGCATAGGTTGGAGGGGACAATATTAAACTGTGTATTCCCACGGGACTGGTTAAAGCAGCATTAGATAATAGCGTGATCTACAAACCATCAGATATGAAAGAACAGAAGAATTCACTCACTCACTCACTGCTTGTGTTTCTGATTTCGAGTCAAATTATGACCATAGAACCTCATTTGATAAGATGGTCTGACTGTGTGCCCGACTTACTTTTGGTGACATTTGCAACAAAAATATCACGATTCCTATGCGCCAACTGTTTCGCGAATTATTAACATTCATCGAGTATGTTATGTATTTGGTGCAGCTACTCCCAACTGTAACAAACTGCTGGACGGCGAGGTAGCCTGGTGGCTAAAGCATTCGCTCATCGACTGTGTGAGAACATTTCTGGTTTCTCCCGCCCTGATGGTGCTGGAATACTGCTAAAAACGGCGCAAAACCATACTCACTCACTCCAAACAACTGCTGCCTCCACCTTCACAGTCTCCTGGATTCATGGGGAGTTCGTTGGTCATGTGAGCAACCACTGGTCTATCTTGCCCAACATCGATTAATTCAGGGATAATCTACAGCACGTCTTCTATTCTCCCTGATTAATTACAGATCATCATGACATCACCAGAATATTTGTGTGATGTGTAAATCAACAAGTTGAGAAAATCTTTAAAATTGGAGGCACATGTTAGCCGATGTAAAAAAAACAACAACAAAAACCCTTAGAAACAGTTTGCACCAAACAGACAGTGTCTGTGAAATAATCACCTGATTGTTTTCTATCGTATCAATATTATTCTGTATATAATTATATTTCTTTGAACTAACGATCAGATATGACATATAATTAATATGTGATAAATATTTTAGAAAATATGATGCACTTAAATGTAACTATAATGGTTCTAATACTTGGACCTTGTTTTACAATGAATAACCGTTACATGCACTTAAATATATACAGCAAAGGCCGGTAAAATGTAACAGTTTGTTATATCCACCAGTTCGTTATAAAGCGTGTTTGTTAAAGACGTGGGGGCGGTGGGGTAGCCTAGTGGTTAAAGCGTTGGCTCGTCACGCCGAAGACCCGGGTTCGAATCCCCACATGGGTACAATGTGTGAAGCCCATTTCTGGTGTTCCCCGCCGTGATGTTGCTGGAATATTGCTAAAAGCGGCGTAAAACCAAACCAAACTCAGTCAGTCAGTAGTTAAAAGACGTAGTTTACTGTTTGATTTTTTTTATCAATCATGTGATATCTTTTAAAGAATCATCTAATTTACGATTACCTCTCTATGTAATCTGCTGTAACGTTTATATCTGCCTTAAGTTAACATGTTAACAAATTTACTGTAACTTCAACATCCTATTAGTGAGTGAGTGAATACAGTTTTACGCCGCTTTTAGCAATATTCCAGCCATGTCACGGCGGGGGACACCAAATATGGGCTTCACACACACCATATTGAGTTAAACGCCTACATCTATACGTTTATGTACACGAGGAAAATCTTTACGCATGTATGCATGTTTAGACACTGTGAGATGTGTATTTATTTTAGAGTAGCAAGCTATCTATTTTTTAATGTAATATCTATACGCCTAATTAACAATATTGAACAAGCTTTATGGATAACAACTTATTTTATTTCGTGAGTGCGACGTTTCGATACAGATTCTTGTACCGTTGTCAATCTGTAATTAATCGATGGAATTCCTACTTGTTCAATATTGCACTACCCAACTTCTAAAATGCCACTCAAAGACGTCGCCTAATTAACTGTGACATGCATATCTATTTTATTGTAACATCTGGGAATAATACACTGTGATATCCAAATTCACTGTACTGGGGCATTTATTTATACTTTATTGTTACATGTATATGTAATTTATTGAAATGTTTATATGCCCAATTAGCTGTGCCATCTATGTAATTTACTGTGACATCTATATCTATTTTACTAGGACACATATATCTCATGTACTGTAGCAGATATTGCTCAGTCTATGAAAAATCAATACATCTAATTTACTGGAACACCGCTACATACATAATGAAGAGCAAAAGAAATTATACCGAGTTGTTTTTCATTTAACTGAAAAGAGAAAGAACTGTTGTTAAATTTTATTACGCCTATTAAACCTGCAACAGATTTGTAAACAGAGATCTTTTCCTGGGTAATTTTGTGTAAAAGTAAATATTCGCTCGAAAAGGAAAAAGCTTGCAAGAAATGAATTCGAAACTACATGATCCTAATCATGTTTGAAAGTTTGTTCATTTGTGCCGAAAAATGCAATTTATACGATTTTGCCTCCAGTTTATCAAATTTACTTTGATATCTTCCACATACTGCAAAAAATACGGTGAATCAATATTCGATCATATAATAGTATATGTAAAAGTACACATAATTTATGTTTATGCACATCAGTTTGTTATAACACATAAATCTAATATCCTGTAATATCTCCTATACAGATCGAACATTTTAACACGACTGATCGCATTGACTACTGTTGCCGACTATATTCCCCAAGATATGTTTAGGCATAAACTCGACATAGGGCACCTGCAATATGCAATCGGATTCTTCTTGTTAACATTGGCACAAATTAGTATTCTGGAGAGGCCAAGTAAAATGTGCGTTTGTATGCTTTGATCGGTTAATACAGCCCATATACACCGGGGAGTCTGCGAGACGTATTACGTTCAAAAACAACAGACGGTGCCAAGTCCCGCGGAGTGTGTTCACTGAATGTTTCATCCAAGATGTATAAAGTAAGTAAACTAGTATTTATTCATGCTATGCACTGTTCAGTCCCATGTGGATGAGCCTCAACTACAGCACCCGTACCACAGATGGCGCGGTGTCCGTTACGTCACCGGATATAGATATTTACACGTCACATAACAGCAGTGCAAAAATCAACACAGCTGTTTAGCGCATGAATACCAACAGGAGAGGAGTGTGCATGTTTTGAACGTGCAGTGCGTGTGGGTTTGCTTATATTTTTATAATGTGGGTTTATGAGCCAGAGTATCGGTTGGTGGTGCACAGATTGGTAGTATGTCAGCAAACGTGTCCCGTGAAGCGGATTTGCCACACAGGTGGAGAATGGCGTTTTGTTGATTGATACAATAAAGTCAATGGGTGATTGTTTTTATGTAGGCTTGTTAATCCACTTCAGATCTGACTTAGATTAACAAACAGCACCTTTCGTGGATTCAGACGGACTCGATGGCACTCCCACTTACCTGTACCAGCCAGTGCCACCCTCCGTCATTTTGGTTTTTATTCCCACGTTGAAAGTCAAATAGAGACTCGATGGGGAGCGTGTGATTTTTGAAATGTTCACTTTCATGACTCCGTGAAGTATAGTCGTAGACGTAGGCGTAGTATCATCCGTACGGCATGGTCGCAGGCGTGGTATCAAACTACGACACAATCGTAATGTCGTGGAGCACCATGCTATCAGATGTACGGCCTAGTCGCAGGATTACTATCAGACGTACGGCATAGTTGTAGAAGTAGTATTAAACTACGACACAATCGTAATGTCGTGGAGCACCATGCTATCAGATGTACGGCCTAGTCGCAGGATTACTATCAGACGTACGGCATAGTTGTAGAAGTAGTATTAAACTACGACACAATCGTAATGTCGTGGAGCACCATGCTATCAGATGTACGGCCTAGTCGCAGGATTACTATCAGACGTACGGCATAGTTGTAGAAGTAGTATTAAACTACGACACAATCGTAATGTTGTGGAGCAACATGCTCATGGTGAGATGTCGCACGGCAAGATCAGTCGGCTCATGATCTGTTGAGACAGAACTGCGACAAGTCGTAGACCTACGCCACGAATGATACGATGAGTGCATGAATGTTGTTTTACGCTTCGTTCAGAAAAGCACGGAAACCTATCAATTACAGACTCCCGATGAACCAGTGGTCGATGGCGGAATCAACAATTCGGCAACGTTGCTCAACAACATGTCTTATATAAACTGACGAAACAAACCAAGCGCTGTTCGATGCGTGACACAACAAGAAATTAAAAGGGATGGTTATTCCTAAACGCTGTACTCCACCGTCAGACCGATAAGATGCACCACCTAACAGTGAATACGCTCTTTAAAGATTTGGGGTTGAAGGGATGCAACTCTCTGTAATTTTAAAGCGCTTCACAAACTGAACTGCTAGAAGCGTCATAAAATCATAATTCCCCACATGGGTACAATGTGTGAAGCCCATTTCTGGTGTCCCCCGCCGTGATATTGCTGGAATATAAAACTAAACTCACTCATTCACTCACTCTATTTTTTCTTCTTTATATTTGCAGCAGGAATATTTGTGATATATATACAGAATGTGTGTCTATATTGGGAATAGACAACACGATAGCAAAACAGCGTTTATACACTAAATGACTTCGAGTCTAATTAAGAAGCAACGAAATTGAAAGTAAAACAAAATACGGGTTGTTGTTTTTTGTTGTTTTGTTGTCTTGGACTGATATACAAGATAACTCGTCCACTACTTGATTGAATAAAAAAATTCTCAAGAGCAAATGAATGTTATTTTACGTTTCCTTCAGAACGGCACGGCAACCTGTAAATACAGGCTCTTGACAAACCAGATCAAAATTTAGGCAATTTTATTGTGAACCAACTTTGATAAGAATTATGAAACAAACTAAGCACTGTTTCATAAGTTACACGGCAATCAAGGAATTAACGGGGGGATGCATATTCCTGAACGCTGAATTCCAGCGTTAGAGATGAACTGGACGAGATCGGGAATGCAGTCATAATGCCTTATGCCTTAGAGGGATGCAACTCTGTGAAATTTTATGCCGCTTCACAACGTGAACTCTTAAACGTCCTAAATATATAGACTGGGCTTGGTGGAGGAGTGGATCATAAGCAGATGGAATGAAGTATCCTTGGTCACGGTTGATGGTAGGCTTGTGGCGTTTGATGTGAATGGCTTCTGTGAGCTTGCGTTTAAGTGAAGTCCGTTTGGTTGTTGGCGAGAATGGTGATGTCGGACCACTCTATTTGATGATTGGGGTTGGCTTTGATGTGGTCAGAGATAGCTGATTTGGTGTCGGAATTAGCAACAGAGGTGCGATGTTCTTTGACTCGGGTGTTGATGGGTCGGGATGTTTCACCTATGTAGCATTGTCCACAATCACAGTCTATTTTGTAAATAACACATTTCGGGTTGTTGTTGTCGACGGTGGGTTGTTTTCTTCCGTTGGCATGGAGGAGGTTGTTGAGGCTGGAGGACGCTGAGAAGGTAGTGTCTATTCCTGCCTGTTGTTTCAGGAGTCGGCTGATTTGGTGTGATGGTTTACCAATGTAGGGAATGGATATCTTGATGGGGGCTGATTCTGGTTTAGACCTTTTGGCAGGAGGTGAAAGCGTTGCTTCGATGGTTCTGTTGACTATTTCAGGTGGGTAGTGGTTGCGTTCCACAAAAAGACTTTCCTCAGGTGTTCAATTTCTTCCTGTAGGTTTGTTGAGCAGATGTTTTTGGCTCTTCTGGTCAATGTAGAGATGACGCCGGTCTTGACTTTAGGTGGGTGGTTGGAGTTGTAGTGGATGTATTGAGTTGTAGTGGATGTATTGATCCGTATGAGTTGGTTTTCTGTACACGGATGAAGAGTCGCTTTTGCAGTTGACAATGTTGTTGTGAAGCCTTGATGTAGATTCTCAAAGCCCTAACAGGTCAGAGTGTAAGGTCTTCGATAAATATGAACTCTCAACAGACCTGTATCGTAAACTCACAGTATCTCACCCCCAGCCACCTTATGCCAGAGCAACAGTCAAAATCCACAAGAACCCCGTTAAAACTCGTCTACTAGTCTGTTCCCGCGACACTGTATTCTACAGTACTGCCCAGCACATTACCCAAGTACTCTCCCCATTAGGTAAATCTGCCAACTCCTTCATCAATGATTCAACTGACTTCTGCTCCAAGATCCGTGACATCACCAACCCAGGTCCAATCATCAGCTACGATGTTGTGGACCTATTCACCAATGTACCACGGGATGAAGCCCTTCAAGCACTACGTCACAGAATTGACAACCTCCAACAACCCCTCAACACCAGTCTCTCTACCGACTCTATCATCAGCCTCACCTCCGCCTGCATCAACTCCACCTACTTCACCTGGGGCGATGCCATCTATGAGCAAATCCACGGACTTCCCATGGGCTCCCCACTATCCCCCATCCTAACAGAAATTTACATGGCCGACCTGGAAGAAGGCCCTAGAAACTGCACCCTTCAAACCGTCCTGCTGGTACCGCAAAGTGGATGACACCTTCGTCGTCCTCCAACCTCAGCAAGATCCAAAAGCAGCTCCTCGCCCATCTCAACAGCCAACATCCCCGCATCAAATTCACCATTGAAACAGAGCAGAACAACCAACTACCTTTCCTTGATGTCCTTGTGTCCCGCACCTCCTGCAACCAACTCCAGACCTCCGTGTACAGAAAACCAACTCATACGGATCAATACATCCACTACAACTCCAACCACCCACCTAAAGTCAAGACCGGCGTCATCTCTTCATTGACCAGAAGAGCCAAAACATCTGCTCAACAAACCTACAGGAAGAAATTGAACACCTGAGGAAAGTCTTTGTGGAACGCAACCACTACCCACCTGGAAATAGTCAACAGAACCATCGAAGCAACGCTTTCACCTCCTGCCAAAGGTCTAAACCAGAATCAGCCCCCATCAAGATATCCATTCCCTACATTGGTAAACCATCACACCAAATCAGCCGACTCCTGAAACAACAGGCAGGAATAGACACTACCTTCTCAGCGTCCTCCAGCCTCAACAACCTCCTCTCCATGCCAACGGAAGAAAACAACCCACCGTCAACAACAACAACCCGAAATGTGTTATTTACAAAATAGACTGTGATTGTGGACAATGCTACATAGGTGAAACATCCCGACCCATCAACACCCGAGTCAAAGAACATCGCACCTCTGTTGCTAATTCCGACACCAAATCAGCTATCTCTGACCACATCAAAGCCAACCCCAATCATCAAATAGAGTGGTCCGACATCACCATTCTCGCCAACAACCAAACGGACTTCACTAAACGCAAGCTCACAGAAGCCATTCACATCAAACGCCACAAGCCTACCATCAACCGTGACCAAGGATACTTCATTCCATCTGCTTATGATCCACTCCTCCACCAAGCCCAGTCTATTGTATAAACATCGCATCCATTGTATAAACATCTCATTGTAACTACATCTCTGGCTTCCATTCACTATCCTTTATGTACTTACTGGCTTCATCAGCTTACTGCTTAGCCAATCATGGCAATTATGTTGTTTCCTTTGTCTATTATGTTGTTTCATTGTTATATACAGTATATATATGCAGCTCCTACACTTCATGTATCACTCTTGCTTGACAACGGTACAAGAATCTGTATCGAAACGTCGCACTCACGAAAATAAAGAAGTTGTTATCCATAAAACTTGTTATATATTGTACGTCTCAACTTCTAAAATGCCACTCAAACAAGTTGTCCTAAATATACTCTCCCAAAATAGAAACGCATCATGAAAATAGCAATTTCATGTAGCAATGAATTAAAACGCGATTCATTTTACCAAAGGTTTTGCTCTGTTTATGAGTCCTATGGTGTTTATGTTTTGAAACATCACAATAAAACGCACCATCCGTAAAATACCCGTATTTAACAGCATGATTTTCAATTTAGGCGTGTAGTGTCACAGAATACACAATTCACATGCAATGCATGTGAAAGTTGGGGATCAGATAGTCTCAATGATGGGTATAACAGGTTGATCGCTGTCTGTCGATTATTCACTGTATTTGGAATATTGTTGACGAACGCAAAATGCCACGTCTAAGTGAAGCCAACCGTCATATCGCCATTGGTTTGCTTGAAGCTGGCCAGTCTCAACGTGCAGTTGCTCTCCCTCCCCGAGTTCGAGTCTTCCTGTCATGTGTGTCTGGATTCTTGAGGAAAGTGTTCCGTGTCAAGATGGACGCTTAAAGTGACATCTTGTTAACTTTGGATTCTTAGGGAGAGATTTCTGAGTCAAGATGTGAATTACACAACGCCATTTAGAAGTAGTCAAGATGGACGCTTAGAGTGACATCTTGCTGCTTCTTTTTAGGACATGGTTTTTACTTATATCAATACTAATTAATATTAAATGTCAAATTTTGTCCTGACTTTCTAGCTCCATTGTCTTTTCTTTTGTTATAGAATACACGTCTTTTGTTCCTTAATAGATGTCTTAAAACTCAAGCGACGCATTCTGTTTACATAAATCACATTTGATGTTTACATCATCTATGGGCACTCATACTCCTCACAACAGAGATATGTAGATTCTAACTCATTTCTTTGCATATTTCAACGAATGTGATAGAGTGAACAAGGCACATTTACTCACAGACATACACTATCTGTACGGCTAAGATCAGTTTGTGCTTGCAGTCCCTGGAACTCACCTAACCTTGACCAGTTTCATGTATGACCCGACTCATTTGTCCCGTCCTGGTACTTATGAATAGTACTTGATTAATATCGTACAGAAATGCAACACAACCACATAAACCCTCACCGGAAGTGAACGTCAAGCGCGTATTGGGCCGTTCTATCTCTTTTTGCGAAAGTGTTCGAAAGGGGGGATAATAAATCAGGGGGAGATACGAACTTATTGGAAAGGTCCATATAGGAACCACCCCTTTGCATGTCACATGACTGAGTGAATGAGTTGGTTTAGGGCTGCTTTGAGCAGTATTTCCTTCTTATGCGGGCGTGTCTGTGAACATCCAGACCCCTGCAGCTCGAAGACATTAGCAATTTGGTTGAGCAGGGGTGTGGTGCTAACAGAGTCATGGATTAAAACCCACGATCGAACACTTCCTTGGCCACCAGTGTAACACCCTTGAGTAGTTGGTCCTATGTTCCACATACATTTGATGTCAAAGGTAGACCACAAACGTGGACACTACCTATTCCAGAAATTAGGTTAGAGATGCCATCACCTTTCAATGTCACCTTATGAGTCAATGCGAGAATCTGGCCAAGGCCAAACTTTCCCCAGGGAGGTTTTGTCCAAGGATATTCTTACCCCGGGGAAAGTTTGGGCTAGGCTACTTCTTCCCCACCCTTGTTTTTATATCAAAAGGTGGAGATCCTGGCTTAGATTTTTTTGTTTGAACATATTTTATTCAGTGTTGAAATGGATTGGGCACAAGTTATGTAACTTATTACCGCCCGCTCCCATCAGAAACATGAACAATAATGAACAATAATGGTTGGACGTAATGGACTTTTCTTCAGATCACAACGGCAACTGACAAATTTTGGACATTTTAAGAAGAAATGGTTAGCATCTTCCACCGGAGCAGCACAATTGCAAGCTCTACTCTCTGATAGATCAACTCGAAACAGATCTGCTTGTAATGAACTACACGAATGTCTTAACTTCGTGTGTAGTATATTTGTCTTTCTTTCACCAAATAGAAAATATTTTGGAACCTTGTCATTATTTCCAAATAACTTTGATTTAAACGATGATAATGAATTTGTACATTTTTTTGTAGAGGAGAGAGCATTCCATAAACTTGCAGAATCATAAATAAATGACTTTTGGAGAATTGAGGTGCGAAATTTAGGAACAGCCAAATCTGATTTGTTACGCAAGTTGTATCCGGAAATGGTTTCAGTAAAAGGTGGAAGTAAATCTATCAGGTAATCAGGAGCTTGCATATTAACAATTTTGTAGAATGTACAGAGTTTCCTTTGTGTTCGTCTAAGTTTCAATGGTAACCAACCAGTTTCACTGTATAAACTATATCTTGAAGCGAATTTAGGCAATCCGGTTACAATTCTTGCTGCTTCAAGTTGTAACATTTCAAGTTTATCACAAATATAGCTAGGGCAATTATCCCAGACCTCAGATGCATATTCTAAAATAGGCCTAATATACATTCCGTACATACTAGAAATGGTAATATCTGCGTAATACGTACTTTAGCGTCCGTAATGAGGAAACAAATTTTTGCGGCCTTTTCTATTACAGCAGATACATGATGACACCGAGGTGTTTATGTTGAACGTTCCAAATGTTCATTATTGAAAATCAAGTCAGGAACTTGAATTATTGTGGTAATACATTCATTGGCTAATACATTCAAGGGCTACAGAGGTTAACAGATATAAAATTGTCACACATAATAAAGTGCCAATACACAATACACTGCCTCAATGCTGTACATTTCCTGCCTCCCGCCGTGATGTTGCTGGAATATTGCTAAAAGCGGCGTAAAACCAAACTCAGTCAGTCAGACATTTCCTGCCTCAAATATTTCTTCAATAGTCACGGAAGCGTACATAAAATATCCTCAAGAATTTTCATCCGAGTAAGCCCTGCTTTGTAGTGAAATGTCTTTATCAAATTGGCTTACTGGACATCAAGTGGCGGATCCAGGGATGGGGTGTGTGTGTTGGTGTCAGGGGGTTCGAAACACACACACACACCCCACCCCCTTGAAAATGACTTAAGACCACATTGAAAAAAAAAAATTTGCGTTGGCGGAACATCACCCCCCCTTTTCAAAATTCCTGGATCCGCCCATGTATGCCATATATACAACATACATGTATATCACGTTAGCATGTGACAATGCATTAATATCCCATGCATTCTGGCGCCAATTAATATTTCGCCAGATGCATACTGAAGTGAGTCTACACAGTGCATGTTCTGGCTCCAAACACCCGTTCAAATCCGGGTTAGAACCGGTCTTCAGCAACCCAGTTTGCACAACAATGCGCAGTTTCTCACAATGTTAAGGAGTTATGTGTGTCTGCGTAGTACTGGCACACGTATTACACGTACTAGTTCACTCTGCACATGCTGGGGTTAGTTTTGCACTGTTCAAATGAAGCTGATCTGAAAATAGAGGTATAGTCTATTTTCTATTTCGCATGCCGGTATACGACCACTTCCAGACGACCTCCGCTGACACAACTGCCTTTCTACGGTAACTGGGGTATCACTGGGTGTTTTCAGCACCTGCAACTCATTCTTACACTTCACTATGAATGCGGAAGGTTCACTTTCCCCGCTACTCGGAATATTCTGACCAGCTAAATACACCCCCTATATCTACTGACCACGTTCTTCACAGGGAAAGTCCAGCATATCATGGCTTTCTGGGAATGGAGCCCACGTGACCACGGACAGTTGTAGTCGGTCGTCTGGGTATGTTATATTTGGATAGAAAGACTCAGGGTGACATTCCAGCTATACTTGTATGCTCTATCCATCTGCCTCTTGTTTGTACTAATCGTATGTTGGTGCACCATGGTTTACTTACAAATATACTTACCAACATTGAAAACGCACCACTTATAAAAATTCAGATTACTAAAAGCACGTGTAAGGAATTGATATTTTTTTAGTTGATAATAACAGATGGACGACTGACAAAAACAACAACAAAGAAAAGACGCTCGTTCATTTAATTGTTCCACAGTCAGAAAGGATCAAACACACGTCAAATCGAAAAGTCAATATCGCGTGTGACCACCATTTGCATTGGCACATGCAGTGCAACGTCTCTTCATTGAGTCAATAAGCGTCCAATTGAGTTCTGGAGGATGGCATTCCACTTCTGGAGTAGTGCAGCCTCAAGTTCCCAGATGTTTCGCATCTGTTGTCGCCGCGAAAGACTTTGATCAATTTCGTCCCACAAGTGCTCCATGGGATACATCTGGCGACTGTACTGAGCAATGAATTACCTGGATGTGTTGCTGGGCCCGTGCGTTGTCCTGTTGAAAAGTATGGACATTTTGGTGGTTTTGCAGAATGGTACGACGTGAATATGAAGAATCTGGTCACGGTAGTCAAGGGCATTAACTCTCCCTTTACAGACATGAAGACAGACCTGTGGTTGTAACTTTTTCTACCCCAGACCATGACGCTCCCACCACCCCAACGGTCTGTCTGAACCGCACACTCATCAGTATAACGTTCACCACGTCTACGCCAAACACGCAATCGGCCGTCAGTGACTACCATACCATGCCATTGTTGTAACCTTTACTGAACATGACTGTTAGCCCATTGTATACGGTCATTACGGTGTCTGTCAGTCACAATTGGTCCAACGTAAGGGCGTCGAGCATGGAGCCCTGTAGCGTGTAGACGGCGTCGCATGATATCAGCGCTGATGACCCCAGGTCGACCTTGAACTAGTGCAGCAGTCCTGGCAGTCGGCAGTGTTCGATCACGGATATGGACATGGTCAATATGGCGATCCTGACGGGGCGTCGTGACACGTTGTTGCCAAGGTCGTGGAAGGTCACGGGTGCTGCCTGTCTGCTGATGGAGTGGCCAAGTCCCAAGTTGTCGAGCAATATCCCTGCTGCTGGTGCCAACCTGAATCATGCCTAGTGCACGTTCTTATCGTGAGGTGTTAACCTCGGCATCTCTGTCTTCGTTTCACAATCGTTAGTGAAGCAATGAGAATCGTTTCTCATACACCTGCATTTAATGTCACAGTCAGCATGATTTCAGAATGAAATCCGCGCTTTTTTCATGGCGTGGCTGCATGTTGATGCGTTTTGGAATTAAGAGTCATACTGTGAACAGAAATTTGTTTCTAAAGCATGTTTTCAACTAGACATGCCCTTTGACTTCATGTTAGTTATATTCATTGATCATTGTCATGCTGACATCCATCTTGATGAAAATATGGACAATTTTAAACTGGTGCGTTTTCAATGTTGGTGAGTATTATACATGTTTTGTATGCTGACATTTAAATCAAAATGGCGATAAAACAGAGGTATAAATTCATTTGTGTTCACTTGTAAATTATATACCAACAGATACAAGCATTCAAAGTTTCAGAAGGCTAGCCAGCTGGTAACCGTTGGCCTATATTACTGAGTGAGCATGGTTTTAGCAATATTTCAGCAACATCACGGCGGGGGACACCCACACATTGTACCCATGTGGGGAATCGAACCCGAGCCTTCGGCGTGACGAGCGAACGCTTTAACCACTAGGCTACCCCTCTGCCCCTGGTGAATATGAAATGAACAGCTTCTCAATAAGACACTGTTACAGGGTGTTGTCCTGCAATTATCCTAATCTGCATTTTAAAAATAATTGTACTGTACAATTCTGGTTGTACTTATCACTCACTTTTGCCATATCGCTTTCAGGGAAGGATATTGCAAGTGTAAAACAATTAATATGTAGGTTTTTCTTTTATTCAATTTGGTAATTTTGTTTAGTTGTCTTGGCATCCTGAAATGTAGCAAGATAATATGTCCGTGCATTTCAATGTAGCGGAATTTCACTGCTGTGGCATACTCAGAGCATACAGACCAAATCATCACTGGTCATAACACACCGTGAACAGGTACAACCAGTGCTGCTTCCAGTTGAGACCGGGTTTGGCTAGCTATCAGGTGATCAGGTACACACCATTTCACGTCCAAGCAGTAGCTTCAATGAGCGGGTGACATGGGATTCATCCTGCATGGAATATGCAGCAAACTTTTGAGCGAAGGGAGTATGATTTTGCACGGCCTTTAAGCAATACTTCAATGTGGCTGACAAAATGATAAACGTTAGAATCAGCATTACTCCATTCGTACCTTTCCAGACAAACCTTTCCGAGGAATGGTAGGGTAGTTTATATCAATAATGGTACATTGGCTGATAATGGTACACACACTGATTAAAGCAAACGATAATACTGATGATATTTACTTTCACTGTTTTTTCAGTGTGATATCAAGCGAAAAATGCGGGGAACATTAAGATTTAGACGGAAAATTCCTACTTCCTTTACAGAAACACACACATTGTATATCACGGTCCAGTGCTAACCTGAAATCCACATGGGTGACATGAACACGTACCGTTGGGCGTTGACAATGTCATGAATCGCCGCTCACCTAGCTTTCTGTTTGTCTTAGTTTCTAGTTTGTCGCTATATTCAGGAATATTCTACAGCTGTATGACACCGGTGTGTAAACAATCGAGTCTGGACCTGACAATTGGGATGCAATGACATACGTCAGCAAGGTCGCCCAGCCTGACCATCCAATCCAATCCATTCAATCATCTTATCGGGAATAAACTTATAACCAGGAATTTCAACGAGTTAAACTCAGTTCAGTCGCTGTGTACAGTACTACTCTGTAGCTAGTACAACCCTAAACGTTACAAGTTACATGGTCACAACCAGAGCACTTATATATAATTACCTTATCTCTGTGTCCAGCGTTCTCTGGCAGGCCCCTGAAAGGCAAGGTATCCCATTGACAAAAACATTATTTTTGTGGACAGCCTTCACTCTTCACAAACCAAAGTTTCACAGAACGATTGATCGAGCCTTAACCGCATAAAGTTTGTTCAAGCACATGTTCTCGCCAGTTTGTTGGCATTAGTTTGTAATGCGCCAACACAGCTGACCGACATACAACACTTCTGCTTCCATTCACAATTAGCGCGCTCGAAAAACTCGTGCAGTGGAAGTGAGCCCTGATTGGTTAAACTCGTAACCATGACAGCATGTGACAGCGCTTCCCAACACCTGGCGTGAAATGTACAATCTGACGTTTACCTGAACGAAGGCTTTATTTTGAAAAGACTAACTTCACGGCTTTGAGCTAATTTGGGATTATTTTGCTCATATCGAAAAATACTTTCTATGTATAAACATTGTACCATTATTAAGAAAACTTGTGACATGACATGGAATATTACAAGACAGTAATATTTGTTCAGGTATGTCAGCTGCACTTTGAGATCGGTTGGTTGTTCACTCAGCAGTATTCCAGCTATATGGCGGCGTCTGTAAATAATCGAGTCTGGGCCAGACAATCCAGTGATCCAGCCACGTAATTTGTAATTCCTTACTTCGTCGATTAAACACCCTGGCGTAATTTGTTTCAGACTCTTATTACTACAGGCAGTTAACTATTACTTTACCGTGCATATAAACTACCATGCGTTGAATTGTGATCTGTTTATCGCGGCGGATGTTTAACATAACAATGTAATTCAGTATGAGTATCAATCCAAGAATTTGTTCTAAAGTTTTACTTTTCTTTCTTTCTTTGTTGCTTAACGCCGCACTCAGCAACATTCCCGCTAATAAAATTAATAAATCGAGTCTGGACCAGACAACCCAGTGGTCAACAGCATGAGCATCGATCTACGCAATTGGGATACGATGACATGTGTCAACTAAGTCAGCGAGCCTGACCACCCGATCCCGTAAGTCGCCTCTTACGACAAGCATGGGTTTCTGAAGACCAATTCTACTGATCTTACTTGCTTTTAATGCTGCGAACATATGCTATTCAAATAAAAAGAATACAACTGTGTTAGATGAATCTTTGAACCAGATGATTCAGATTTTATTGTTTTCAGTGTGAAGCTGGTCTTTTCTTACATCATCAGAGTTAGTATAACGATGTTAACCTAAGTTGGCATAGTATATGCTGTATACAGCTATACCCCCTCGTACTTTGTTTAAGCTGGGGGAAAGAGGCGACAAAATGATGTCCATTAACAGCAAACAAAAAAAGAAACATTTCCCTATGTCCTGATGACAATATAGGTCTCTAACAATATAACTAATCCACGTGGACTGATATAAACAGTGATCTGTCTGAAAACATTACATGAAACAGAAAACACTAAACGCAAACAGACTACCATTTCACTTTCTTCAAGATCAGCTTCAACCAATCTGTTGTCTGTTTGTATAGATATGCAGAGCTGTCCTTCATCTGTATTTGTATGTGTGTTATTTGCTTCAAGAACTGAATCTGATAACTCCGATAATGTGTGGTGCTTGTGCTTTCTACTTATATGAGATGAGAATGTTTATTTATGTACAATTTTGGTATTGCATGATCTAAATGGACAAACAATGGGATCCCTTCTGTCTAAATGCTGACGCAAATGTTTCAAGAGCTCCTCGATACGAGAGAATGTACTGTCACAAAAGCTTTGCCTACATACAAGATGCACATTCACATGTGACTGGCCATTTACTGACCTTGACTGACTCGTGTTTGTGTTGCGCCCATGATCACGCAGTACGTGTGCTCGAAACGCACTGTACGTGTGAAATTGTCTTACACAAAGCTCCTGACAACATGGAAACACAATGTTTGGTACGTTTCTGTGTAAACGATAATGTCTGACATACTGACGTAAGATAGAGGTCTCAAAAGTACATTCTTTGCAACGATACGTCATTACATTTGTCAAACACAAAAATACAGTTGGAAACAACAGAAAAGCTAAATAGTGAACATGTAAGTCCTTAATCTGCATACTCTAGACATCGTATAGTACAAATTACCAATAGATGAGTCTTGTGGCAGCTGATTCTGGAACGATTCGTCTTCGTGTAATCAAACCCAACGTAAAATGGCGGCGGCGTGGATGACAGTATCCCACAATGCTTTGGGGTTAAACGGTATTATACCGTCAGAATCATTCACTACAGTAAAATGCTGTATATGCCACAATGGTTTGGGGTTAAACGGCGTAATCCCGTAAATTATTGACGTTAACGGCATTGCACCCTGCCACTGTCATAACGTAATTCTACCGTCGCATTTTCACGTGATGTTACCGTATATTTTACGGCAAAGTTTTACAGTGTAGTTTCGAGCAAGTGTAATAGAGACTCTCCCTTCTGGAAAAATCACCATCCATGCATGCTGCGTCTTTGTGTAAAATGTTTCATTAAAGGCGGTTCAGATAACCTGACTTCCAAACGTAGTGAAAAAGACTTCATTGTCATAAACCTGTTTATATATACTATATGTTATATGTGTTTGTTTGTCTGTCTGACTGACTGCTTGTACAAGCCCCGAAACCATGCTGCAGTTTTAACATGGAGACCCTTGTTAGACACAGTATAGACTGAGTCCCCAGTACGTGCAATCTCTCCCGAAATGTCGAGCACTAAGCAGAGTAACAAGAAGTACCATCTTTTTACCTTTTTTGGGTGTGACTGACGAGATAGATCCAACGACCTTACATCCAGTGGACGCCCTATTCTTCAAAACACAAAACACCTACCAGATCTTGTTCTTGCCCACAGGTGCCAAGCTGTTTCATTTATATTAAGAAACATTATGGTTTATGACAGAAAACCGAGTTGCGACCAGGACCCTGATCCACAAAACGTTCGTAGCTCTACGACATTCGTAAGCCTATGATAAACTATAGAGTTACGACAGGTCGTAACGTTACGAACGCTTTGTGGATCGGGACCCAGATTTGTTGTTGTGGTGTCTTGAAGTTACTCATTATTAGCTTGCTGGTTACAGATCAAAAACATCATATCCCTGATACAAACGCACAATCTTCTTTTAACAGAGATATGCAAATTCACCTACATGTCAGTAGTTATTCTAAGTTTGTGTACGATATAATTGCAAAACTAACAGAGAGTATAAAGTTGCTTGGCTGAGTAACAGCCTTGGGTTCTATTGAAGCATGAGTAACCTATGAATGAATTTTAATCAGGATAGTAGTCCGTCATTACCTGACTTTAGGTCATCACCATGGAGTAGACGATCATAAATCGATCTGACACATGTTTGTCACCCACAGGTGTGTGGATCCGATTCCGCCAGTCTATTTTATAGAGTTTATTGTCACCCAATTCTAACACGTATCTACATGGGATAAAAGTACTGACGTATGGCCAACAAACACCATAGTTTGATATTTGTGAAAAACAGAGAATGTCCGGAGAGAACACCCTACCATCGCCCTAAAACAAAATAAATAAAAATAGATAAACACACAATAACAAAACCCCGCAAATCCTCCCACGCTTACGCTTAGCCTAGCTCTCACAAAGCGAAGGAATAAAGTGTATTTAACTGTTTGTTTGACATAGGAGTTAAAACACCTTCAGTATATGATGTGTCTGTGACGCTGACAGAGCGATCTTAGTGCTGATATGATCGTAACTCCAATACCTTATCAATGACTTATGATAGCCATAGCGCTCAGGTTGTTTGTATAATGTTTTTCTTTTAAACATGTTTAAAATTATATTTATAATGGTCACTATTTGCAGATGACTTTGCGTGAGTGAGTTTAGTTTTACGCCGCTTTTAGCAATATTCCAGCAATATCACGGCGGAGGAACCAGAAATTGGCTTCACACATTGTACCCATGAGGGGAATCGAACCCGGGCCTCTGGCGTGACGAGCGAACGCTTTAACCACTAGGCTACCCCACCGCCCCCAGCCGACTTTGAAGCTGCGGCAACAATTTTGTCTTGACTGGCATGCAGACATTCTACCTCGCGACAAGAGGAAACATGACTGGGATCCTGACTTGCGTTGAGCAAGAAGAAAACCAGTCATAGCGTTAACGTCACGCGAGGCTATGACGATCTCGCGAGATTTATGACGTCGCTATGACGACAGTTTCACTATTGATACCGCCATTTTGTCGCTATCACATAATACCGTCATACTGCCAGTTTTCTGCACCGTTTGCCTCACAGTTCGTTCATCTCCAGCTGCCATTACAATGACGTCGTACACCCAAGGTAGTTCGTTATTTCTACTTACATTATTCTTGCCTTTTGCTTTCTCTTATGATTTATTCACTTAATTCAGTATGAAGTAGGAATATGAAAACACTTCCAGACCATCTTCCCGGTTGCTGTCATCAAAGATACCATTTTTCACGTTAATTGAGGCCCATGAACCTGTCAGTTTGTGAATAAAAACACAGGAAAACAACGCCTCCATGAGTTAGCGTTATACTGGATTTATCACCTCTACTTTATAGCATGAAATTCGCCATTATGATACAATATCATTTGCACTGATAGCCCCCATTGAATCCCGATAAGACTCATTTTTAATATTCTGAACCAGACTGGACAAAAACAACAACGAACCATTAACAAAGCCTCAACTCACTCCCACATCAACTGTTTTCAGAACTTGACTGTCCTGAGGTTTATATCCATTTTTCAGGTTTTATTCTATTTTGAGCAGTCATCAAAGCTTCCAAAACTCTTCTTAATATATTACCCATTATGAGTAGCATAGGTTTGAATGCAGTTCTCCCGTTGTCCCTTTTGTACCCGGGATTCTCTTGCCAAGAATGTAACCAGATTGTTAATCACACTGGTACTGCGGTCCGCAAAAGCCACCAGGATCTGGATAGTGGTCACTGTCATGACTCATGATGTTTTTACAAGTCGCTAAACTAGTATTGGGGGGAAGTGAGTGAGTTTGGTTTTACGCTGCACTCAGCAATATAACTCACAAGCTGGTGCAAATGCATTTCAATATTCATCAAAGTTATATCAAAACTCAACTGCAAATTATGTAATTTAGTCTGTTAACCACGACCAAAAAACGTTAGCCTTTCTTTTCACCAATTTTCTGTTTGTTGAATTAGGGTTTATGAATTATTATACTGGTAATCAGTGATTACTATACACTTTCAGTACTATCTTTTTAAAAATATATCATTTAAAAAGAAATATATCTCAGAGCAAGAGCCAACAAACGGGTTAATACCGAGTAGTTACCTTGTCCTGCATTGAAATCATATTAATTTGATATCTCATCTATTTTATAATTGACAAGAATAATTATTGATAACTTGATTAGATTATAATATATGTCATTACTTCTACACATTATTTTTCTGAAACCCAGGATCTGGGATTTGAAAAATGTCTTGCTATCATTTCCAGTAAATTAAATATATTGACATAATTTAACATTTGTTATTTCACTAAAATGTGTGTCAATATGTATAGCCTACAAGTGAATAACTTAAGTTATGTCGTAACATAAAAAATAATATAAAATAAAGTTATCATAGTTTACAAATTTTAATTTGGAAAAGTTTGTTAACTTGAACAGTGTTGGTCAAAATATTTTCTAATTGGAGATCACCTTCCATATATTTTGGTGAGATGCAAAGATTTATGAAGATATTGTTAATTTATCAAGTGAGTGAGTGAGTATGGTTTAGCAATATTCCATATTGTACCCATGGGGAGAATTGAACCCTGGTCTTTGGCATGACGAACAAATGCTTTACCCAATAGGCTACCCCACCGCCACTAATTGATCAAGAATTACCACAGTTTACATTTCTTGAAGTTTTTAAACAATTCTATTAATCAGATTCAGGTAATGGTTTCTTTGATTGATATAAAGAGTGGTGCAGATTGACTGATCACTCATATTAACTAACTAACACCCAGTGTTCACGAATGGTGTTTCAAAGTAACAGGACAGTGGGTCCTGTAAGTTTCAGGTGTCTGTCTGACCCATTCAAAATTCACAGGACCCAAAGAATAAAATTAAACACACATTTCAGGTTTAACATTTGTTATAATTGGCATTAAATTATTAACAAGTATAAGATTTACAAACAGCAAACAAGTGTCACATGTCACATATAACAACTTCGGTCAAAGTCATTGTGAAATATGCAGTCAGACACTGGGGCCGGCTGGTTATAGACTTCTATCAGATCTGCCAGATTTGTCAGAGGGTGAGACCCTATTCTTGAACACTGAACATCACAATTGTAATGGCTCATGTAATAATGAAACGATTGCATAGCTTATACCAAAATGGCAAGATCATTAATTATTATTACCTTAACTTACTGGTAACTTGGGAGGTGATATCAACATTTAACCTTTTAAACGTTTTTGACCTGTCCAATAACATGTCATTAAAACCCCATTTATTAATGTCACATTCAATTTGGTTGAAGCAAACTTGCAGTGACACCATCCATTCAACAACATACCATTAACTTTTTGGAGTTAACTTTTCAACCAGAAATTCAAACATGTATTATACTAATGCTATACTAATACTCTGATAAAATGCACTGGTCAGATAAAAATATATTGGGCGTTTCGCATTGAAACCTCCCAAACACATGATTTGTGTTACAGGATGCCAGTCAGAAGTGGCAATTATGACTTTCCAAACTTTGTAGTTGACAGAACTGCTACAACTGCTAATGCCACAAGCATGTTTGTTTGCTAAAACATACGACATTACCAAATAGTGGCCTGAAACCCAATCAAATTATATGCAACGGTTAATTAGTATGGCCTTCCCATTTCACTGTCGTGATCAAGTAAAAAACTATTATGGTTTAATGAAGGTTGCCGCTTTAGTTCAGGGATTGGGAAAGGCAGGGGCCATGGGCCATTTTGCACATTAGAATAACAAAATGGCCCATTAAAATTTTGAACTTTACGATTGATACAAGGGTTTTGGCCCATTCTAAATTCAGAAAATGGCTAATAATCCTGAAAATGGCCCATTGTCAAAGTTCTCTATCCCAATCCCTGTTAGTTGATGACGTTTTGATCAATCAGATCCAGTTTGTTGCATGGTTGCATACAACTTTCATTTCTTTTGTCCCCGACAGCTCTTGACCTCGTGATCAGGTTCCCTTTGAACTTTGACATCTGGGCCCCTCCTCGCCAAGTGGGTGTCTTAGGGAATTAGTAATTTTATACAGTTATTGTAAACCTGAAATTGTAAAGCTTTCATTAATGTATCAGTTACAGGTATTACTCTTACCAATAATCTTAACACCAATCACCAAATATTATATGCACTAACTAGTGTCTAACATCATGAGTATGGCTATATCAATCAATTTCCATTCACCACTTCAACCTTCTCTCACTCTGTACATGTCCTTCTCTCCCTCCCTCTCAGCGTCCAACTGGGAGATACATGACCATCCTTGAGCCCCTATCTGAGCTGCCCGTCCCTCCCACCTCCCTCCCTGCCCCTCTCTCTACCCCTGTCCTCCGTGATGCCCCTCACTTCGTCGATATCAACCTCGATGATGACGACACCCCGACCCAGTCCCCAGTTCGAGTCTTCCTGTCACGTGTGTCTGGATTCTTAAGGAGAGTGTTCCGTGTCAAGGTGGACGCTTAGAGTGACACCTTGCTACCTCTTTGATTCTTCAAGAAAGTGTTCGTGTCAAGATGGACGCTCATAGTGACATTTTGCAAACTCTTGGATTCTTGAGGAGACTGTTCTGTGTCAAGATGGACGCTTGTAGTGACATCTTGATACCTCTTGGATTCTTGAGGAGACTGTTCCGTGTCAAGATGGACGCTTAGAGTGACATCTTGATACCTGTTGGATTCTTGAGGAGACTGTTCTGTGTCAAGATGGGGGCTTGCAGTGACACCTAGTCACCTTTTGGACATTGTGTCATATAACTATTTACATTAAATCATGTATACAAACTGTTTGGTGACTTTGAGCACTTTTGGACCTTTTTTGGACTTTTAAAATACTTTTCGGACCTTTCAGACATTTTGTGGTTTTGGATTTTTCATAAATGTAGACTGCATGTTAACCATTTGAAAACATATAGTTTTTACTTGAACATTTTGGCTTTTCGGACAAGATTTAACCTCAGTTTTCACTTTAATCTGTACTGATTAAAATTAACTTAATTTCCTAGTCGTTTCTGTTTTCTTTTGTTACATAGCACACGACTCATTAAATTTAGTTTATTGTCAGCCATCTTGAATAGAAGAAATACCATACCCCATCATGTATGGTTCATTTAGATTCATATCAGATATGTAGATTCTGACTAATTTCCCACTTGCACACCATAATTTCACAAACTCCTCAAACGATCGCTGACGAGTGAGTGAGTGAGTGTGGCCAATTAATGTTGGGAAGCAATAGTCCAGATATCTCAAAGATGCCTGTAAAGAATTGAGTCCTGTCCAGTGTTTGACGATATCAACAAAGACAAAACAAGTTGTCTGCCTTACAGTTTCCTGGTGGGGATTGTCGCCAGTGTTTTCTATTGTTATTACAAATTTCAGTGCCATCTCAGTTTCACATTCATGCGCCACTTCATTACTGTGTCTGTAGTTTTATACATATTAGATTGTAGATCTGTTCTGCGTCTAAAGTGTGTTCAACTTGATGTCAATAACAATGGCA